>NC_081175.1:13748387-14082970 GCF_012432095.1 Onychostoma macrolepis
AGAGACAGGAGTATTGGCTTTTGCTCACATGAATACTAAACAGAGGGCTGATTTCAAACAAACAAATAAATCCATGAGGACATATAACCCAATCCACTTGTAGGCTAAATATTGGGCACTAAAAAGTTGTTGACATATTTACTTTATGTCTGTAGACTATTTGGCCAGCTCAAAGTCTCCAACACACCAGTGGTTTTGCAAAGTTTGTGGCTTGTGATGTCTCTATTTGGAGAAAAGACCAGGCTGATTATTAATTAGCTTGTTCTGATATTACATTACCTAATTAATATTCATGAGCCATAGAAGTTCCATGCTTTTTTTGGCATTGACACAATATCAAGTCAGTTTTACATTTGCTCAGATATTTTTCCCTCTCTGCTCAGATGTTTTTGTTATCAGATATTTATTGACATTAATTGAAATGACAGAAATGGAATATAAAATCATTTCATACATTTTATAATATTGTAATATTTCTGTACATATATATGAATTTGGTCTCTTGAAATGTGATTTGTGTAAAGCCTGCATCAAGCTTTCTGCTTAATTACTAAGCACAAATGAATGTGACAATTTATTTGCCAATTTATTTGTAGAGACCACATTATGGGTCAGTACGATATAAAAAAAGGAAAAAAAAAGAAATGAATATTATTATTAAACAAGGAAGCCAATGGATCAAAAGTGACAGTAAAACATTTATAATGTTACAAAAGTATAAATTGTTCAAAAAAATAAGAATCCTGACTGTTCCTAAAGATATTAATCAGTGCAACTTTAATATATCTTAAAAGCTGAATTTTCAGCATCATTACTCCAGTCTTCAGTGTCACATGATCCGTCAGAAATCATGCTGATTTGGTTCTCCAGAAAATTTCTTATTAATATCAATGTTGAAAACAGTTGTGCTGTTTAATATTTTTGTGGAAACTGTGAGAAATCTTTTGTAACATTAAAAATGTCTTTCCTGTTAATTAAAAAAAAATGTTTTTCCATAAATAAAATTATTTATTTATTTATTTAAATTTTTTTCTAGAATCATAGAATACATCATAAATGTGCTTGTAATGCAATACAGCACAGGCAGACTAAATAATTGAATGTATCAGTTACATAATTTAATGCATCACCATCTCTGGTTCTGCTGCAGTAGAGATGTTTTGAAACAACAGTAAAACAACAGAGAAATATACATGTGAATTATACATCACATATGGCTAGAATGTGCTGTTATTGATACTGGTTAATGCTGACTGTGTTTGTCTCAAATCATTTCCACTGTCAAAACAGGGCTGTTGGCAACAACACTACACACACTCCCCAGGTTTGTGTTCCTTGAGGTGGGGAAAACAAGCTTGTTTATGCCTATGTGTTCCTAATAATCCATGATTGCCTGTAGCTCTTGGCTCCACTCTGACGTCCCCATTGACAATCTTGTTAAGAACATTTTAAAGCCCCCACTAATACGTGCTCAGTCTTTCATGTTACACAAAGGGCCTTGAGGTTCTTGGGATGAAAAATGTCCTAGTCAGCATGCAAATCCAAACTGAGATGACATCCTTATGAGGACACACACAACTTCTTTGTGCTGACAGATAAGAGCTAACTTTCTTCTCATTGGTTTATGACTTCACATCTACAGCACATATTTAAAAATCAATAGCTTTTTTGGGCTTTTTTGGGTTCCAATGCACTGTGTGTGACACTTTACGTAGAGGCCATCAGTCTACCAGACCTCAGTGTCAAAGACATGGTGCGTTAATATTTATAAGAATGGTTTTATGACGCAAACTGCTTTTAATGTATTTGACAGGAACCTTACAGATAATGCCTGCAAAGATGCGCTTGAACTTGAAAAAAAAAAAAACCTTGGAAAAAAATCAAAAGGTAACAGTAGGATTGGTGTACTGTATTGTAAATTGATATAAATTAAGTGTAAATAATCCATTAATTTAAATAATTCATTGTAGTCTATTTAAATAATTTAGTTATTATTAATAATGGTTACAAATAGTATAAATAATAATATTAGATTTTTAATAAACTATTTGAAAATCTGGAATCTGAGGGTGCAAAAAAATCTAAATATTGAGAAAGTTGTCCAAATGAAGTTCTTAGCAATGCATATTACTAAACAAAAATTATGTTTTTATATATTTATGGTAGGAAATTTACAAAATATATTCATGGAACATGATCTTTACTTAATATCCTAATGATTTTTGGCATAAAATAAAAATTAATGATTTGACCCACACTGTAAAAAAAAAGAAAAGTTGAGCGAACTTAAAAAAAAATGTTTTACCAGCTTCAGCAGATTTTTGAGTTTGCTCAACTTATTTTTGTGGGAGATTCTAAAATTTTTGTTGTATAAACTTAAAACGACAAGTTAAGAAAACTCAAAAATCTGCTGAAGCTGGTTGCCTTAAAATTTTAAGTTGGCTCAACTTTTTTTTTTTACAGTGCATACAATGTATTGTTGGCTATTGCTACAAATATACCCGTGCTACTTATGACTGGTTTTGTGGTCCAGGGTCACAAATCCTACTGACCTCAAGCTTTTGAACAATAACACTAAAGGATCTCTAGTAGAAAACTGAAATGATCCCAATAACAGTTGCTCTGTCAAAACACAATATTTCCCAGGAGGTTTTGTCATTGTGCCAATATTAGACTTGTATTGGCCTCATAATAACATCAGAGAGGAGAGGGTGTTTGGTATGCTGGTGTGATGATGTTACATGGATTACTGTTGCAGTTATGAGTCACTGTGTCCCACAAAAGGTGTGTTGAGATGAGCATGAGCACCTTCGAGACAACCAGTGTCTGTGACCTTGCTGTTCCTCACTCCTACACACACCGCTCGGCTTCCTCTGTGAGGTGAAGATGCTACACATAGCCATGCAAACATAAACTCGGACACTCAATCAAGACAAGAAGACAGCTATTTTTTTTTCGGTTTAAATTCTTATTTAATAAAACAGAGATGAAGACCGAACAAGAAAGTGAGAGTGAAAACGCTGCCCAAATGCCTGTGATGACTAATTCAGATCTATATTTCCCTTTTAAGTGGCAAATCTTTCAATTAATATGCCTTCCTCGAAGCTCAAAGAAATCTCTTAGAAGTGAAACTGGGATTTCCTCAATATATGAATGAATGTTCACTTTGAAATGGTAAGATCTGCCTGCTCACTTTGAAACCCACGGTCTGAGAAGAATCACATTCACCAGTTATCATGGGACGGAGGAAACAGGTGGAGAGGGCAAAGCGTGACCCGTAATCTTATCTGCATGTTCAGAATACAAATGCACACCCAAACAGTGAGACAGACAAGAGAACATTGAGATATAGAAAATAGATGGATGCTTTTCATACCTGCCAGAATATGCTGTCTATTGTACTTCCTAAGAAGCCCTCTCTGGTTTCAGAAGAAACAAGTTTAGGTCCCAATATTGTCATAAATTCATCAAAGTCCACCTGTCCATCACCTGCATCAGGAAGAAAACATCTGGATTAGAATCAAAGAGAATTTTACAAAAAAAGAGCTTTAATTAGTTTAAGTAAAGCAAATTAGGGATCTTGGGCATGATGGTGTATATTATATGTTGGTTATCAGTTTGAATGACAGATTTTTTACCAAATTTGTCCATATTGAATAAATATCTTCATATATAGGATGTCATCTAACAGTCACTTAAAAGATTAGTTCACCCAAAAAAGCAAATTCATTCCTTGAGAATTATTGTGATGTTTTTATCAGCTGTTTGAACTCTCATTCTGACGGCACCCATTCACTGCAGAGCATCAATTGGTGAGGCCTGAGGGTAAGTAAATGTTCAGAAAATTTTTATTTTGGGTGAATTATTCCTTTAATTTAATCTTTAAAATCAACAAATTTTAAAACAAGCAGCTAAATATAATCATTAAATATATTCTGTCTGGTTGAAAATATGTTACGTTACACAGAAATTTCCATTGCTTGTCGCTAGAAACTATTTACATTCCACCTGATGAGAACAGCTGATTAAAGTTCTTAAAATCAGTTAAAGAATATAGCAGAATAGAATTATTAATTGCCCTTCAGGGATCAGTAATCTACATCTACCTAAGTCTCAGGAACTATTATAATTTAATAGGATCTGCACTGCTGTGCTGATTGCTTTGTTATGCGGTTTTTTACTGGTGCGGTTCAGCTAAATGAAACCGTTCAGGTCTTTGAACTAAGTAATAGGCTACAGATCTTATATATTCAAAATGACTTTACCATTACATCTGAAACTGACAATGATATTTTTCTTTTCACATTTCATTTGCCATTGGTATCCTGTGCTGTTTCATTCAAAAAGCCAATATCATGCACCAAGCAAATTAAAATTTAGATTAACTTGCAGCTGCTAATTCCTTCTTTTTTTCATTAATAATTTAAAGTTAAACTGAATCTAATCATCTCCTAAGGTGCATGCTCTTGAACATACATTTGACCAGAACTCTTTTAAAAACTAGAAAATATTATGGCATGTGAAGAAAGGTGAGCATGCATAACAGCTATCAATCTTTCTCTCTCAATCTTTCCTGAAAAAAAAGAAAATTACTGGTCTGAGAAAAGTAACACCAGCTGAGAGCGACAGTGGAACTTAAAGTGATAAGTCAGAGAGAGCTGTTATCACGCTAATGTTCCCACTGTGCTGCAAAACCTCGTCTCCACTCTACCGCCGAATCTTAAATATTTATTACTGAAATACAGTAAAGAGGTGCATTGGTATCTGCATTCTGTACTGAGGTTATAAGCAGTTCTAAAGAAGATCTTTATGATTAAGACCCAAAAACTTGAGATGTAGCCCAACTAGGCTTAAACTCTTAAAAATAAAGGGTCCAAAAGGGTGTTTTTGCAGTGATGCCATAGAAGAACCATTTTTGGTTCCCTAAAGAACCTTTCAGTGAACAGTTCCTAAAATAACCATTTTGAAGAACATTTTTGAAATCTAAAGAACCTTTTTTGACTATAAAGGATCTTTTCTGTATTTGAAAGGTACCATGGATGTTAAAGTTTCTTCATAGAACCATTTATGCCAATAAAGAATTAATTTTTTAGAGTGTAGTACTGAAGTTTTTGAGGTAAAATATATTTTGAAATGACATTATTTTGCTGCATCTTAGAATGGGTGTAACACTGATCTTAAACAAACAAAATTCATATTATGAGGTGTAAAAAAATCATCCTAGACCCACAATGTGAGTTACATTCAACATTTGTAACTGCCCTACTTGCACAAAAAAAATAAATCTTCCAGGCGGATTTATGAGCTAAATCAATGCATGCTCTCAAACCGTTCAGTCAACAGTGACCTGACCTTGAGGACCCTTGAAGCTGGACACACACAGACACACACACACACAGTAAGATGCAGGGTTCTCAGAATTCACCTCACTCACTGGTATATTTACAGCCCCCCTGTGCTGGATAAATTGTTCAGTCCTATTATCGCTTCTGAGCATGAACTGTTCAGAAAATCATATATCTGTTCAGTGCAAGGACTGGAAGGGGTCTGTGACAGATTGTAAAGCTGTTTCACAGATGATCAGAAGACAGACGCTTCTTTTGTTTGTGTGGAACCGGAGAATAAGAGAGATGTAGAGACTGACTCACCATCCATGTCCAGTCTCTGCATGATAATAGCCAGCTCCACCTCACTGGGCATGTACCCCAGAGAGCGCATGGCCATACCCAGCTCCTGCTTCGAGATGAATCCGTTCCCATCCCTATCTAGAACTCGGAACGCCTCTCGAATCTCTGCAGAGAAACGAGACAAAATAGAAATGCAGAACAGTCAGTAAACACAAATAACCCAAATGACATTCATAATTCAAGTGGAATGTGCATGTCATCGGTAAGCATTAGGCGCTATGTATTATATAACGCTTGCTTTTCTCAGCAGTAACACAGTGTACTATCGCACAAACAGAAATACTAAATGCAGCTCGTTCTGTTTTCAAAGCCGTGTATTTAGTGCACTGTGACTGAACGTTTATCCACCATTTCAAAGGGCATCAGTGACGGTTTTTCAGTTCAGCTCGGTTTAAGCAACCCACACCAAGTCGCAAGTGGCAACAACCAAAATAACAGGTGTATTACACTTTTTTACCGTCTTAAAGACCCACTTTGGTGTTATTTTGGGATAAAGAAGCAGACGTGTCTGTGCCTTGTAATATGCTGAACTGAGTGCTTCCTGCATTTCACAAAGCCTGAATGTTTTTTGCATTCCTTTCCTTTGCATCGGAAAGACCTTAATGGCCTTTTATTAATAGCTCATAAGAACCTTGAAGTGTCAAGTTGATACTTTAGATACTTGAAGACTAACAATAATGGAGATAAAGTAAAATTAAATCAAATAACATTTTAGGGTCAAACTGAAATCACTATAATAAGGGTGTGTTCAAACTTGTGGCTCAGTTAAAAAAGAGAAAATGATACATTTAGTCCTGGTTCTCCCATGGTCATTTTTAACACAGAGCCTAAAGATACAAAACAAAAGGCATAAGGATAAGTTCACAACCTAATCTGACTGCTTTTATGACATATATTTTGCAATGGAACCAACCAAACATCCAAAACAGTGCTGTGTTTTGGGCTAAATGTGCTCATTGTATGTGCATATGGTGGTATTTTTTACTGGATGACAACTTATAAAATGTGTAAAAGTTGCACATATAATGTTTTGCATTCATATTTCAGTTGAACAGCACCAGAGTTTGTTTGGATGTTGACCGAGACCACCTGGCAAAGTGGGTCTTAGTTGACTTGTCTGGTGCTCTCCAAGGTTTAAATGGCAGCATTTACACTTCAAATGAACCGCACTAATTAAACAATCACACCTGAGTTCATTTTAATTGAACCAAATGTGCTAAGTGTGAACACACCCAAAATACAGTAACAATGACCTTTCTAAAAGTACATAATAAAAAAGGGGATTTAAGCAAAGGAATTAACTACTATAGGTTAATTCGTTTTAAAGGCTACTATTTTACTCTTGATACTTAAAAAATAAAGCATTGGGTGGCCCTGGAACCTTAAGCATAAAAGAACAAAAAGTCAATCTCATTAGAACATGTGGGTTAATTCCTCTGCCATTAGCAAAACCCAATCCTCTCCACACGCCCCGTTTCCTAGAAGCCTCTTTATCTTGACTTCTTTTTATGCCTTACATGTGACTTTTTACCAGATTTAGACAAATGTCCAAAGGCTTATAACAAGGCAACTAGATTTCATTCAATATGAGTTAATTGAATTGATAAGTTGATTCAGTCAGTGACTCATTATTTAACAAGGTCCTCTTTATCTCCCTAAAGAGTTTTTCTTTTGCAAAGATAGACCTCGTCTGAACTTCTACTCTCACTTTTTTCCCTCATTTCATAAATATGCAAACCATAGAACATCCCACTGTGAACAGCCCTCGGTTCCTGGTCTGTCAAAACAATCATTTTCAAAGGAGGTGCTGCAACCTTTAATTCCATCTGAGAGTTTCACAGTTCAAACATCTCTTCAAATCAACCACTGTATTCACAACACCCTCTAACCCACCAGTCAGACCATCGATTTTCTTCTTGTGTGCCCTAAGGCACTGCCTTAACACATGACCGGCAAGACATTCCAGATGGGGAAAGTGAGATTTCCAGTTGCAATGGACTGTAGTGGGGCAGTAACTGTAATGGGTTTGTAATGTTTTTAGGCATAAGCGAATAAACCCTGAGGTTCCTTTGGTTGCTGTTATTAAGTACAACTGAATGACCATGTTAAAAACAGTGAGGATGCTACAAAAATGCTACATTTTTATCATGTAGTCAACTTCTTATTGTTCCAAACCAATTTGCAGATATTTTTGTGTCGAATTTCTTCATACAAATGAATTAATTTCAAATAAGTTTCCAAAAAAAAGTGACCAGGGGCAATTAAACTCCAAAAAAGACACTATATTCCAAGTTTTCTGCCATATGTTTGTGTGAGGAACTAAATTTGAGTTATAATCTTCCACTCTGCTGAAGCTATGAAATCTAATTTACATTCACATTCAATTTCAAAATGTGCCAGATGCCTTGTGCCAGATATGACATAACTGTTTCCAAAATGGCATTTGGTTCTTGCATGTGTCATACCCAAAATTAATGCTTCATTCGAGGACAGCATAGAATTTGATTTTGGTGTGTTACACAATTTTTATTTTATTTTTTGTAAACTTGATAAATGTGGTCAATATGAACATTATATATGGAACTTCTATTAATGATTAAAAAAAATGTTTTTGTGTTTAATAAAAACAAATAACAGGAGGTTTGGAAAGAAATGAGGAAGAGTAATAAAAATAAAAATGAAATTAATCTGCATTTTCATTTCTGGGGCAAACAATACTTTAAATCAAAACATACTGTATATTCTTTAAAATTACAGACATTTACACTGAGACAAATAGCAGCCATCCAAACAAAACACACACAGACACACACATACTCACTCACTCACCGCCAAGCTCCTCTGTGGAGATGTTGGCAAGCTGTTCTTCACTGGTTTCGGAGAGAGAGGTGCTCAGGAAGTTGTCTGTGTAGAGCAGCCCTGCTCTCACATGGTGAAAAGGCATCTTCACCCTTCAAAGGAACAACAAACAACTGAGATGAATCGATGAACATGCAACCACTGTGCCTGCAGCCTCACCGAAGCCTCCAAAAGTGAGTAATGATCTCATGTCTGTTGCTGAAAGTAAGTGACTAGACCTAGAAAGAAGGATGGAGCGCAGGCAAACAGGGTCTTCAGTGTACAATACACTGATGTGTGAAAGGTGCATAAATTTACAACTGTGAGTGTGTTCAATCATGTTCTTTTAGTAAGGATACCGTTCACATACATACAGTGGTGTGAAAAAGTGTTGGCCCCTTCCTAATTTTTATTTTTTTGCATGTTTGTCACACTTTAATGTTTCAGATCATCAAACAAATTTAAATATTAATCAAAGATAACACAAGTAAACACAACATGCAGTTTTTAAATGAAGTTTTTTATTATGAAGGGAAAACAAAATCCAAATCCATGCCCCTGTGTGAAAAAGTGCTTGCCCCCTAAACCAAATAACTGGTTGTGCCACCCTTTGCAGCAACAACTGCAATCAAGCGTTTGTGATAACTGGCAATGAGTCTTTCCCGTCGCTGTGGAGGAATTTTGGCCCACTCTTCTTTGCAGAATTGTTTTAATTCAGCCACATTGGAGGGTTTTCAAGCATGAATGGACTGTCTAAGGTCATGCCACAGCATTTCAATTGGATTTAAGTCCAGACTTTGAATTGGCCACTCCAAAACCTTGATTTTGTTTTTCTTGAGACATTCAGAGGTGGACTTGCTGCTGTGTTTGGAATCATTATCCTGCTGCAGAACCCAAGTGCGCTTGAGCTTGATTGAGGTCACGAACAGATGGCAGGACATTCTCCTTCAGGATTTCCTGATTGAGTGCAGAATTCATGGTTCCATCAATTATGGCAAGTCATCCAGGTTCTGAAGCTGCAAAGCAGCCCCAGACCATCACACTACCACCACCATGTTTGACTGTTGGTATGATGTTCTTTTTATGAAATGCTGTGTTGGTTTTACGCCAGATGTAACGGGACACACACCTTCCAAAAGTTCAACTTTTGTCGCATCAGTCCACAGAATATTTGCCCAAAAATCTTGGGGATAATCAAGACATTTTTTGGCAAATGTGAGACGAGCCTTTGTGTTCTTTTTGGTCAGCAATGGCTTTTGCCTTGGAACTCTCCCATGGATGCTGTTTTTGCCCAGTCTCTTTCTTATTGTTGAATCATGAACACTGACCTTAACTGAGGCAAGTGAGGCCTGCAGTTCTTTAGATGTTGTTCTGGGTTCTTTTATGACCTCCTGGATGAGTCGTCTTTGTGCTCTTGGAGTAATTTTGGTAGGTCGGCCAATCCTGGGAAGGTTCACCACTGTTCCAAGTTTTCTCCATTTGTGGATAATGGCTCTGACCATGGTTTGATGGAGTCCCAAAGCCTTAGAAATGGCTTTATAACCCTTTCCAGACTGATACATGTAAACTATTTTGTTTCTCATCTGTTTATGAATTTCTTAAGATCGCGGAATGATGTGTTGCTCTTTAAACATGCTTCACTTTGTCAGGCTCTATTTAAGTGATTTCTTGATTCAACAGGTCTGGCAGTAATCAGGCCTGGATTTGGCTAGTGAAATTTAACTCAGCTTTCTAAAATAATGTGGTTAATCACAGTTCTTTCATGATTTAATAGGAGGGAGCAAGCACTTTTTCACACAGGGCCATGTGGGTTTGGATTTTATTTTCCCTTCATAATAAAAAACTTCATTTAAAAACTGCATGTTGTGTTTACTTGTGTTATCTTTGATTATTATTTAAATTTGTCTGATGATCTGAAACATTAAAGTGTGACAAACATGCAAAAAATGTAAAAATAAGGAAGGGGGCCAACACTTTTTCACACCACTGTAAATGCCAACATGTACACACACAGATAAATCCACAGCACGGCATACACACCCACTCGTCTTGCTTCTGTTGGTCATATGGGATTGTAAGAGACTGCCAGGGTTGGAATAAATGTACCTCATTTACTCTCCAAAAATACATGTACAGCTCATGTGTCCAGAATGCTACTTGGGGCAAAGAAAAAAGATGAAAATGTGACAAAACTCTTGTCACTCTGATTTATATGAGCTCCCTGGAGCAGCATTTGGTTTTAAATTTCTCTTTCTGTCACTACTGTCAAGACTCTAGTCAAAGAGCTTGAGCAATTTCTCCAGATTCAATAGGGATTTAACAAATATTTTAAACTCATAAATAAATAGAAAGTTTTATCATTTTAGAACCACACACACACACACATAATTTCTTCATGTATTTATGCAGTAAGTCCCTTATACTCACAGAGGCTGCATTTATTTGATCAAAAATACAGTAAAAACATAATATTGTGAATTATTATTACAGTTTGAAATACATGTAATTTATTCCTTTGATAGCAAAGCTGAATTTTCAGCATTATTATGCCATTATTCAGTGTCACATGATGCTTCAGAAATTATTTTAGTATGCTGATTTGATACTCAGTTGTTATTGGTGCTCAGTTATTATTAATAAATCTTATTATTATCAATGTTAAACATTTTTGATGAATTCTGTGATGAATATAAAGTTAAAAAAATAGAATTTATTTGAAATAGAATTTGTTTAGTAATATAGTAAGTAATAGTAATATTTTTATTGTCACTTCTCATCAATTTAATTCATATTTTTACTGAATAAAAACATTAATTTAGATAATAAGAAATAATAATAAGAAATGTTTCTTGAGCACCAAATCAGCATATTAGAATGATTTCTGAAGGATCACTGAAGGCTGGAGTATAATGATGTTGAAAATTCAGTTTGACATTACAGAAATAAATTACATTTAAAATATATTAGAATAGAAAACAGCTATTTTAAATTGTAATACTATTTCACAATAGTACTGTTTTTACTCTATTTTGAGCACATAAATGCCTTAGTGAGCAGAGACGTAATTAAAAACATTTAGAAATCATAATATTTCCAAACTTTTGACAAGTACTGCATATATTTTGATGATAAAAAAATGTTGAACCCTGATTTACATCAATATTTATATAAAAGTTTTTTTTTTTCACTTCAAATATATATAAATAATGTTAATGATTTTTAATAAATACATTTGTACTACCTATGGTCCCCACTGTGAATGTTTGTCTGAGGGCTCATTCTTTCAAGCCACTGATTTTTTTCACTGTGAGCACAACAGGGCTTTTATTTAGTAAAACAATGGCAGTGTCAAGGTAGATAAGTTGCTGTATAATGTAGTGGCACAATTGTTCATGGACTGAAACGGTGGAGCTGTTTCTAGCAGCCTGCCAAAAGATGAAATATTTTCCACAGGATTTAGGTTTTTGTTAGGTTTAGATTTAGGTTACTGTTTTGAAATACTGTCAGGGCATCAATGCTTGACTGTATCTCAAGTGTCTGGTCTGTTTTACTCATTTTAGGCCCCAATGCTGTTAAAATGATCTAAAATACCTCAAAAGTTTCCAAAGTTATAATGGGGAATCCTTGATTAATTCTACTCAGAGACACAAAGTCTCTGTTGAGAGAGTTTCATGTGAATTAAGGGGAAATTACGAGGAGGTGACAGAGGGAGTGAAGCAGCTAATTTGTGGTGATGCTCACCAAGGACAATCCCTAGCTGTACAACAGAGCTCTGTGCTACTGTAATTACCATAGATATTAACAGAGGCTTTAGCTGAAGGCAGCTTTGGGTGCAGTTTGATTGATACTGGGCTCAGCTAAGGGCAGCTACACATGAATATTTCAAAGAGCCATTGATAAGTCGGTTGGTTCGCTTTTGGATATCAACACTATAATGTTCAATTTTTGGGATCAGTAATTAATACTTTTATTCAGCAAGGATGCATTAAATTCATCAAAATTGACACTGTTGCAAAAAAAAAAAAAAAAAAATCAAATAAATGCTGTTCTTTTGAACTTTCTATTCATCAAAAAATCCCAAAAAAACTTGTTTCCACAAAAATGTTAAGCACTGTTCCAACACTATAATGTAAAAGAAAAGAAAAAATCGGGATCAGTAATTAATACTTTTATTCTGCAAGGATGCATTAAATTCATCAAAACTGACACTGTTGCAAAATAAATAAATAAATTAATTAAATTAAATAATCAAATAAATGCTGTGCTTTTGAACTTTCTATTCATCAAAAATATTAATGTTTTCAACATTAATAATAAGGTATGGTGGCCGAGAGAGCTCAACGCACTGCAAATAGAAAAAACACCTACAAATTAAGAAAACATCTTCATCAGTTTGACAGCAGGTGGTGCAAATGCTCACAACACAACCAAATAAAGAAATGCTCTGCAAATAGAAAAAAACATCTGCAAATTAAGAAAACAACTTCATCAATTTGACAACACACGCACTGCAAATGCTCACAACACAACCAAACCAATAAACGTGCTTCAAATCAAATTCTTTATTTGGTTGTGTTGTGAGCATTTGCAGCACCTGCTGTCAAACTGATGAAGATGTTTTCTTGATTTGCTGGTGCTTTTTCTATTTGCATGTGTTTTCTGAAGTTGCAGCCCGTTGAGCTCTCTCGGCCACCGTAGGGGTACGGATATAATACTTGAACATTTGAAAATTTTGAAAATGTAGTGAATGCATTAAATTTTTAAACATATTAACATTAAAAATCAACATAAAAATTTGGCTTTGCCATCACAGGAATGAATTCCATTTTAAAATATATTAAAATTCAAAACTAATTAATTCTAATAATAATTCTATAATTCATTCTAATAATAATTCACAACAGTACTGTTTTACTGTAATTTTGATCAATCAAATGCAGCCATGGAGAACATAAGAGCAAAAAAAAAAAATGTTTTTCAAAAAAAACAAAAAAATAATTAAAATCTTTTGAACAGTACTGTACATGACGCTTATTATAATTAAACATATAATTTAACACAATGCATTTAAAATAGTCAACACAAGGTCATTTGAAACAAATCAGTTCAAACAGTTCCATTTCTTGGTATTCACTTGCTAAAAGACATGCAAATGACAAATAACCAGGGCCAAATTGTACTGTATGTTGTTGCTTTGGTAACGGATTCTGAAGTACATTATGCTGAGGTTGCCAGAGTAACCTTGACAAACATTCTATTCCAAAGCCTGTACATCCTAATTTGGCCCATATCTAATTCACAGGCAGTGTGTGAATGCTGATGTGAATAGATATTGAGTGAAATTGCCAGCACATTAAGCCCTTAGTGCGTCAGGGAGCGTTTATTTAATAGTTAAAAAGAAATGAGATAGAGAAAGAGCGAGAGACTGAAAGGAAGTGACATCCACTGTTGGCATGATAAATAACATATGATGCTATATTAATGGATTCTTCCCAGACATCCTTTAGCCGGTCTGACTCATGGGATCTCATGGGACCAACACATCGTCCGGTACCGGAAAAAGTGTGAGGCTCTTACACGTTGTGTGTAGCAGGTGCTATCTTGGCTTTTTGGTTTTGCACATCTGCTCCTGGCTCTGATCCAGGACCTTTTAAAGAGGGTTCACAAGCATTTGGGTTACAGACACCGCACCCACATGTTAGCCAGTTCATTAAAGACCGCAAACAGAAACACATAATGAGCCACAACAACAGGGATGCACCTTCACAAGGTCAGCTGCTGCATCCTTAAAGCAATAGAAGAGATTCAGCAACAAAGGGTACCAAATAAGACATCTCTGATCAGGGACTCAAAATCACCCAAATGGCATCTGGGACAGAATTGTGTGACCTTCACAAGGTGACTGAAAATGCATACTGAAGCTGATTTTGACTGAAATGCAAAAACAGAATGTTTAGGCCAGAAATAATGCCAGATTTCAAATGTTAATCTTATGAATGGTCTTTAAAAAGATGAGGAAAGAGATAGAGAAGCAGTAAAAGATCTGACATTGTGAGTGAAGTTGCATCAGAGAAATGTCAGAGCTGCTCCAGGGAACCTTTGCATGCTGTGAAGCACTTAACACTGAGTGTTCATAACAGTCACATCAAAAATACAGTTCAACCCTTCCACCATGGTTTAAATGTCACCTTTTTTCAACATAAAATGTGCATGTGAAGTTTAGGGCTGAAACACCAGCTTCAAGAGATCATGATGATAAACTAAAGCAAGCCAAGAAGCATGTAAAAATACCTTTAGAATGACAACTGCATGACAATTATGGCACATCATGGAAATGTGCAGTTGTTACCTGTTTGCTCTTTCGGTAACACTTTATTTTACGGACCAATTTTACTAGCATATTGACTGTTTATTAGTACTTATAAAGCACATATTAATGCCTTATTCTGCATGACCATATTTGTTTTGAATAAATGCACTAAATAATTTATTACTACATGACGCATATTTTTACTTGACAAAACACTAAAAAATGAGAATTGTATACTTTTCAAATAAATAAATAAATGCAGTTATCAACTCCATCACCAGCCTTCAACAGATGTCAAATATTACAGCTCAAAAAGCTACAGGTTTGTTTCTAATTGCTTGTTTGGTCTCTGTGAAATCTAAAAATCAAGCAGCAGTCCCTGACACTCAATTATGATTAAAAGACACCAGAGATGAACAGAGCTCTCTCACACAGTGCCAGTAAACCATCTGTACAGAAAACTTCACTCCCCTCAGCAACAGATAAACTGCCTCTGATAATGAAGAACAAAACAAAGGGGTGTTTCGTCCCCTTTTTAAATCATTAAAGGGATTTTTACAAGTCTTCCACTCTGTTAACCTACAAACAACATGCAGTGAACGCAAGACGCCTCGCCGTTACCTCCACGGATCGCAGTCAGCGGGCTCTGAGCGACTCTGGACGCACAGCTCCGTTTCCTCTTCTCCGTTAGTTGGACACGGACCGGACACATCCACGGTGGGCAAAGGCAATTCTAAGCCATGCTTTTCCGGACCCATTATCGTTTATTAAAGTATCGGTAGTTTAGAAGAAAATATCTATTAGAGCATTGACGTCCCAGCAAAACTCGAGCGAAATCCCTACCGCTTGCGTTTCCACGGACAGCCCAGGCGAAGAGCTCGGAGTGCGGGCTTGTAACCTACAGTCCCCTCGCCTCTGGAGACTGGAGTGACAAGCCATAACTCACTCGGGCCATACATCACTAGTCCTTCAAATATCACCTTGCTCTTACCGTGAATGAACGCCTCCGGACACCAATACTATTTAAACAGGTTTAGCATCACTGGGTGGCATTTTATTGTAAATATTTTACTGTCAAATTTTAAATGTAGCTGTTAATTAGATTAGGTTTAATCTGCAAGCATTATGCATAAGATAATGTACAGTTATTATCGTGACCTGGCACAGCGGGCAGTTATTCAGCGCTTAATTATTCCTAAATATTGTATTGCTATTTCGTGATTGACCAGAAAGCTGTGTAATAAAGTTTTATATTTACTGCCAAAAACAGCAAACTAAGATTGAAGTTAATTGTCCAAATTTACATTATTAGGCTATTCATTACCAGACCAACTTTTGTTTATGTAGAATTCCTTAGAAGAAAATGCCACCCGATAAAGATCGTTTCGTGAATATCCATCTACGCTGTTTATTGCACCCTATTCCTTTCACAACAGGTGCCATATAACCCATTTTTTTATTCGCCTTCTTTATACCTGCATATAGGCATTGTAAAGACATCCTATGAAATCCACTCACCTCCTCAAAGACCCTGTTTCTTAATTCTCAAAGTCTCAGGGCGTTTATATAAAGCCAGTGTTGTGAAATTCTCGGTTGGAGTTATGGTTGTCGTTGGTCTCATATGCTGAACAGACTAATTCAGAAGGAAAACAATGGCATTTTCAGTTGCCCCAGTTATCTCCTCTCGGTCCCGTTGGCATGTGACAGCCCCATTGCCACCGCAGCAGAGTTTTTTGAAGATCCATCAGGTGAAATGCTCGTTCCAAAAGCCACTGTCGTATTTTTTTTAAAGTTCAACCATTTAACAGATTTGTTCAGAAATGCCCCCGTCTCGCGCTCGCCTCGTGCGTAACAGGCGTTCTCCGCCGCGCGCCCAAGGGTGTGTTGCATTTAAAGTCCTTGCCGAATGCACCCGGACAGATTTATAGCGTCTTAAAAATGGAGTCCCCCTTCACTTGTGTGTCTCTTGCCGAAACACGCGGGGGAAAAAACCCAAATCTTTTCTATCGCAATAAATCTATTGTGCTGATAACGTCTTAGATGGGCGCGCTGCCTTGCAGCCATTGAACGGCTGAGTGGTACAGCCGATCTGCTCCAGAATGTTTCCCTCCTTCAGAGATCTGGCAGGTGTGTCAGAGAGAGTGGTGTAGGGTGGAGTTAAAAATAGATCAGTAATGTATCACTATTAGCAGACAGAGACAAAATGCATACATTTTTGCCGTTCATTTACTGAGGTTTAAATGTGACGGAAAGAACACGTAGATGAGTACAGTTTTTGCTTCTTTGACTCTATGTATGTGTGTTTTGCTATTTTGGGAAATTTGGCATACTATTCCAATATTTATTGGGTGTAAGCTGTAATGTTGACAGGCTGATAACATTTTGTGACCAGTTTTGTCATTTTATCTTCATCAAAATGATCATGCATTTTTAAACCACATTTTAATTTGAACTTCTTACCACAAAATGTATAATTGAGGATACCAAGATTCTTACAACTCAAATTGCATCACTTCTAAATCTATACATTACTGTGTGGAAGCTGGAGGAACATGTTCAACATGTTCTTGCACCTGTTGTGTATAAATGACTCATAGCATCCAATTTTTTATCATAATTATTCAGAGATGATAGTTCAGAACTAGAGTCCATTACTGAAAAGTACAGGGCAGCCAACTCCCTGCAATTTCGTATAATAAGCTGCTTAGGTTGAAAAATGGCAGTTCTTCTGCTAAATGGCAGTTCAGAAGCAAAAAAAATGTCAAAACGATGACGTTGACCATTGTGCGGTTCATTAGAGACCCATATATATTCTACCTGTTGGAACACTAGATGAGGACTAGATGACATAGCGGGTGCCTGTCAGACACAAACGACCTCATTTTTTAATACTGAAAGATTGATTTCAGTATTAAAGATATATTAGCAAATTGAGAATTTTATGCTGTTTTCTTTCTTTTGAAAGCGGCAGAATTACATCATTATCCTTCTTTTATTCTCAATAGGCTGGGTCTGCATTGCCCAAAGATGTAATGCTCATGCATTTTCAATTATGGTGTATTCTTACTAATTAAAAATAAGATCATTAACACAGTCTCAAAGGGTAAACATGCACTGCCTAATAGTTTGTGAGAAAAAAGGAAAAGATAACAGAAGTGTGAATGAACGTCAATGATAATTACTTTAGTTGTTTTCTCATTTGAAGTTTATTTGAAATGAATTTGGTCCCCTGAGAACCTATAAAGGAAGCGACACAAATGCATAAAATATTTAGCTTTTATCTGTTTAATTAGCAACTGAAGCCATGTTGGCATGAAGAAATCAGTTCATCAGCAGCTTCACAAATGACCTTGAGATGGCATCGAAGTGCTTGCTGCTACTGCAGATGGGAAATGATAAGCCTAGTCTTCACATGAATGTTGACTACAGAGCAACGCTCTTAAAAATAAAGGTTTTTTATTGACATTGATGGTTCCATGAAGAACCTTGAGCATTCATGGAACCTTTAAATTGCACTAAAGGTTCTTTAGAGAGGAAAAGGGTTCTTTAGATTGTTATAAAGTTCCTCAAAAATGGTTCTTATATGGCAGTATATTAAGATAAATGTTTCATAAATTGACTACAAAGTTATTGATTCATTACATTTATCATTCTTAACAAAGGTCAAGCTTCCATCAAGGAGCTTGAAGTTTCAATATCCATCCTGCATATTTCATGAGGTCATTTTAAGATTTTGTATTGAAAGACTCCATGCGAATGAGAGGTCATGGTCGGTTTGACAACATTCCATCACACACACCATTTTACATTTACATTTACATTTATGCATTTAGCAGACACTTTTATCCAAAGCGACTTACATTGCATTCAAGTTACAGTTTTTACATTTTATCAGCTCTTGCTTTCCCTGGGAATCGAACCCATGATCTCGGCGTTGCTAGCACCATGCTCTACTATTTGAGCTACAGGAAAGCCTGTATTAAAGAACACCATAAACACTAAATGTTTGTAAATGACACCAAGAGTTGAAGAATGTGCTGCATAAAACAAGATGTAACATATGGATGCTGTCATTACCTCATAGATCAGGTCTAATACAATTCATCCAGGCTTCATTAAAATGCTTCAAGGCCTTTGGAATGGAAATTACACTTCCTAAAAATGTGCTAAATCTGCAAGTCATATATTCAGTTCTTCTTTTTGCATTATATAAACCTAATCTTCAGCCCCTGAGCAGCAATATAGTAAACTAAAATTACATAGACATTATACAAATGCAACAGTGTCTAATGTGTGCTCCTGTTTAATTAGATCAGAATGAGATCAGTACAAAAGACAAATGGAAGATTTTACACGAAGCCAGATATTACAAATGAATGCAACAAAAATGTTAATCATAAATTTTAATTTAAAATGAAAAGATAAAATCATTTCTAAACAAGAAGACAGTTATCTTAACAAATGCACCATTTCTCTTTTCTTTATCCATCTCTGCAAGTAAAGTCGAGCACCAAAAATGATACAGCGCATAAAAACAATATTTGCTATGGAGCCTTTTTAATCTTGTGAAAGTGGGTCTTGTTACTGTCGCTTAATAAAAATGACACAAGCTCACTGCAAAAGATAAAGTGACAACATTTAAGAGATCTCTAGAGATTTTCATGGGAATCGTGGAAGAATAACAAAAAGACCTTCAAGGAGGTGAAACTATTTTTCCTTCTACAGATAGCTAAAAAAATCCTGATATCATCATTTCACATTTGTGGGCAAGTATAAAACTGCTTTCTGTTTCGATTGACATTTAATATCATAGCATATATTTCATTTATATTTCATAATTACATTTCATTCTTTCATATTTCAGTATGTGCCAACATGTTTAAAACAAATTGTGACCGTCTTAAACCAGTCTTAAGTGTCAATTTTTCGAAATTGAGATTTATACATCATCTGAAAGCTGAATAAATACGCTTTCCATTGACATTGGTTTGTTAGGATCGGACAATATTTGGCCGAGATACAACTATTTGAAAATATGGCATCTGAGGGTGCAAAAAATCTAAATATTGAGAAAATCACCTTTAAAGTTGTCCAAATGAAGTTCTAAGCAATGCATATATCTAAATCAAAAATTACGTTTTGATACATTTACGTTAAGAAATTTACAAAATATCTTCATGGAACATGATCTTTACTTAATATGCTAATGATTTTTGGCATAAAAGAAAAATCGATCATTTTGACCCATACAATGTATTTTTGGCTATTGCTACAAATATACCCCAGTGACTTAAGACTGGTTTTGTGGTCCAGGGTCACAATTATTATTCAAATACATGCATATTTGATTAAAACTAAGTATTTTAAATACTTATTTAAAAGACAATTTGTTTAAATGAATTATAATTGATAATAAAATTTTTTTTTTTGTAAATTAATTTATACTATGTACAACATTTTTGAATACCTGTTCTCTACTGTTAATTACTGGTCTTTGTAATTTAGCAGATCTAAAGCAATATACAGTTATTGCATAAGTCTCTTTAATTGGAGCAATCTTGTTGTTGCAGGTCAGCATCTCTACATTTCATGAACTGTCACTTCTAGGGTTGCCACCACACTACACCAAATAAACATGATGTGACATGTTCAGTACTGTAAAAGCAACAAGAGAAATGCTATGTGATCTATGAACCTCTCAACAATTGCTATAATGGAGCAGATAGGAGGCCTATCAGAGGACATATGCTGACTTCATGGATACAGACATGTTCATTCTATACTTTGCACAGCTTTTATTCACCATACAATCCCCCTGACGGGAAAGCAAACGAAGCATGATGTCGATTGTAAATTTCATACACTGATAAACTGAGCTCTTATTTGAATGCAAATCGCTGTCGGGATGAGACGCATTTTAAACACCAGTCACAAAAACGGATACAGTTCTTAAGTGCAATCCTGACTGCATAGCATTCCAGCATACTTGAACTACATGTAACCCTGTTTATTTTTTTATTTATTTTTTGCTTTGTTTGTGTTTTAGAAACTGGGCCAGGGTCCAAATGTTCCTTTTGGGGGCATTAACAGGAAGTTGGCTTAGATTTTTTGGTAAAGTATACAGAAAGTCATTGCACATTAGAGCCCTATACAACCCCCTTGACAACTTCTCTTCACTCGCAAACCAACTGTGAAGGCCCCTCTCCTCTTGTTACTACTCCACTCACGATCACCACCAACATCCATCTGTTTATTTACTTTTACTGCCATCACTGAAATGAATTTGCCTGGATTCAGCACAGAAGAAAGTCTGCTGAGCCTTTGCCCTTGAGCCAGAAAATTCAATTGACTTGCTTCAACACATATACATGTTGCATAAATGAATTATGTATCAAATGACTAACAAAGTGCGGCAGGACTGGCTGAGGGTAAAAAAAGCAAACCAACAAATACATAAATAGCTAAATATAGTCATCAGGGAAATGAATAATTCTAAGATGAAAGTTATCTGTTCCCAATGAACGGAACATTTATCCTTACACAAGCAAATTTCTAGGGATAAAGATGAAAGAAAACCACAGGTAACAAAATGGGGCTCTATAAGCGAACATTTGGGAGGATCGTGTTTGTTCATCTTATTATGTCAGTCACAACACAAGGGAATATAAACAACTGCTTACCTCACTCCCATGACAATTCTGCTGTAATAACCACCATGCACCACCACCACATTTTTCCGATCACTTCTATTTCTAAAAGTGCCAAAATAACAACAGCATTTGGACTTTTCACTGTTTTTCATCACTCTACATAAACTCACAATTTAGAGAAAAAAGCCAGACTTGTGAGAATTGAGACAAGCTTGGAATAAAATATAAGGAAAAAAATATAAAAAATTTATAGTTCAGACTTTTTCCCACAATTGTGATTTTTTTTTTCTCTCGGAATTGCAGGAAAAAACCTCAGAATTGTGAGAGAAAGTTTTTTTTTTGTTTTTTTTTTAAGTATATACTTTTTAACCACAAATGCTCATCTTGCACTTCCACGACTTCACGCATTACATAATCACATTGGAAAGGTCATGCGTGGTTAGTAGTTAACTTTGGTTCAAAAAGGCAGGGTGAAAAACTCCATCTCCAAAATCGTCCAACATGGTTGTTTTACCTTTTTTTTGTAAAGGATGTTTGACTTTCTTTGCACGTTCGCTTTGTAAACACTGGCTTGGTACTTCCGCCTACATCACACGTGATCTCTCCAACGTGACTACACAATGCATGAAGTCGAGCTAGTGCATGATGAGCATTTGTGGTTAAAAAGTATATAAATTTGTATTTTTCAATCATTTTGCAAGATAAGACCCTTATTCCTCGGCTGGGATCATGTAGAGCCCTTTGAAGCTGCATTGAAACTGCAATTTGGACCTTCAAGCTATTGAGTCCCACTGAAGTCCACTACAAGGAGAAAAATCCTGGAATGTTTTCCTCAAAAACCTTAATTTCTTTTTAATATTTACTTTGCAATTGTTAAAAAGTCCCAATTTGCATACTTATGCAATATTTGAAAGTAATATTTAAAAAAAATGTTTGTATAAATAGTGTGATTGATGTGTTCGGACTAAAAATTACCCCCCTAAAACGTGCATTTTGAATACCCGGATGATGCACTTAACCTCTTACTTAAAAAAATGAAGCATTAAATGCTGTTCATTTCATGCACTTATCTGTTGCATTAATTCAGGAATTCAGGAATGGAACGTGTGACTTACTTTGATGAGAGAGTCTTTGGATCATTTACTCAACAATTTGTTGATTCAATTAAAAAATTGATTTATTCAGGAATTTAAACACCACTATACAGTGTGTTGCTCAGAGACGATAAGTGGTTAATTCTGCTGTGGATTAGTTGCAAACTATTTTTGTTGGGAAATAAAGTAACTGTCAATATTATGTGTAAAATCTTGGTTACTAAATATTAATATTGTTTACTGAACTGTTGCATAAAAGCAACACTGCTTTGCTTAATTATATAATCTTTATAAATCAAGGGAGGTATTTACGGCTGTCCATCATGAACAGCAAGACAAGTATGTTTACCTCCTTATCACTAAAGGATTACACAACACAATGTGAACTCATTAAACCACCCTAACAGTCCCATTATGTCATTCTGTAGCTCCAAAATGCATCTATTTTCTAGACACTTTTTTGGCTAATCCATTCTAATGCTGTCACGGATGCCTCCCATTAAAGCATTAAAGATCAAAGTGGATCTAAAAGACCATGTTATGGTCTGCTTCATTAAATCCATAATAGGCCCCACTGGATTTGAAAGAATCAATCAGACGCACAATTCACATATGAAACATTTCAGATCATAATGCTGTGAACAACAAGTGACACAGTATTCCAGACACCACATGAGAATCAGTATTAAGATGCTGCATGACCTAGAAAAGTGGGTCACTCTTTCTAGGCCTCCAGAATGTAAATGTGATGCATTACAGGGGCTGAAAAGAAAGAGATATGCATTGCAAGTGAAGTGAAAAAGGAAGCATTTAAAATGAAATAGCAATAAAAACAGTCATAGAATTACAACGACAAAAACCATCACCAGCATCATAATCATCATTTCTGTTATCTCTGAAGCAATAGGACGAATAGCCTTTAAAAATCTAAAATTTAAAAATAAAAATCTTTGCAATCATTGACTCAATTTGAACAATATAGTTAAAGTGTTGTGGTATTGCCAATAAAATGTAATCAGATATTTTTCAGCGCTCTCACTTGTAAAATACTTCAACCTTTCCATCAGATGTAGTTACACTTCACTACCTACTTCATTTAAAGCTTGTAAATCCCTGAGGGGAAAAACTCCCACAGAGAACTTTAATTGGAAAACTGAATTAATTATCTTCTGCACATTTATACTCATAGCCTGCTTATCCTCAAAACATTTTTCATTGCTCACGTGGAAAAACATGCCTCATCACACTTTCTCACTAATACTTATTTGATTACATGTGCAACAAATTATTATGGAAGTTTAAACACATAAGATAAAGAGTTAATAAGAGTGCTAAATGATAGACAGAAGCTGAGTGCTATTATCTAGGGAGAAAATTGAAAAAGAGATACCACACAAATGCAGTTTCATGATTCTTTCTAGAATCTAAATTTTATGATCGCAGATCTTTGGGTAAGAAAGATCTGTCTTTGTTGAAATTAAATGAACTGTCTATGACCAGAAAATGAGAAGAAAAAATGGACACAACAGACATGAATAAATCATTAAAACCATTCAACTCTGTTTAGTGCAAAAACATGAAAGAATACTCTCAGGAACAAGTTTGCTGTAAAATTACTTTTGTATAGTTGTAAAATTTGTTTTATAATCCTGAACTGAGCCATCAGTCATGGCAGACACAAGACGTACAGCTCTAAGAAATCAAAGCAGCATGCCTTTAAATATAAAACAGCTTGAGCTAGTTTTACACCTCAAGCCTTCTGAATAAATAATGGCCCTCTCTCACTGTTTGTTCACTTTGAGGTGGCAGATGAAGACACACATTGATGAAAAAATGGCTTTGCTTGTCAGGCAAACATTTTTAAATCCCCTCCGAGCTGTCCTGTGTCACGCCTTCTTTCCAGAAATGAGGAAGATGACAAATTAGTGCACTGATACCAGACATGTGGCCTTGTTGAGCTTATAATTGTAAGGGACCATCTTGGGACTGTATTAATGTTGATTACCACAAAAAATAATTTCAGCCTGTCACTTCTTAAAAAGAAAAAAAGTTAAGGCCCTTTCACACCAAGAACGATAACATCTTGGTTACGAATGTAACCGTCGTTCCCCAAAGGAGGGAGTGGAGATGTCACGACAATGACCTCACTTGTACAAATTCATACGATTTTTGCCAAATCGTATGTATTTTACAAGTTGCACAATTTGTATGAATTTGTACGAATGACCTACACCTAACCCCACCCCTAAACCTACCCGTCACTGGAGTTTAGATAAATTTGACAAAATCATACAAGTAAGGTCGTAAGAATTCGTACGAATTAGCCACCTCGTAAAATACGTATGAATTGGTCATGAGATAGCATTGGAATCTCGCCAGCGAGAGCAATCTACTTCGAGTGTAAACTAATCGAGCCAATGGACATTGGCATGCGATAATTGCATCCAACTGCTGTTCATCGCAGCGCGAGCAGAAATGGGCAGCAGGTGCAACGCATATTCAGCCGAGCGGGTGTAATCATTCTGCTTACCAAAAAGCTTCAGTGTCTAAAAAACACGGGCTTAGAGCTATACCATGGAAGAATACACATATGGAATCCCATCAGTGATCCCTGAAGGAAGTGGTAGGAACCTTGGGCACGTAGTCGGGCCGAGGTCTCAGAGATACATGGGCCGGCCAAAACTCTAGGCACGATTCATAGACCGAAAATGCCTGCAGTTCCCCTACCCTCTTGATGGAGGCCAAAGCAACCAGGAGCAGAGTTTTTATTGACAGAAACTTAAGCTCAACTGATTGCAAGGACACAGATGGGACCTGCTGAATTGCTCTGAGCACAAGACTCAGGTTCCAAGAGGATCTGTAGGGCGGTTGAGGAGGACTTAACCTTCTCGCCCCCCTAAGACAACCAGGTCGTGCTTCCCAACTGTCTTACCATCCACAGGGTCGTGGTGTGCGGATATCGCAGCAATGTAAACTTTAAAGGTGGAAGGAGACAGCCTTTGATCCAACCCTTGCTGCAGAAAGGAAAGCATGGCTGTGATTGAGCACCTTCGGTTGGTCCTCTCGGTGACAAGAACACCACTCGACGAACAGGTTCCACTTCAAGGTGTAAGCGTGTCTCGTAGATGTGCTCGTGCTGAAGTGATGGTGTCCACTACCTCCTGGGGTAGGTCACCTAGAACCTCCGCGTCCCATCCAGGGAACAGACATGGAGTTTCCAGAGGTCTGGATGCGGGTGCCCAGTTTAAAGTAGATCCTTCCTCAGAGGATACCGCCAGGGAGGGGCTGTCACAAGGAGCATCAGTTCTGGGAACCAGGTCCAGTTGGGCCAATAAGGCGCCATCAACAGGACCTGCTCCTCGTCCTCCCTGACTTTGAACAGAGACTGTGCAAGGAGGCTCACTGGGGGGAATGCATATTTGCACAGGTGCCGGGGTCAGCTATGTGCCAGAGCATCCTTGCCAAGTGTTCCCTCGGTCAGGGAATAAAACAGCTGGCAGTGAGAGGTTTCTGGAGAGGCAACAGGTCTACCTGAGTGGCTCTGAAACGTCTCCAAATCAACTGAACCGTCTGGGGAGCGCAGCCCGTGACAGCTCGTCGGATGAATGGTTGACCAGACCCGCAACATGAATGGCACAAAGCGACCTCAGATGCTTCCGACTCCAGAGGAGGAGATGGTGGGTGAGTTGCGACAAGTGACAGGAGCGTAGACCACCTTGCCGGTTGATGCAGACAACGGTTGTCTTCTGCTGCTCTGATGTTCGAGCTATTTAACCCTCTGGTGCTATTCGATCATTTTTGGCCGGAAAATTTAACGCTTTAGATCAGGGATGGGCAACTTCAGTCCTGGAGGGCCACTGTCCTGCAGAGTTTAGCTCCAACCCTAATCAAACACTTTTTTACAATGATATAATGTACACGCATATTGTTTAGCCTACCACTTATGGCTTTGCTATTGAAACTTACTACTGTGTATTTAACATTTGCGTTAATTTACATTGACATATAGGCCTAACATTTATGGATTCACTTCCATTGTTAGTACCTCACTGTATAACCCATAAAAGGAGGAACATGTTGATATTATTTTTGTCAACATCATGCCACAAGATTGAGCTTAATTTATACTGAACTCAGAAAATTCCTTTAAACAACCAAAATTTACACGTCCTTGCAATCCATCTTGCTGTCAGATGTACAGTAACCCACCAATGACCAACAAGAGATTTTCTGAACCCAATCTGGCAGGTTAAAGCAGTAGCTTCAGCAGCAGGGATAAACAGTCATGGTATAAGGTAGATGTCTGTAGTCTCATGAGGAATGAGGCTCCACTTGCACAGCCGAAGCAGCAAAAATGGGGCCAAACCTGCCTTTGTGATTGTTCTCTAATCTACAAGCGTATGAGCCTTTGGGATTGATGATCCTGATGGTCCTTATCAGCTACCGGAGGAACCCCGTGGAATAATGATCACCCACAAAGGTTCCCTGATAAATCAATGTTGACTAGGCAGAGGGAGAGCTCTCTGATTGTGTGCACAGGCTATGAGGAGCCAGAAATATGACTGCCAGCGAGGCGATGTTCTCCTGTATCCTGTGTACTAGCTCATCTTTCCAATCGAGACGCTCTGCCAGTGTGCTCCTCTTTGATATTGAGAATGAGAATGGAGGCACAGGCCAAATATAGGCGAGGAAATGAAGAGAAAAACATGAGAATGAAAAAGCAAAGCTAACAGAAATGTCACAAAAAGATAACAAGAACCTGAAAAAGAAACTTACTAAGAAAGGTACTAAGAGACAGTTAGATGAGGGATAAAAGGGGTTTTCAAACTGAGGTTCATGGAGGCCACATAGAAAAAAAAAAATAGAAAAAAATGCAGCAATAGTAAAAAAACAACAACTAAATCTTCATTTATACATTTCATCTTTCAGTCCATTAAATGTATATACATTTATATAAAAAATAGAGTCATTGTTGTCGTCTTTAACTTGTTTACTGGTTATATGCCAGTATTTTCTGTTTTGTTAAAAAAAAAGCTGTACCAATCAATTTGAACCAATCAATATTTATCAATTTTTTTATTTATTATTATTTCTCTTTTTTTTTTGCTAATATACTAATATAGTACTATTTTTAGTACTATACATATCTCCGTATTAAAAAAAAGGAAACTTAGCCTATGGCTTGAATAACTTTCTCCTCCCAACCGTTACAAACGTGGAAATAACTTTTACTGTATCTTCTGATCACACTGCAAAATAGAAATGGACACAATGAAATGGAAAATGAAAATATTGAGGAAGATGCCTGCATTCAATGCCATGCCTTTATGAGTTTAAGACTTTCTGCTCTGATTTAAGCCCTTATTGAGAATTAAGATTTTTTAAGACCAACACAAACCATGTTTATATACACAGTACAAACTACATAAATTAACATGAGACCCTTACCATGCTTTAGGATAAGGGTCCCTTTATAGAGCATTATCGTTTTGGAGTGTCCTTAGCATTACAAAGTACAAAAACCTTAATATCTCAGTCATGGAGTGATGCCTCCTTGTCTCTCTCTGTCCTTATGGCACTGTCTGTCTGTATTTGATTTATGGTGGATGCAATGATGAACATATGCTCCACAAACCATGTCAGAGCAGAGGCAGATAAAATGCATTGCTTGGTTGATTGTAAATCAAAAATAAATTTCCTGCCATGGCAAATGACAAATATGGCAGAATTACAGTACAGAGAGGAAAATAATGGATTTGGGAGATATTGCTGTGTCTGTGGTGTTAGTAAAAACAAACTATTACACTACTGAACGTTTTATTCTACTCTATTCTATATTTTATTCTATTGGAACAAGGAATCCTAAGAGGAAAATAAGTTTCTTTATGATTTCAGATACAGGTTGTGAAGTGGCTAGTGCGCTACATGTCCACAGAAAAACTCAACCCTGACCACCACACATACAGGATGTATTGTTGAGAGAAATAGTCAATTAGGTTGGAGGAGTGCTGCTGGGAGATTGATCCAACAAAATGCCATGTATCTACCTGCAGCATTGCAATTGGGTAGATTATACTGGCATTCTCTTGTCACAGTGTTTCCACGAAATTCGAAAACAAATACAATTCTTCTGAACCTCACCCCAACTAAATCAATCAAACATAAGCACATTATGTGACACTGTCCGTGCCACAGCAGCAGTCTCATGAGAGAGAGTATTCAGAGCAGTACACAGCAGGGCCTCAACAAAACACACATATGGGAACAAGATGGATAACACTTCATGCAAACACATGCACACGCGCGCACACACACACACACACACACACACACACACACACATCGACTTAGATACATATTACCAACCACAAACCATCCTAACACAATACTGTATCTGCTGTCTGTTGGGGTAGAACACCTGTTATGAATCATTGATGTGAGCTTCCCAGCCCCCTCTCATCCAGTAACAGAGCACACAACACATCCATTAACTGAAGCACTGATGGGACAAATCTGAGTTAACCTCTTTCCCCGGGAATTCCAGCATGCAGGTGAAGGAGAGAGCGAGAAAGGAGATCTTTAGGGGAGGAATGACCTCTACATAATAAGTGCCAGAATGCCACACTCTAATTTAAAGCAATACGTTGCTGTATCGATTGAACCACTTTAATTCAGTTCAGTGCATAGAATAGCGAAGCAAAGGTGGTTATTAGAAGTAGTGGGGCAATTTATTTCTCATCTATGTCTCGTTTATTTCTAGTGCATGTAAAATAGATGTATAAATGAGCTTATATATCAATTATATAAAATAAATAGATTTACAAGTCTATTCCCACCAAAAATAAAATAGGTAATTGCAACAAAATGTTAAAAAAAATATCAAATAAAGTCACTCTGTAGGACATAAAGTTGCAATTGTGAGATACAGTCAAATTTTGAGAAACAATATGGCAATTATGAGAAATAAAGTCAGAATTGTGAGCTGTAAAGTCATAAATATGACAAATAAAGTTGGAATTATGAGGGGAAAAGTTGCAATTATGACAAATTAAAGTTGCAATTATAACAATTGAGATGTGCATTCGCAATTATGACAAAGTTGTAATTATGAGACAGAATCTCAATTGTGAGAAGTAATGTCATAATTATGACAAATATAGATGCAATTATGTCATATAAAGTCGCAATTATGACAAAGTTGTAATTGTGAACCAGGCTGAAATTATGAGAAATAAAGTCACAATTATGCAAATAAAGTAATTGTGAGACAGGTTTGCAGTTACAGGGGAAAATATAGTCACAATTGTGAGATGTAAAGACACAATTATGACAAAGTTTCAATTGTGAGACTAATTCACAATTGTGAGAAATAATTTGTAATTGTTAGATATAAAGTCACAATTTTGAGAAATATTCTCAATTGTGAGATTTAAAGTCTCAATTTTGACAAAAAGCTGTAATTGTAAGATATTATGCCACAATTATTACAAATAAAGTCACAGCTATGAGAAATAAAGTTAGAATTATAACAAATAGTAATTGTGAGACAAGTTTGCCGTTATGGGGAAAATATAGTCACAACTGTGTGATGTAAAGTCGCAATTATGACAAAGTTGCAATTACAAATTGCAGTTGTGAGATATAGTAACAATTGCGAGAAATAAAGTCACAACTGTGAGATATAAAGTTCCAGATGTCAAATCGGATTAGATTATCTATTTTAAGTAGTTTGTTTAACCATCAACATTTAACACTCCTTTAACACTGAATGGTCAATGAATGGACAAACTATTAGAGAACTGAAGTATTTAGCAGTGTCTTCACCCCAGACTTCTCCTTAAACATAACTCAATAAGTGCCTAAGAAAAAAACGTGGCTCCTCGATTTACCATCACCCTAATTACAAGGCCAGAGAGCCAGCGGCAATCAGTTTGAATCATGGCATCTTATCAGTTGAACATCTATTATGGATTGCATAAATCGTGCTGGGGATGGTATTGACGAAGTGAGCTGTGAATCTGTGTGGAGCCCATGGCGATACTGAAATTAATCTCTCGTTAATGTAGATAGTTAGTGTGCTTGCTTCACCTCTTCCTTTCATCTGTCCATTATTCTTTTCATGCTGTTCAGTGAGAGAAAAGAGAGCAGGTTAGTGGCTTTGATTCAGAGCTACGAACGAAGACGTGAGTGAGATCAAAGCCTGTGTACTGCAAGAAGGGAGAGGAAACGGCCTTGAAAAGGAGCAAAAGACAAAAAGAAAGCGGTCATCTACGTAATCAGCCAAGATTGAACTGGAAGATACAGAAAGGGAGAGACAATTTAATAGGAAAACAATCGAATAGATGAAAATTACCTAGAAATAACAGCTGAAGTGTATAATTTCAGCACACCTAGCGCCACAGTACGGAATTGCAAAAATAATAATGACTGGTTTCAAACAGGTTTCCTGAACACTACCTCCATCTACCTTTGGTTGGGAAAACAGATAGCCCCACTCTAAACATCTAAAACTATGCCTAATCATCTGTAATCATCGGTAATTTCACCAATCACTCAGAAAACATCTACTATATTTAGTGCTGTCAAATCGATTAATCACGATTAATCGCATCCAAAATAAACGTTTGTGTTTACATAATATATATGTATGTGTGTGTTTTTATATATACATATAAATATACTCTGTACACACGCATACATTATGTAAACACAAACTTTTATTTTGGATGCAATAAATCGTGATTAATCAATTTGACTGCACTAACTATAATATAAAATTAAAAATTAGCTATTTAAATCTATTTAAATATTAATAAAAATAATTACAGTTATTTAAATAAATGAATAAATCAATCAATCAGTAAATAATAATAATATTAATAATAATAATAGACTGTATTTACTATTTACAGAGTGCCTTTCTAAAACTCAAGTTCAAAAAACTATGAACACAGTACAAATCAGAAAGAGATAGATAGAATAGTAATAACAGAATAATGCACTCTTTAAAATAAAGGTTCTTTATTGGCATCTATAATTCCATGAAGAACCTTCAACATCCATGGAACCTTTCCATTCCACAAAGGATTCTTTATAGTAAGTTCTTTAGATTCAGAAAAAAATGCTATTTTGAGAACTGTTCACTGAAAGGTACTTTGGGGAACCAAAAACTACTCTTCTATTGCATCATTGCGAAAACCCCCTTTTGGAACTATTATTTTTAACAGTGTACGCAAATGGAGGGAAATCATCAGCATCAGTGGCGTGCACAGACCTCCGGAGGAGCAGAGGCAAAATGGGGGCTATGGGTTTGGTCCCCCTCGGCTAGGGGTGGGCGATTTGGCAAAAATATCACAATTTTTTTTTGAAATATCACGATTCACAATAGTATCACAATTCTTTGTCATGTTGGATTTTCTGTTTTGCAAGTTGTTTGAGCATTACAGCCAAATTAATTTCCATACTATAAAGACAAAGCCTTTCAAGGTAACAACATATAAAAAAGTATGGCGGATATTTAGGCCAAAGTGGGTGAAGATAAAAATCGTTGTCATTATTTTATCTTTGTTATTAAAAAATGAGAGCAAAGATACACATAATATCACAGCACACGGGGGCACGGGAACCAGGAACGAGGAGACGAGGAATACACGTAAAGAGTCTTTAATGATCCAACGGGAAACACAGTGAACAGGCAGGGTAGACACTCAAAGACCGACAAACACTAACTGAAAGGACTGGGGCTTATAAAGACAGGACAATCAAGGAACTAAGGAGACACACCTGGAATCAAAGGGAGACAGAAACTGGGTCACAGGGCACACATGGGGAGCAAAACACACAAGACAGTCCAGGGGCATGACATTACTCCCCCCTCCCGGAAGGTGCGTCCTCGCACCGTGGAACAACAGGGGGGGGCCCCATCGCGAGAGAGCCAGCCGTGGACGGTGTGAGCGCGGAGTGGAGCTCCACCCCCTTCACCGTGGCTGAGGGTGAGCTGATTATCCATCTGGGGCTGCTGGACATGGAGGAGGATTTGATAGACTGGGAAACTGAACTGGAAGCCGCTGGAACTGGTGGTGGTGGGAGGGGGGGGGGATGGGTGGGAACCATGGCGGAGGCTCAGGAGGAGGACGGACAACCGGGAGGGGGCCGGCAGACAGAGACCAGGGAGGCGACGAAGGAGGGAGGAGCCAGGAGGGACCCGGAGCAGGAGGAGCCTGGCAGGACCCAGGCCACAGCCATGATGATGGACCACGGTGGAGCCGACGGAGGGAGGAGCCATGGTCGCCGACTCCAGGGGGCTGACCAATGGCGGCGGAGCAGGTGGTGGAGGAGCCCGAGGTGGAGACGGAGAGCCGACGAGCCAGGGGGATGCCGAGGATCCGGGGGGCCAAGGTGGAGTCGAGTGCTCTGGCGACCGAGGCGGGGACGGAGCTCCGGAGATCCGCGGCAAAGCCGGAGCAACTGAGGACCAAAGTGGAGCTGGCGGGAGGAAGGAGCCCAACTGAGCCGGTGGGACAGAGCGACGAGGTGCAGCCGGAGGAGCAGAGTCCTGAGGCAATGGCAGGTCGACGCCTGACCAAGGCGGAGTCACCCGTCGATCCCTGGCCCCCCCACGCCACTGATCAGCATATACAAATATGTCTGAATGAATGTCAGTGGAGAAAGACAGTCACCTTGTTGGCTCACATCTAGTTTGGATAAGTCAACGATAGTTGGCGAAAGTCAGAGCCAGTCTGCAGATTTGAGTTGACAGATTCCATAGAAAATCGTGAAGTGTATGATGGTCACAGATTCTGATTTTTTAGCATCAGACTATGAATTCATCAAATCAGAGGGTATCAAACATGCTTGATATTTTAGAACACATATTGTTTTCATTTGTCATGCGTCTCTTAGCAACAATGCACGTTTCTGCGTGAGTTTGTTGTGATCGGAAGGACTTTAAAGCCTGGAATACACTACGCGATTTTTGCCCCAATTTCCCCCCGATTTTACAGTCTGAACAAGTTGATGCTAGTTGAGGAAACTCGGAGCCAGTCTGCAGATTACAGCTGACATATTCCACAGAAAATCGCGTAGTGTATGATGGTCACAGACTTCGATTTTTTAGCTTCAGACTTTGATTCTATCCAGTCAGAGGATATCAAACATGTTTGATATTTTCAGCCGATTTTAGAACACGTATGTTTTCATTTGTCATGCATCTCCTAGCAACAAGGCGCACGTTTCTGCATGAGTTTGTTGTGATCGGAACAACTTTAAAGTCTGGTAGTGTATAATCTTCAGTCGCGTAGTGTATGATGCCCAGTTTTCCTTTGTCACTATTTACAAAGTCGGTAAGTGCATGATGCCTAGTGTTTTAAAAATCTGTTCAGATTTTAAAAGTAGTGTAGTGTATTCCAGGCTTTAGTCTGGTAGAGTATAATCCTCAGTCTTTTAGGGTGAATCACATTTCTCTGTCTTACCCCTTCCCCTTAGTTTTGCGCATTCACGTGAGAGTAAGGGCTATCCCAATTCTCGTTTTGATCGAGGGGTAGGGCTAAGGGGAAGTGGTAGATACCCCTTAAAACCAAGCATTTTCACAAGCTTACTTGAAACCAAGGGGTACCCAGAACACACTGCGCAACCGGCAACAATGGCGGCCAGATCATCAAGTATTCAAGTATTTTCGGCTTAAATAATTTATTTAAAAATTACGACAGTCTTGTTTTGTGCTCTAGACAGTCCTGTACATATATATTTGCAACCATGTTCTTAATTGAAACGTTTTAAAAAATCGCTAGTTTGCTACGCTAACGTTACATTGCTGATTTGCACAACAGTCCCGCAGACTAGCCTTGAATGGACTCCATGCATGTCTACAGTTTTAACAAGTTTGTAAAACGATCCAAAGTTTGTGATCAACACTTGTCGGCTCTGGTGACGTAGCAGCCAGCTAGCGACGGTGTATGATGACGTAACCGTAACCAAGTGGTGTCTCATTTCATAGGGGTATGTTTTCACCCCTAGCGCTTACCACTCGGTTTCGAGGGACAAGGGCTAGGGGTAAGACGAAGGGGTAGGGGAAGGGAAAGGGGTAAGACAGAGAAATGGGATTCACCCTTAGTGTATGATGGCCAGTTTTCCTCTGTGACCATTTACTAAGTTGGTAAGTGTATGAATCCGTTCACATTTTAAAAGTTGTGTAGTGAATTGCAGCCTAAAAAATTACACTTCATTGTTCTTATAGAGAGAAGGGGCCACTCAGAGTAATGGGAGAGAACAGATGAAAAAAACATGACAGATAGATAATGTATCTGTACATGTCAACAGAAAGAAAAGAGTGATGGAAGACAGATAAACCGGATGATGGGGTATAAAAGGGGGAGATAAATACAGACAAAGCGAGAATGAGAGAGAGAGAGAGAGAGAGAGAGAGACTAATACTGTTGCTAAGGGCATGATCTGATTCATTACAGCATTAGTGGAGGAGTGAAATCAAGGACATGCTTAATATGGAGGAGAGCCTCCTTTTTACATGACACTAAACATAAGAATGGCAAGTTCATTCACCAACAAACACCTACAGTAGCAACAGGTGTTAATATCACACATTAATATACTTCAACACCTACACTAGCTAAACTTGGATGATGGATTGAAATTTCTCAGTCTTGGCTACCTTTTCAGTTGTTTATTTTGGTTTCCTCAGGTAAATGCTGATGTTTGTAATATGCAAATCATCAAAATCTTTCCCGTTTTGCCCCCTATGTGCACTAGACCTGCACACCCACGTACGCCCCCCAGCTATGTTCACTAATTAAAGGGAAAGGATACTCAATACGAAGAGGAAAACAGAGAGATGCCTCTGGGCTTTGAGGGACCTGTGGGTCTCCAGATTTAATCACAACACTGCCGTTCGCTGCCCACGTGGTCCATCTGGAAATAGGCAACGGCTAGAAAAGGGCACCTCAGGGTTCAGCTCTAAATACAGCAACTGAGTGAAAAATGGTGAGCGTATGAGCGTAAAGGGGTGGGCCCACAAATTACAATGGGTGGCCTTTGCTGACTTGTGTATTGTGAGTTCATATGTTTCTGTTGGGACTTTGAGGAAAGTTTCTGGGTCTCTACCAATCTGGCCTTGTGGACAATCTGAGCTGACCTCTGATTGATTTTAACTGCAAGGACAGTGAGCATAGAGTCTGGCTCTGTGTTCTTTTCCAGGTTCAATGAACATGATGTGGTTTGAGGTGACACTAGGACAGCATGGCATGGAAAGATACTTAAAACATTGAAGCATGGAATAGGAGGAGCAATAGGAGAAATGAGGGAGGCCAAGGTAAATATGGTGAGAAGAACAGCGAAAAGGCATATTCTCAACCATCTGGTAGTCATTTGTAGATGCTGAGTCATGATAAATTTGGATTTTTATAACCAAAAATATATAGCTACCTTTATATTTTTTAAGAAAGAACCTTAATACCGTCATCATCAGATTTTTTAGTTTAAACCCCCTGTTCTAGAGAGCCATGTAATAAATTCACAATATATTGCAAGCGAATATACTGTTAATCTAATTTATTTATTTATTTATTTCATTCACTGGATTTGTGAGCTTGAATTATACATCCCAGCAGCCTTTTGGTTTAAGTCATTTGATCCCTATGGGATCCATAGCTGAATGAAAACTGACAAACCTTCAAGTTAATTGGTCATCAGAGACCTGAGGTCCACAGTCCAGCAGTGACAGGGCCATGACCTGGCAATTAAGATCAATATTTAATTCAATAAACTGACCTCTTCATCAAGGTTGTGACATGCAACAAGCTTTGAGAGGAGCACACAACATTCATCACTACAAGTTAAAGAATGTCTCTCAGTGAAATGTTTCACATTTCTCAAGGTTGAAACAACCCATAAAACATGTTTGAGGCCCTGAAATATGTTGTAAGTAAATTAAACGGAGAAATAAACATTCATCTACAATATGGATACAAATGAGATTAAGATTTCATAAATCATAACAGAGCAAACTTCCCAATGTTTTGAATATTGGTATTTAAATCAGGTATTTGTCAGCTCACTTGGAGTCACCTTGAACACTACTTCTGTTAAACAGTGCAATTACGACTGAATGTTAAACATTTGTTTCACATTAAAAGTAACTTAATATTTATTGAGTCATTGGATGAACTGATGTCATTCACATCATAAATCATACATAAATCCAACCTGACTGCAAATTATGCACGCCCTTCATAGGTCTCTTATTTATGTCAAATATGTGATCTAGGTTCCTCCAAGTTTATAATATGCTATGCATTTTACATAAGAGAGAAAGTAAAATCTGAGGGCTGAATTTCTCATCATATTTCACATACAGTATCTCACAGAAGTGAGTACACCCCTCATTTTTTTGTAAATATTTTATTATATCTTTTCATGTGACAACACTGAAGAAATGACACTTTGCTACAATGTAAAGTAGTGAGTGTACAGTTTGTATAACAGTTTAAATTTGTTGTCCCCTCAAAATAACTCAGCACACAGCCATTAATGTCTAAACCGCTGGTGACAAAAGTGAGTACACCCCTAAGTGAAAATGTCCAAATTGGGCCCAATTAGCCATTTTCTCTCCCCGGTGTCATGTGACTCGTTAGTGTTACAAGGTTTCAGGTGTGAATGGGGAGCAGGTGTGTTAAATTTGGTGTTATCGCTCTGACTCTCTCATACTGGTCACTGGAAGTTCAACATGGTGCCTCATGGCAAAGAACTCTCTGAGGATCTGAAAAAAAGAATTGTTGCTCTACATAAAGATGGTGTAGGCTATAAGAAGATTGCCAAGACCCTGAAACTGAGCTGCAGTACAGTGGCCAAGACCACACAGCGGTTTAACAGGACAGGTTCCACTCAGAACAGGCCTTGCCATGGTCGACCAAAGAAGTTGAGTGCACGTGCTCAGCGTCATATCCAGAGGTTGTGTTTGGGAAAAAGACGTATGAGTGCTGCCAGCATTGCTGCAGAGGTTGAAGGGTTGGGGGGTCAGCCTGTCAGTGCTCAGACCATACGCCGCACACTGCATCAAATTGGTCTGCATGGCTGTCGTCCCAGAAGGAAGCCTCTTCTAAAGATGATGCACAAGAAAGCCCGCAAAAAGTTTGCTGAAGACAAGCAGACTAAGGACGTGGATTACTGGAACCATGTCCTGTGGTCTGATGAGACCAAGATAAACTCATTTGGTTCAGATGGTGTCAAGCGTGTGTGGCGGCAACCAGGTGAGGAGTACAAAGTGTGCCTACAGTCAAGCATGGTGGTGGGAGTGTCATGGTCTGGGGCTGCATGAGTGCTGCTGGCGCTGGGGAGCTACAGTTCATTGAGGGAACCATGAATGCCAACATGTACTGTGACATACTGAAGCAGAGCATGATCCCCTCCCTTCGGAAACTGCCGCAGGGCAGTATTCCAACATGATAACGACCCCAAACACACCTCCAAGATGACCACTGCCTTGCTAAAGAAACTGAGGGTAAAGGTGATGGACTGGCCAAGCATGTCTCCAGACCTAAACCCTATTGACCATCTGTGGGGCATCCTCAAACGGAAGGTGGAGGAGCACAAGGTCTCTAACATGTGATGTCGTCATGGAGGAGTGGAAGAGGACTCCAGTGGCAACCTGTGAAGCTCTGGTGAACTCCATGCCCAAGATGGTTAAGGCAGTGATGGAAAATAATGGTGGCCACACAAAATATTTACCCTTTGGGCCCAATTTGGACATTTTCACTTAGGGGTGTACTCACTTTTGTGGCTAGCGGTTTAGACATTAATGGCTGTATGTTGAGTTATTTTGAGGAGACAGCAAATTTACACTGTTATACAAGCTGTACACTCACTTCTTTGCATTGTAGCAAAGTGTCATTTCTTCAGTGTTGTCACATGAAAAGATATAATAAAATATTTACAAAAATGTGAGGGGTGTACTCACTTCTGTGAGATACTGTAATACAATCTTAATGTTTCATAATCAAAATAGCAATCTACTTTTATTTCAAAATAAAGTCAGTGTTTCTGGTTGACTAATTACTCCACTGAACATGCGTTAAACTTCTCTCTTGGCTTGAATTCAGAAATAATCAGGAATAAGGCTTAAGCAGGACTCTCTCAGAGCCACTAATGAGGGGCCATTACGAGCATCTCTGAAGCCCCAGACAGGAGAGAGGCTAGGCTAGTGTTCATTAAGTGATCACTATGCTGATGATTCTCCACCAGCAGATGGAGAAAAAAAAAATCATTTGGTAAGTTGTTCCCATGCAGCACGATCCAGAGCTATAGAACAATATAATGTGTGAGCAAATTATTAAGTATTAAGTTTCGCAAACATTTACTTTTAATTTACACCATCAGGGTCATTCAGAACAACAGCATGATTGTGTGATATTGCTTACTGATGGCATACTGATGTAACCTGTTTGACTGTCAGGATCTGATTTGCAATTGGATGAGCGAACCCCCTGGGTGCCGGTTAGAGCACAATATAATATAAAGGATGACGAGACAGGTGACTGGGTTTCGATGATGTATTGATAGAATATTATCAATTTACAGGCAGTAGAGGCGTTAGTTTGTAGGTCAATAACTAACACCTTGAGGTAACAGCTGCAGGAAATATCGCAACTGAACAAGTAGAAATGTCCTTTCAGCGATCGACTCGACAGATGTACACTTCAACAGGCAACAGCGGCTGAACTAACGAGACCGCTCATATGTTGTCAGAATAAAAGCCCTCTCTTAAAGGAGCCTTTACAACAGCCGCCCCCAAAGATGAGAAGCATCTTTGTATTCAAAAAAGGCGACTCTATTCTGGAGGGTTCGGAACTCCAGGATCATCTGAAGGCAAGGTTGGTAGAACCACCAGACGGGCCACTGGTCTGGTATAGATATGATCCTTGATCTGCACATCTGCGGACCTAATGTGGCCATCGGGACTGAGATGGGTCTGAATGACTTTACCTACAGGCCACAAACCTCTGGGCAACTGAGGGTCGACAATCATGACATAGGTATGCTCTCGGAGGTCAGGAGGCGAGGCTTGCCATTTCTGCCTGGTCTGCAAGCTAGGAAGATAATCCCGGATGAATCGAGACCAGAATCGATCGGCTAGGATCTGGGAATGTTTCCATCTTCGGTGGCTTAACATCTCTGATTCTGGGTAAATTACTTGAGGCAAGGATCCATCAGGCCGCCCCATTAGGAGACTACTGGGGGTCACTGGGTCAGCATCCGCCACGTCGGAGGATACGTAACCCAAAGGTTTTGAGTTAAGGATAGCCTCGACTTCCAACAAGACCGTCATCAGGACCTCCTCAGGAACCGACTGGGAACCCAAAACGGTGTACAAGGCTGACTTGACAGATCTCACCTCCCTCTCCCAAACTCCACCAAAGTGAGGGGCTGATGGTGGATTGAAGCAGAAGCTGATCTTCTGGCGCGCAAGATGACGCTGCAGATCAGGAGCTAAGGTGGCATATGCTTCTCGCAACTCCCGCTCGCCTCCACGGAAATTGGTCCCTCGATCTGACCATAACTGTGCTGGGGTGCCTCTCCTAGCGATGAACCTCCGAAGGGCCATAAGAAAGGAATCCGTACTCAGGCTAGGGAGTAAGTCTAAGTGTACGGCTCTAGTGGTAAGACACTTAAACAGAACACCCCAACGCTTCTCTGTCGTCTACCAATCTTGATTAGGAAAGGACCAAGCAATCCATCCCACATGAATGGAAGGCAGGCTTGTGAAGCTGAAGGCGGGCGGAGGGTAGATCAGACATCTGAGGCACTGAAGGTTGGCCTCTCCATCTGCGACATTCCAGACAGGTATGCTGAAACCGCCGAACAGCTTCACGGCCTCGCAGGACCCAATAATGCCTCCTTATCTCAGCAAACAGCCGTTCTGCTCCAGGGTGATGCAACTGGTTGTCGTAATGGTGGATTATCAGGCGAGTGACTGGATGCCTAGAGTCTAGGACTACAGGATGGACAACAGAATCTGCAAGGTCAGCCACTCTCCTCAAACGACCGCCCACTCTAATCAAGCCGTTAGAAGGATCCATCTCGGTGCCAAGGCAACTAGATGGCTACTAGGTTTCACTGTCTTCCCGGATTCCAACAGGTGGTAATCTTCCGGGAAGGATTCCAGTTGGATGCATTTAAGGACATGAACTTGGCTCGTTGATAATCTGTGGCTTCAAGAACAGTGCTAGGATCTGAGTCACCTCGTAGGTCTCGGGCAGTGACATCCAGCAGGTCTATCCAGGTAGGGTAACTCCATTTATCAGGGTGGCCAGAGGTGTTTGGTGAGGTAACAACTCCACAGAAGGTCGACTTGCGCAACTCTGCTAGCTCTTCACCAGCCTCAGAAGTACGAAGGACCGGCCATTCTTGAAGGTCAAGGAGAAGGAAAGGGGGTCCTCGGGACCACCGGTTCGGGGAAGCGAGGTAGGACAGAGATCTCCCCTTGGTGAGGTCATCGTCAGGGTTATCTGCAGAACCAACATAACGCCACGAGCACTGATCGGTAAGCTCTTGAATCTCAGCTATCCTATTGCCAACGAAGACTCTGTAGCGACAGGACTCTGACTTTAACCACTGAAGGACCGTCGTAGAATCTGTCCACAGCACAGTAGACTGAATCGTCAAGGTCAACTCATTTGCCAGCAACTTCGCAAGCTGGGCTGCGACTAAGCTCCCACAGAGCTCCAATCGAGGAATAGAGTGTACTCTCTTAGGGGTAACTCGGGACCGAGCAATGAGGAAGGAGAGGTAGGTCTGACCAGCTGGATCGACAGTACGCAGATAAGCTACGGCTCCGTAGGCTTGCTCAGAGGCATCTGAGAAGATGTGGACCTCGTGAGTAACTCCATCAATCCCTACTGCAGGAGGAACATAACGCCGAGGAAAAGAGACACTAGGAAGGCCGTGAAGTTCCTCTTCCCACTGTATCCAGGAATGGAGAAGGTCCGGAGGTAGGTTGGGATCATCCCACTCTCTCTGTTTGTTCCAAAGGTGCTTCACGATCACCTTCGCACGGGTTGTGTAAGGAAGGAGCAGTCCCAGAGGGTCATACTGACTAGCAAGGACCCTATAAATATTCCGCAAGGTTGGGGTCTCATAGATCACGGGTCTGTGCTTATAGGACAAGGTATCAGACTGCCAATTCCAACTCAAACCTAATGTGGACTCAGGAACATCGGCCTTCTCCTGCGTCAGCCACAACTCCACACTAGTCGCTCTAGCCTCAGGAGGTAGGTGGCTTAATACAGTTGGATCGTTACAGGCCCACTGCCGGATCTCAAATCCAGCCCCAGAAAGGACAGTGCGCAGGCGATCTATCAGACTCCGGGCTGCATCAGCAGTAGGTAGGCTCTGGAGGCAATTATCTACGTAGAAACATCTTTCTACAGAGTAACGAATCTCCTCATCTGTTAAGGAGTGCTGACGAGTGTGGCGCTGGAGTGCGTAGATAGCACAGCAAGGGCTGGAGGTGGTGCCGAAGGGTAGGACCAACCACTCGAAGGTCCGAGGAGCCTCATTCATCTGCAGATCTCGCCATAGGAAGCGGAGCAGAGGACGATCTTCAGGTAGGAGGCGAACCTGGTGGAACATCGCCTTAATATCTCCGCTCACAGCTACAGGATGCTCCCGAAAACGAAGGAGGACACCTAACAACGAAGGTCCGAGGGTTGGTCCGGGCAAAAGGTACTGGTTAAGGCTCTGACCTCGGTGCTGATGGGAACAATTGAAGACGAGACGAGACTTCCCATTGTGGCTAACAATGTGGTGCGGAATGTACCAACACTCAGGGGTATCAGGAATAGGATCAGGCACTACACAGACCGCTCCAATTTCAAGGAGTTTACGCATCTCTGCTCGGTAGGTCTCGGCCTTCTCAGGATCCTTCAACAGACGCCGTTCCACACTGCGGAGATTAGACAAGACTGAATCTCTCGTAGCATTTAACAAAGGCATGTCTTTATGACGAAGAAGGGGAGTGGCAAGGCGACGAACACCCTCAATCTCAAGGGTAAGGGTCTTGCGGTCAAGTAGCTGAAGGGCTTCCTGGTCTTGCTTGGAACGGGTAACTTCTTTACACTCCCGGTGAGGAACTGTATCCAACTGCCACAATCTCTGTACGTGGTGTAGGAGCTCATCCTGGACAGGAACCAAAGAGGTAAGCATGCACTGGCGAGGGGTGGAAGGACCACCTACGGAAGGAACAGGACCCTGAAGTGTCCATCCTAGGCGGGTACGAACTGCAACTGGAGCTCCTGGGCCGCCCCATCGAACTGGCTCAGTAGGGGTGATAAGGTGGGGCTGGTCAGAACCGATAAGGAGCAAGGGCTGGACCTCAGTAAGGGTACGAATAGGAAGGCCCCTCAAGTGTCTGTACTTCCGCCGCAACTGATCCACCGGATAGGACTGGCACGACAGGTTAAGGCGATCAGCAGTAAAGGCGTGACTGATCTGATAACTGATCTGCGGTCGGTAGACGGGAGAAATCTGGAAGGATATGGAACAACCACGAATGACCTGAACATCGTCTCTGACCGTCCGTAATGGAAGGTCTTCAGGAACACCCTGAATCCCCAGGGCTTCAACGGCAGTGGAAAGCAGGATCGTTCTCTCAGACCCATCATCCAAGAGGGCGAAAGTCTCCAGGGTACGATTCTCATAACTCAGGTGCACTGGAACCACTTTAAGCATCACACGGCCGCTAACCGAAGGCTTATCCAAGAAGAACCTGTCTGAGGAGGAGCTTGTGAAGCAACTCTTCTCCACAGTAGCAGAATCCTCAGTAGAGGAAGGACTGACATTCACGTCGTGAAGGGAACGAAGATGTAGGCCACGGCAAAGACTGCAGGGCTTCTTCAGATCACATTGGGCAGCGTGGTGGCATCTGGCACAGCGCCAACAGCGATTGTTTTTACGGATCCAGGTCTTAACTTGATCAGGCGTAAGCTGGGCGAAGGAAGCACACTGACTCAGGTAATGCTCAGACGCACCGCAGAATGGACAATAGCGCTTCATTCTAACAGGCTTCGCTGGCTGCATGGAACCTCTACGAGGCATGGAAGACTCAACTGGGGAAGGTGACAAGCATGTGGTTGAGGCTGAGGATGCTCCAACTCCATGCAGGATAGCAACGGATCTCTTGCCAGAATGTGAGCTCTTAGTGGTCAACTCTGCATCATAACTATGGCACCAGGTCTCATAACGAAGCCAATTAGAAAGGTCAACAAGGTTAGGTGTAGAACCAGGTTGACGAAACATGTGGCGACGAAACTCCGCTCTCTGCTCTGGGGGAAGTTTGCTTAAAAGGCGTGCGACATGGGAACCACAACTCAACTCGAGCTCCCCATCACGTCCTAAGGTTCTCAACAAGCCAACTAGGGACTGGACTTGGAGAGCGAATCTCTGGAAGGCTGGGATGTCATCTCGTCTAACGTCAGGACTGTCCAAGACACTAGCTATCCTCCTCAAGGCTAACTGATGTGGCTGGCCATACTTGTCACAAAGTGCTGACATGGTATCGGTAAAGGGGGTAGGGGAATTCAAGTTAGCATCAGCTATCATCTTAGCTTCCTCGAGCTTAAGGTGGTCTACTAGGATCTGGTACTTAAACAGCTCCGTGCCATCTGGGGGAAGCAGGTTTTCCAGGGCTATGCGAAGGCGAGCAAACTCACTAGGATCTGGATGCGTAAACTTAGGGATGGTAGGCGGGGGGCCACGATACACAGACTCAGAGGAAGGGACTACAGGGCGCACCCTAGGCTCTGACTGAGGGAGAAAGGCTGAGACCCTAGGAGAGGGAGGTGCTGCCTGGTGGTGGGCAGGCACTGGCATGACACTAGGAGTGAGCATCTCTCGAAGGTCTTGAGGAGTAGGAGGTGGAGGGAAATCACCAGCATCAGGAACACTAGGCTGAGGAGGGCATGAGCGAGTGGTAGGGAGCACTACGGGATTCTGCTGAGACCCTGAGACCACAGGCCGATAGGAAGTAGCTGCATCAGACAACTCGAGGGCTCCGAACTGTCTGGCCAAGGCTTCGTTAGGCTCAGGCCAAGGTGGCGGAGGTAGATCAGGGAAAGGATCACAATCGACCACAGGAGTGGATACACAGGGCTTCACTGGAGAACTGGACAACCGCAATGCTGAAGGCTGCCCCGGCAACAGAGGTTGACCTCTAGCTTGGCTAAGGTCTGCTCGAAGGGACTGCGCTGCTTGTACCAACTCTCGAACTTCTGCACGAACTGCTCTCAACTCTCTCAGATCGGCTTTGAAGGCTGCACGCTCGTGACGTAGGTGCTGTAGCTCACTGAGATGAGCAGAAGCAATTGAATCAGCCGCTGAAGGTGGGGAAGGGACCAGCTGAGGGCACACAGCAGGCTGGGTAGGCTGATAACTGGATGACAAGATCTGCGAGCCATCAGGGTGGAGACGGTCACCACCAGGGAAGGCAACAGACGGCTGAAAGGACAGGGACCAGGCTGGGACAGGCGTCTCCACAGTGCGGGACACACCAGGCTCTGAGACAGGTCTTCCTCGGGAATACTGCACCTCATACTGTTCTAGGTAGGCTGGAGGACGCGTGAAGCGTTTAGGGCGTGCTCCGCCAACAATCTCCTCGTCAGAGTCCATCATTTCAGAAAGGAACACTCATCCGGCTCGAAGGACCACAATGTTGGAGAGACTTTGACTGTCAGGATCTGATTTGCAATTGGATGAGCGAACCCCCTGGGTGCCGGTTAGAGCACAATATAATATAAAGGATGAGGAGACAGGTGACTGGGTTTCGATGATGTATTGATAGAATATTATCAATTTACAGGCAGTAGAGGCGTTAGTTTGTAGGTCAATAACTAACACCTTGAGGTAACAGCTGCAGGAAATATCGCAACTGAACAAGTAGAAATGTCCTTTCAGCGATCGACTCGACAGATGTACACTTCAACAGGCAACAGCGGCTGAACTAACGAGACCGCTCATATGTTGTCAGAATAAAAGCCCTCTCTTAAAGGAGCCTTTACAACATAACCTGTAAAGGAAGTTAAGGTCATTGCACACTGAGTCCGAAATTTTCATACGCGTTTTTTCGTATTCATTATCCTAAAAATTCATCACTGCACTGAAATCTTGCACACTGAGTCCGATGCGTATTAATTAATCCGCTGCGAAAAAATTTGCAAAACAGTACTAAATGGAGTCTTCAATCAGTGAGGATGATTTTGTTGTCCTCTCGCTCCTTAAAAAGAGAAAAAGAAAGGAAATGTTGGGTCCATCCAATCCTGAGATATGAAAAGGAAGGAGAGTTCCCCCACAGGAGCAGCGGGATTATCACGGGCGATTCAAAGTTTACTTCAGGATGTCAGTGGCTCAGTTTTATGCTTTGCTAGCGATACTAGAGCCACATATTAATAAGAAGACCACCAATTTCTGTGAACTCAGTGTGCCAGGATCTTTACAGTGCTTTGTGCTGCGAGATGAAGTGGATGAACTAGACAATCGCCATTCTGGATTTTGGCGTTCTTTTGTATGGTGGCTCTGAATTGTCAAAACACCTCTCACTCGAACCCGATCTGAATTTTTTTATGACAAACGAAAGTTTTGGAGGCAGTGTGTAAAGGTCATTGCATACTGAGTCCGAAATTTTCCTCTGAATTTCTCGCATGTTAAAAAATAAATAGGCCTACAACCTCAAGTTGTGTCAATCACGTTTACACACTGCCTCCGAAACTTTCACCCATCATAAAAAATTTGGATCAGGTTCGATTTTCTGCGTTTTCGCATCCATAACAAGGATTTTGATAGGAAAGGATGACGAATATGAAAAAAACAAAAAAACAAAACTGCACACGAAAATTTTCGCACGTAAAAAATAAATACGACCTCACGTTATGTCAATCACGTTTACACACTCCCTCCCTTGGATTTTTTGTGTTTTTCGCATCCGTGGCAAGCATTTTGAGAGGTGTTTTGACAGTTCAGAGCCACCGTACAAGCGAATGGCAAAATCCAGAATGGCGTAAAACTGCATAAAACTGAGCCACTGACATCCTAAAGTAAACTTTGAATCGCCCGTGATAATCCCGCTGCTCCTGTGGGGGAATTCTCATTCCTCTCCATATCTCAGGATTGGATGGACCCAATATTTCCTTTATTTTTCTTTTTTTAAGAAGTGAGAGGACAACAAAATCATCTTCAATGCATAAAGACTCCATTTAGTACTGTTTTGCAAATTTTTTCGCAAAAGATTAATTAATACGCATTGGACTTTTTAGGATAACGAATACGAAAAAACGTATACGAAAATTTCAGACTCAGTGTGCAGAGACCTTAAGTGTGCAAGGACCTTAAATGTGATGGACACAGCGTGAGGTCGTATTTATTTTTCAACGTGCGAAAATTTCGGACAAAAATTTCGGACTCAGTGTGCAATGGCCTTTACTGTAAAATATGCATAAACTGACAGTCTGTCTGGAATGCATTAACAAAGATAATCATAGTGATACAAAAAGTCACAGTGACGGTATATCAAGATCAGATTTGAGGTCTTACAGTTGTGCAAAGATTCATAAACATGTAGTTTAAGGAGACTGAAATGTATTCTGAGCTGAGTACTCATTGGGATGTGCTTGGAAGCAAGGGCAAACCCAGACACTTCTCATTTGACCTACCACTAATGACAGTACATTACTCCTGTCACAATCTGCGCTGAGGCACCACAATGGCATTCTCTCACTTAATTCAGTCCTATTTTTTCTCAGGCAGACACAAAGATCAAACAAAATGCTGCTTCCAATCCCAAATTATATTATTTCTTCAGTGGAATATGATGAGAAATGTTGAAGTACACACTGACCACTTTTTTTTGTAAATAAGGCTATATACCTTGTGCACTGTAGGCTATTCTGTATTCGCTATAAGCCATAATGCTTTTGCTTGAAGAACAGACCCACATTAAATTAAATTTAAGGATTTTTATTTTAAGACTTTAAATTTAGAGACTTTTAATTTAAGACTTGTAATTTTCAGTCATATAGGCTACTTTTATGATTCTTTTGAACTAGTACCAGGAGTGTTTTCTAGCCTTTTGTAAGTAGCTATATTTTGCTACTCTCATGATTTTATGATACTTACTGTTTGGACATGTTTATATATATATATATATATATATATACTCTTGAAAATGGTGGCGGACTGGCCTGGAAGAGAAAAAAGCGTTGAATAAAGTCATTATTTTTGTTTTCTTTGCATACAAAAAGTATTGTGGTAGCTTCATAAAATTACAGTTGAACCACTGATTTCACATGGACTATTTTAACGATGTCCTTACTACCTTTCTGTGCCCTCGGTAGTAGTAACCCTTGCTATCTATGCAGGGTCAGAAAGCTCTTGGATTTCATCAAAAATATCTTAATTTGTGTTCCGAAGATGAACAAATGTCTTACGCGTTTGGAACGACATGAGGGTGAGTAATTAATGACAGAATTTTCCTTTTTTAGTGAACTATCCCTTCAAGTTGTGAGAAACCACTGCAAATGATTCAGTGTGTGAGTGAACTGTCTAAATGACCTTTTTCAGACCTTTTTGCAAATCCATTTGACTGAATAGATCGATTGACTCATTCGTGAACCGCTAGTTCTGTTTCTAAACAGCTCATAGAAAACACAGAACATTATTGCCAAAATGTCAGGGATACTGATTATCAAGTCTGTATACTGTAATATATACCATCAGACAACGATTTATTGATAATATTTTACTGGGGCACAGAAGTATTTCACTGGGGCTCATGCCCCAAAAAGTGTGTAGCGATGCCTCTGGCTAGTGCATTATCATTTTGAGTTACACAAAAGAAAGTCAGTCATAGAGGTTTGAAATGACTCACATGGTGAGTAAATGATGAACAATTTTCATTTTGGCATAAACGATACCTTCAACATCTCTGGTTCCTATGACGTTTTTTAACACATTCAGGTGGCTTTATTTCTGTGGTGGAGAACTGTCATCCCCTGACAATCTAAAGACCCTCAAAACCCCTGCATACCGTTACTCTTGCAGGTTACATTCATCACTGTCAGACCCCTGCTCCTCTACCAGCATACGTACTAAGGTATCTGCAGACTTCCCCAGCATAAGGAGAGTAAAGAAGCCTCAGCACTTCCCAGTTTGATGGACACTAGAGGTTCATGGGTGAATCTCTAGTGACAAGAGGCCTATGCATGATGGATGTCCTCTAGCTGATGGAGGCTAACATCTTCCAGGAGCAGGAGAGACCTACTGGCCCCAGGCGTAAGTTGCACTCTAAATCTGGATTTCCAAGATGTACCCAAGTAGTTAAGTGAAATCTAATCAGGATCAATTAGGGAAAAGTATATTCTGTGCTGTTATTTGAATGTTTTACACATGTAAACATTTGACATTGTAATTCTTTTGGCACTCTGGAACTAGAAAATGTGTCCAACAGTTGTTTGCTTTGATATAATGCACATCTAATAAGTGAAAAACACAACTGACAGCAGCAGCTAAGTAAAAACGGGGTCACATGTCCTTGCACTCAAGATAACAAAGTGTTTTATCGTCTTTATAATGTCAATATCTGCTCACAGTCATACAGGCATAAACTGCAAATCTGACAAAGCTGACGGCACCATGCAGTGTGTTTACCTGGAACTTAATGATAAGAATAAATGCTCTTAGAGGTTTTGGGATCTGAATTAAAAGCTGACAGCACAAACTTGAAGGCTATTAAACAATTGTGGATAGGTAATGCATATTTGAAACATTTGTACACGTCAATTTTTTCATAAATGTACTGTAAAACATAAAGGAAGGGATGGCATTCTGCAAGGAAAGACACAAAGATGATTGAATTAACTAGTGGCATGTGCCAGAAAACATTCTGACTTCTTTTCATGAAGGACATGCCATTGTAATTTTGTATTGTCGTGTGACGGGACAACAAAGTTTGAAGGAAGGTCATGCTGAAGGAGTGTGTTTCTAAAGCAGGATTCGTGACTCATTTTAGACTGTAGATAAAGTCATGCAGCTGTCTGATGAAATAAAAGATAAAAAGCATGAATAATTCAAAAATACAATCTTAAATGCGGAGAGAGATTTTTAGGAAGACCTTAATTGAACTTGTCTGGCCAGATTGACCTAGACATCCCTGGCCTAGACATTTCATATCATTCCAATAAAATGATTATTGCTCACAATAGAAGTTCGAATTGGCAAAGATCACTGTAAAAAATGATATTGGAACTTGTTTTAAAAAATAATGGAGTGCAATATTAGGATATGTTAGGCTAAATGGTGCCAAAAATAAATGTCATAATTCATTTTTTGACAGTTGTATTCAATTAAATGCCATTCAGATCCTTCTCATAGCCACAGAGATTGTTTTAAAACTCTGCAAATGTATGCACTTATTAACTCTAATATATTAAAGATCCATGAATCATTTATATGTACCAATCAGGCTAAAATAAAAAAGCATTTATTATTCATGTCTAAATTGTTAGGACCCAAAGTGAGCTTGTTGGGTCAAGTGCCAGCCAGTCTAATTCAGTCTGAGATAAAACTATTTATAATAATGCATTGCTAGGTAATGTAAGGTTTTAATTGCACAGTTGCATAACCTTTTTTCTAGTCAACAATTATCTCTCCTAATGCATTAAAATGCATGTTTATGCAATGATTGCAAAAAAATAAAACATTTCTACCAAAATGAGAAGAAATCTCAGTAAAGGGATGTGCGAGTGAATAAGGAAATATTTTCGACTGAAATCTGTAACTTCTTACAGTGATTTTCCAAGTCAGCCCTTTTGAGAGAGAATTTGCATTACAATGGCAAATATGTTGCTGCCAAAGTGCCTCTTGTTTATAAGGCCTTAAGGGAACATCTCAGCATTTCTCAAGCATTTAATATCCAAAGCAAATGCTTCCTCGGTATTGACAGATCAGCTCCTTTGCTTGGCCCAGTCACTTGTGGCCAAAAGTACAAACAACACCACATAATATGGGTGTTTTTAAAAAAAATTAAGCAAAGCCACTTTGTGTTATGCCTCTATATAAAAGGCATGACAGTAGAGGAACAGCATTGTCTAATTTCATTGGCTCGAGAAAAACTCACTGCAGCATGCTGATAGAGTTTCCAGCAAGCAGCCAGAAGGGCCTCTGGAAGTTCAGCAGGACTTATCAGCTCACAACAGTGGGGTAATACTATTCTTTCAGCTCAGCGAGCACAGTTCTCACAACATTCAGATGACATTGGGAGATTTCATCATGCCTGGAAAGGGTGACGTTCACAGCTGCATGATGCTTGGTGTATGCTTACGTTATTTCCCTGATGCCCACTACATCACATCTGTCCATATCATAGAAATCATTCCACCTTGATACACCAGCAAAGGAATTATTTACCCCAAAAATGAAGATTTTTTCACACTCATGTCATTCCGAATTTAAAAATCATAATTATGACTTGACTTTGAGATATGACTATGAGATACTAAGTTATAATTATGATAAAAAAGATTAAAAACTTGAAATTATGTACATAATTAAATTATAAATAAATACATAATATACATTATATACATACACATAAATATAAAACTCACATTAAAAACGTAGTTGTCATAATTTCATGTCATAAATAGGACTTTATGTCCAAAATTTGGTTAATCAAAGCATTTTTTTCCATTCTTTAACACAAAATCTCAAACATAACACCAAAGCCTTGCTCTATTGAAACACTGTAACACTACAACTTAACAACATGATGGTGCATTTGGTTGTTAAGAGCTTGTGATCTGATCGTCCTTTGTGGAGATCTTCTGTTCTGAATATTCAGCTACTGCTCTAAGTAAAACATGGGATCAGGTGGGATTAGACATTAATTGCTACTGGGAGAGCTTGTTTTGTGAATGAGTCAGTGACGGGATCAGCTGTGTGGGTGTTTGTTAGAGTGATTCAGCAGCTTAACGCTTACTATCACAGTCCCATCCAAGAGCATCCGCTCTTGCAGTCGCTTGATGGATCTCTCCTCCTTTTTTGCCACTTTCTACACAGAATTCTCTGATCTGTTCACCGGAACTGACAATTCAGGCAAGATAAAACAAAATCTACCCATTCATCTCAGAAAAAAATATCAAATATCCAAATATCAAATAATACAAAATGAACAATTTAATTATTTAGCTAAATTAAAGTACTATAATACACACATTTGTGGATAGTTACCTTGCTAATACTGCATTTAATTGACCATATGTTTCAAAGATTGATAGATCTCTATTAGGTATGCACAATATTTTTGCATTTAGATATTTTTCTTATTTATTTATTTTTCACGATTAGATTACCTTTGCCATCACCCAACGCTCAATTAAATGAGTTATTAAAGGGATAGTTCACCCAAAAATTCTAAAATTCTGTCATTAATTACTCACCCTCATGTCGTTCCAAACCCATAAGACCTTCGGACAGAATGACAGAATTTTCATTTTTGGGTGAACTATCCCTATAATACTGTTAAATGTAATTTCTGAATATTAATTTTTCATATTATACTTTGTCATACTGTGATGCCTAGAAGCCATTTGTAGCCTTTATTTATTTATTTACTGATTGAGGTTTAATTTATTCACACAAAATAATATATATTATTTGACTGCTAACCGTTAATCAGTTTTGAAAATTGAACATTTTCATCCAGACTTGTAATATTGGTGCATCCCTACTCAACAATAACAAACTTATACATTTTTCTCATGCAGATTAAAAATTTTCTCATACAGAAAACAATCAGTGCAATACAAACAGAAAGGATTAATAGATGTTACAAAGGACTGCAAAGTGTAATAAAAATACAGCAATTTTAAAATCAAAACCCCCAGACTCAACCTTCAAGCTGCAGAAAGTATAGCAATTGATGTCACAATATAGTGCACAATGATAGTGATAATAATCATGTGCTGGAAAAGTATAATAAAGCCTGAGCATGAGGGTCATTCATTGTTATTACTGCTTCGTGGGGCGTACCGTCTGGGAGTTGTAACCGTTTCTGAATTGGATGGTATTTTTTGGATGCCACGGTTCCTCCAACCAGATCCTGAAATAGAGATTAGTTTGCAGTCAGCTAGGTGTGAATCCTATAAATTGACACAGGCTTCATGAGATCCCTGAATTTGCCATGATGAATCATCTACAGGTGCTGGTCATATAATTAGAATATCATCAAAAAGTTGATTTATTTCACTAATTCCATTCAAAAAGTGAAACTTGTATATTATATTCATTCATTACACACAGACTGATATATTTCAAATGTTTATTTCTTTTAATTTTGATGATTAGAGCTTACAGCTCATGAAAGTCAAAAATCAGTATCTCAAAATATTAGAATATTACTTAAGACAATACAAAGAAAGGATTTTTAGAAATCTTGGCCAACTGAAAAGTATGAAAATGAAAAGTATGAGCATGTACAGCACTCAATACTTAGTTGGGGCTCCTTTTGCCTGAATTACTGCAGCAATGCGGCGTGGCATGGAGTCGATCAGTCTGTGGCACTGCTCAGGTGTTATGAGAGCCCAGGTTGCTCTGATAGTGGCCTTCAGCTCATCTGCATTGTTGGGTCTGGTGTCTCTCATCTTCCTCTTGACAATACCCCATAGATTCTCTATGGGGTTCAGGTCAGGCGAGTTTGCTGGCCAATCAAGCACAGTAACACTATGGTCATTGAACCAGCTTTTGGCACTTTTGGTAGTGTGGGCAGGTGCCAAGTCCTGCTGGAAAATGAAATCAGCATCTCCATAAAGCTTGTCAACAGAAGGAAGCATGAAGTGCTCTAAAATTTCCTGGTAGATGGCTGCGTTGACTGTGGACATCAGAAAACACAGTGGACCAACACCAGCAGATGACATGGCAGCCCAAATCATCACTGACTGTGGAAACTTCACACTGGACTTCAAGCAACATGGATTCTGTGCCTCTCCACTCTTCCTTCAGACTCTGGGACCTTGATTTCCAAATGAAATGTAAAATTTACTTTCATCTGAAAAGAGGACTTTGGACCACTGAGCAACAGTCCAGTTATTTTTCTCCACAGCCCAGGTAAGATGCTTCTGATGTTGTCTCTGGTTCCGAAGTGGCTTGGTAGCCCTTTTCCTGAAGACGTCTGAGCGTGGTGACTCTTGATGCACTGACTCCAGCTTCAGTTCTCTCCTTGTGAAGCTCTCCCAAGTGTTTGAATCGGCTTTGCTTGACTGTATTCTCAAGCTTGCGGTCATCCCTGTTGCTTGTGCACCTTTTCCTACCCAAATTCTTCCTTCCAGTCAACTTTGCATTTAATATGCTTTGATACAGCACTCTGTAAACAGCCACACCTTTCAGTAATGACCTTCTGTGACTTAGCCTCTTTGTGGAGGGCGTCAATGTTCATCTTCTGGATCATTGCCAAGTCAGCAGTCTTCCCCATTATTGTGGTTTCAAAGAACAAGAGATACCCAGAATTTATACTGTAGGGATGGTCATTTATTCAAACTCAAATGTAAATATTCTAATATTTTGAGATACTGATTTTTGACTTTCATGAGCTGTAAGCTTTAATCATCAAAATTAAAAGAAATAAACATTTGAAATATATCAGTCTGTGTGTAATGAATGAATATAATATACAAGTTTCACGTTTTGAATGGAATTAGTGAAATAAATCAACTTTTTGATGATATTCTAATTATATGACCAGCACCTGTAAATGTTGAAACCCTCAGCTGCGTCCCAGAGAGCCTTCCAACGAGAAATATTGGCTTTTAAATTGGTCGTTTTCCTTCTAAACGGATACAATCCCAAGCAATGTCAATGACACCTTGCCGGAAACAACTATTAGCTATCTTCCTATTTCCTTCCATTTTCTTTTTTACTTGCTCATGATAGTTTTTGCAGGGTCAAAACAATGGATTTGCCCTCTTAACATTTATTGTTTAAGAAAAGACCAGCTTTGTTTCAGAAAATGTGGTAAGCTAAATAAAAATAAGCCTTTACTGTTAATGCAACAGTGCTTCTAAAAACTCAGCTTCAGGTTAAACCATCCTCAAGGGCCTGATGATAATAATTTGCAGCTCTCCTCCAATCAAAGTTGCATTATCTTTTGGATCCATGATCCTGACTGCTTTTTTGCTCATTACATTTGTGGAAAATGCTTGGCGAAGCATTTTATCTGTTAAGAGTGCAATTATGTTCTTGTTTGGAAGCTCCTGAGAGCATTGCTTTGGGGTTGCATAACAATCTGCTCTAAAACCTGTCATGTTCTTCTTCCAATATAATGCAGCAGAGAACCCCTTTGTTTAATCACGAGTCTAAAATGCGGACTAAAGGCAGTCAGTCGAAAGTTGCACGAGACAGTACCTGAGCACCCTGAAGTCACGTTCACTTCACTCTGTCTCAAGGCACATTACCGAGGCAGACACAATAAATGAGCAGTAATTAGCAGATTGAGATCATTTGGATAAGACAGATGTTATGCAAATTACTATGAATAACTCAGCTGCTGTTAATTAGATTTTGAGCCTTTATTACCTAATTTCTTGTTGCACTTAAAAAGAGTTCAATGTGCAACATTCTATTAGAAGTTTGAATTGACTTCTTATGGCCTAGTGACATTCATTAATTAAAGCCACACTGTACTACTATACACAGAATTTCATTACTGAGCAAGTACATTAGACACCTCTATGGTAAATCTGTAATAATGATTCGCATTTTAGAACCGTCGCAAAGTATTTCCTAGTAAATTGCATGGTAAATTGCAATTGTACTGTGTTAGTATGAAGGATCTTCCATATTGATTTTTCACAGGTTCTTTACTTGCAATCTGAATTATACATTGCATTGTGTTGTGTTTTAAGGCTTAAAGAAATGTCCAATAACCTTAACCGATATTGTCCTGTCAGAAAATTACCAGTACTATTTTTGTTTTTCTATGGATTAAAAAAAAAAAAAAAATCGATACAGAAAATCCCTTCATATTAACATAGTACACTGGACCCTGTCTTACAGACTTTAGAGTGTAGAGTTAGGGAAATGTCCGTAAACTTTACAAATAATGTCCTTGCAGAAAATTACTGTACCATAGCTTTTTTGATGTATTTTAATGGATTTTTTCTTACAGTGTAGACATAACAATTAATAGTAATATCAAAGGCCAAACGGTGGGAGCTATTATAAATTATTATTATAACTTCATTCTTTTTGGTTCAATGTTTCGTTATTTTCACAATACATAATTCAAGTGTAAACTCACATAATTACCAAGTAACAATTATTGCCAGCAACTTGCAGTTTTATGCTTCAAACAACCGGATCTTATGAGAAAACCCTATTTTACAAAGTGGCGATTTTGTATGAAATTCATATCAATTTGATTTTTTACAAAAACATACAATATTTAGAAAAATGCAAGAAGATAACTCCTAACTCTCATTGGGGAATAAGCAGATTGTAAGAAAAAGTATGAATGAGATCCCAGAATTAGTCACCTATTGCAATGAGTGTGTTGGCTTCAACTGCTGGAGTTACTTAGTGTAGCTTTAAAATCCAATAATTGCCTACATATTAAAAAACTCCTATGGACTGGATTACATCATTTCCAAGTACGATGATTACCACACTTCATAAAGACTTTTAAAACAAAATAAGAAGATAAGAGTGAGAACCTGACCTTCAGCTGGGTTCCCTTGCAGGAGATCTCCAGAGACACATCAACTCTGGATGAGGGGCAATAAAGCAGGCAGTCTCAAGCATGCCATCGTACTAATGTCTGCATTTCTTTTTCATTAACATACACATTTTCATACCTTGGAGTGATCACATACCTTAATACTTTTTGAGCACAACGACGTCTCACAGAGTAGATGAAACTATTAGCCAATAATGATCATGTTTCACTCTTGAGGAAAAATAGTGACAGTGCACAGCTGAAGATTACGAGATAATGTCTTGTTTACTTGCACAAGTAGACTAAATCAGGAATCTTGCTTCTAAATACACCATTAAGAGAAATGTGAGTACAGAGCTACCATATTAATAATTGCTAAGAGAGAAACTGTTGGGTTTGCAGCAGTGCCGGCATAGCAGGACATAATGGGAAAAAAGTTCCTTCTGAAATTCAAATATCTACTCAATTGATGTACTTGTTTATCAGATTAATACATTTGGGATGGACGCAAAGCATCTCTCTGGTTTGAAAATGGTATGCATTTTACAGCCTCATTAATTTAATTTAATGCTCTGAGTTGACTGTCTTAATTAGTAACAAAAACAGAGGAAATATTGTAATAGGGGACGTGCCTGAAGACGAGAGGTCTCGCTTTCCACACAGGGCCCATTTGGGTCTTGTTCTAGGCACCAAAAAAGAAGGGAATCACTGATGAGCAAATAATAGTTAGTTGAAATGAGGTGTGGGAAAAGACATCCAGTCATTTGGAAAGTGCACATATTCAAAATGCAAACCATCAGCTTTCCAACTTGAAATGGTTAGGCTAATGAATCAAATAAAAGCGTTTTCAGAAGCATTTGGAAAAATAAATGTGTTCAATCTGAACGATATGTAATGTGACACAGTAGATATGAGTGTCGTGAATATAAAATATTTCCCGATCTGCCTCGAGCGAAAGCGATGTGCCGCCGCTCGCTTTCCCAGAGTGCTTCTTGAAGGCAATAATGTCTACCAGTGCAAATAAACAAATATTCAAAAATACCTGCAATGGCGAAGTCTGTTTAAAACATATTTTCTAACTTTTTGAGCAGAATGCTGCCAGGGGCAACATGGGATGTGAAGCACATTAGTGGTGGAGATGGGACCGTAAAAAATCTGAATACATTTTTAAGCTGGCAAGTCATGAAGGCGCTGGATGGGAAACAATGTCCCTGTGCCTGCAGTACGAGGTACAAAACACTCAGTGACTCATCGCTTAAACACTGAAGTATACTGGAATAAAAGACCAGACGAGAGAGGGACCCAACCCCCATCGCAAACGCACAAAAATGTGACCTTCACAGTTTGATGCTTGGCTTGGGTCTAAAGAAACACTCAGTGCCTGTCCAGTGAACAATAATGCAACTCTCTAATGATTCTGTGTAAATCATTTTTTTTTTTTTTTTTTTAATCAATAAAAAGTGACAAAAATGTTACAAGACATAAATAAATTGTAAGCTACCACTTCAATGAAACTAATTACACTATTCAAAACATTTATTAAGCACATTTATACTCAAGAAAACAGCTATTGCTATTGTTGCAAATGTTGCATCAATTTCTTTATATTAAATTAGAAATAAAATGTAAATAATATATACATATATATAAATTAATATAATTTAAATAACATGCACACACACACACACACATATGATAATATTTTAGTAAATTAACATTTTTACAAATATTGTTATACTATTATTATAAATAATTAATTATAATTCAGATTTTATATATTTAAATATTATAAAATATTTTAACTTTTTCTAATGCAAATTCAGTTAATAATAATATAAATACATATATTCATATATAATTATATAATTATATATATATATATTAGCATTTTTAGCATTATTTATTAAATTATAAATTATTATATATAATTATATTTAATTTTAAATTTATATATACATATATTTATAAACTAATGGTTACTGATATAAAATGAAAGAAAATTAAATAAAATGAGTAGTAATAATAATAATAAATTTTGCACATTTACAATGAATGGACATTTCATTACATAACTTAAATGGACTGAACTGGTGTGTTTGATTATAATATCTGGATCACTTTATGCACATTGTAGGCCTACTCTCATATGCTATTCTAGGCTTTCTGTTTCAAAACTGTCCTTCAAAGTAATTTGCATCTCTAACTCGCATCTAATGTTATTTCAGAAAGTAATATAATTAGTTCTAATGCTCAACACAAGTTGCATTTTCCACAAGATTTCCACCTTCTTTCAACTACTTGCCAGATGGCCTTGAATGCGTAATGTATGATAATGCATGATAAAATATACAGCTTTGGACACATCCATATTTCACTGTACATTAAATATTTGTGGGTGGATCTGATCGTTGTTGTAGCCACCAGAAAAATATAACAGGTCTCAGATGCATCATTACAAATCAATAACTACCCATAACTTCTGGGCAATTTCCTTTATCACAAAACATAAGGTGCCTGAGGAAATAAAAATATGCTAAATAATAAAATCTAAATATGTATAAGTATTGAAATGTGCTGGTTATGCCATCATCTAAAACTAGTTATAAAAGTATAGGAGGATGTTTGTGAAATTTATTCGATTGTGACCTTAACTTTATCACGTGTCATAAATATTCAATGAACAACCATTAGTGAGGGAGGTTTTGCTCTTTAAAACTTGTGTAAGAATAAAAAATTAAACGCTTTTTGAGCTTCATATCCGCTCTACTGTTTAACAACCAACGTTACTAACCTTTTTCTCGCTCGTGACGTTTTCTCATTCCCTGAAGACAACAGCAGGTTTGAGAAAAACACGGTTTTAGTCCATCAACGTTTGGGTTTGGGCCCAACATGCTTCCACCGGACCACCATGAAACCCACCCCAGCTGGGACTTGAATCCCCAATAACGTTACATGGCTTAGAAAACCAGTCATATATCCATGAGGTAACTGAGGCTAGCAGTTCATATAGGCCTACGAATACAAAGAGAATTCTTCTGAAATGTCATTTGATAATTATTAATCAATTTCTAGAGAAAGAACAATCTTTTTTCAAGCCCAGTAATATCAGTAGAACACATTGTAAGAGATATTCAGCAGCATAAAGTGGTTTATTTCGCCCTCTTTTGGCAGCGACTTGAACTTTTTCATATTGTGAGACACTCGACTCTTTTCACTTCGTTCTGCAGATAAACAAACAAGTGTGAGATAAACGGTCTGACACACAAATTGGATTTCTATGTTTTGGTCTCTTGTTATTTTTCACAGTACCTGCATCGGAAGACAAACACAAAGCACAAAAACGCTCAAATGCATCTTTGCAGTTTATTTGTATATCAGTTTACAATTCACTGCACATGAGATTGCTGTATGTCCACATTCATATGGACAATCTGTGTCTGAATCCATGGCACACACCTTAGACAAAGACAACTTATGCTGTGATAGGCGTTTCAATCAAACACAGAGCGAAAATGATCCTTGTTGATAATGACGTTATGAAATTCATGCAAAAAAAAAAACAAGGTTCTTTTTCAAACCTGATTGTGGCATTCATTAAAACATGAACAATTGCCTAAGACATCTCAAGCGAATATGCACAGTCATGCTGACGATAACAGGAATGTCTTGCACTTAAACTAAGACTTAGCATGTAGTGTATTTACAAAAGATATTGCTCCAAAATCCATTAATGCTGCTAAATGCTGTAACATAATGAGGCATAGCAACCTTTCAACTCATCCAACATAATTAACAACTCATCCCTTTATATACGAGCGCACACGTTTGTCTCACATCAACATTTCAGCAACAAACTCACTGTCTTTATACCCAAAAGCATTCAAAACGTTTAAAAATGAGTGCAAAATGTATGTGTCCTGTGTAATTGGATACATTGCATTTTGAAACAAAGGACATTCTGACGTTCTCTAATAAAACCAAAAACCAATTTTTAAAGGGAAAAAACTGATCTGAAATGTTACTCAGATGTAAATGTGCTGAAATGTCAACATGGCTCATAACCATAACACTAAGTCCAGGCGTCAGTTGATTTGGGAATAGAAAGCGGTAGATAAACCGATAAATCTGCTTGTGTATCACTATATCAAAAACGGTCACGGATTCAAAAAACACTCAGAGTCTGAGTCTCCAGCCAAAATGGATGAGTACAGCACATTTATAAACAGAGAGGCCATCAATCTCCCTCTGTTCCTGAATATGATAGAGTAGTTACAGCTGACGCGCTTGTCGAGCGGGTTATACAACCAGTCATACTGCGAGAAAGAGTGCATCGGTAGAGAATCATTCAGCCCAATGAGTAGTGCAAGCTTTTCCAAAAGGCACTGGAGTGTACTGGAAAATATCAATCATATACATATTCAAACAGCACCAATGAGCAAAAAAAAAGAAAAGAACACAATCCACAGTTCAAAACATGCAAATACAAAATGAATTGACACTGGTTGATATTGTAGTTAAAACCACTGTGGCATTTGTTAAAGGCACCTAGTGTTAAACTGGTCAAGCATCCCATAGGAAAATAATAAGTCCTAGTATTTCTGGTGGCTTCCAACCTTATCAACATGCTTGTGTTCATCATTTAAAAATTTGAGAATTCTGAAGGCACTATCTGTATCAGAAATATCCCTTAATATCCAGCAAATATGTTTGGCATGTGAACAAACACAGTTTCATGTGCTTGAAAGTGCCAAATAATTTGTGGTAGTAGTAAGTGTACACAAAACCAAATTTCTCAAAAAACTAAAAGAAATATATTAATCTTAAAAAGCACAGTATATGAGGTTGCTGCATTTTTGGTGTACATGCATGCTTCAGTGATAGCTGCAAACTGCTCCTCCAGACCCTCCTGCTCCTCAAACAGAGACTGGATTGTTCTTTCACACTTCCTCGTAGAAGGCCATCTGAGCCATGTAGGCAGAATTTCTCTGCAACAGACAGACCCGGCAGAATAAGAACACTGTTACAGTCTTTTGGGGAATGCAAACTATTTCATGATGGAAAAAAAAAACGACCTTATCTGCTGACTAAATTCTATTAAAACATTCATGCAATTTGACAGTAAAGATCCACTTTGTGGGTCAGTGCAAAATTCTAAACTATTTACATATTTATAATAAATGAAAATATATTAAAATAAATAAATAATTAACCAATAAATGCAGCCTTTAAAAAACAAAAATCTTACTGACCCCCAAACTCTATTTAATATATAAGTAATGTCAGCAAGATTTTTATATTTTTGAAAGAAGTCTCTTAATGCTCACCAAGGCTACAAATGCAGTAAAAACATTGCATAATATTACAATACAAATTTTTTTTTATTTTATTTTAATATATATTAAAATGTAGTTTATATCTATGATAGCAAACTGACGTTACTCCAGTCTTTAGTGTCACATGATCCTTCAAAAATCATTCTAATACGCTAATTTAAGGCTCATTTCTTATTTTTATTTTATTTGTTAAAAACAATTAATTTTTTCATGATTGTCTGTTGAATAGAATTTACAAAAGTGTAACAATTATTTGAAATATCTTTTTTTTTTTTTTTATAACATTATAGAAGTCTTTACTTCACTTCTAAAAGATTTAATGCACCCCTGCTGAATAAATCCTACTGACCCCAAACGTCTGAATGGTTGGTTTAGTTATTTATTTCTGCAGGAAATCCATTATATTGATATATTACTTAACCATGTATCAAAGCCTATTTTCCAATAAATTAGTTGTGGTGAGCATTCATTATGTCTGAGTGTTTCTTACATTGCTGTGGGGAATATAAGGAGGTTCAGCGTAACTCCTGAGACTGTAGAGTCCAGCCTGTTGCTGCTCTTCCAACTTCAAGGATTCAATCTCTGATTTGAGCTCCTTCAGCTGGTCTTGAAGATGTTTGCTCTTCTCCATGTACTCTAGCCTGACACACACACACACACACACACACACACAAGAAGACAGCAGCATATATTCAGCTTCAGTTTTCAATAATTCTTCAGACAGAATGTGATCAAGTGTGTACCGTTCTCTCTCAATCTCCATGGAAAGTCTTTTCATATCCGAGTCCTTGAAGTCCATTCTGACGGAGCTGCTCATGTCTACATTCATATCTGGACTCTCTGGCCCAGTGGGTGGAGGAGGGCTGGAGTATGCTGCTATTAACTGAGTGCATGACACAAATGACATGTTTTTAAAGCACTATAAGGACGATAAACATCAGAATACTTCTCTAACATGTCATAGCAGCATTACAGGGTATGTTGATTTGGTGATCTCCAGGAGTTTCTGCTTTGCCCTCCGTTCTGCATCTTTAGCCTCATTCAGATCCTGTTTCAGGTGGTCTGCCTCCTTCAATCTGAACCACAAAATACAAGACAAGAATTGAACTTCTCTAATTAAATGTCTCTGCCATACTTGATTCTGGTTGGAAAATCCCAGCACTGAGTATCGCAACGTTTAATCGCGATCACAACACATAATCATTGCAGTTAACAGTGTTCACCGTCTGTTTGATTACATGTAATTTGTAACTAACTGCATGATTCTTACTGTACATTTCTGCCATAGTCACCACTAATAACCTACTCCTAAATATAATGTAGAAACTTCCTATTTTCTATAAAGCTGCTTTGCAATGATTGGTATTGTGAAAAGTGCCCATACAAATAAACTTGAATTGAACTGAAGTGTTTTGATATAATTACAGCATTTTTTGTGTGTAAAACATCTTAATGAAGAAAAACTGAGTGTGATTTTAATATTAAAAACTATATTAAAAAAAGAAAACAACTCACCGCTCCTAATTTTGGTTTACTTAAATAATTAATTGAAAAACTTGAAGCAATGTTTAATTAAGAGGACTGAATATTTACAGTGGTGGCCAAAGATCTGTGTTTTTTAAAGTGTTATTTATTCCTGTGATGGCAAAGCTGAATTTTCAGCAGGCCTAACTCCATTCTTCGGTGTCTCATGATCCTTCAGAAATCATTCTAATATGCTGATTTGGTGCTCAAGAAACATTTCTTATTATTAATGGCTCTTATGATCAATGCTGAAAACTATTTTTGCTGCTTAATATTTTTTGTGGAAACCATGACCATTTCTGTCAGGACTCCTTGATGAATAGAAAGTTATTTGAACAACTTTTATCTGAAATATAATATCTTTGTAACATTCTAAACATCTTTACTGTCACTTCTAATCAATTTAATGTTTCCTTGCTGAATACAAGTTAATTTTTTTTTTTTTATTGTACATACCTCAAATGTCTGAATGGCAGTGTATCATGATTTCCATACACATATTAAGCAGCAAAAACTAATTTCAACATTAAAAAAAAAATGTTTTTAAAAACAATTCTGCTGAAAATTCAGCTGTCATCACAGAAATAAATTACATTTCAAAATACATTATATTTTTGATCAAATAATTACAGCCTTGGAGAGCATTATAAAAAATCTCAATATTATGTAAATATATAAAAATCCCAAAGAATCTTCACTGATACTGGGATCAACTACTGACAACCCCACTGGCCCACCTCCTCTCCGACTGCTCAACAAGCTTAACCGCCAGTTGTTCTGCTTCTCTCATCTTCTGCTCCATCAGTCTCTTCTCCTCTTTGGTTTTGAGGGCTGTGACCTCCAGCCTCTGCCTCTCCTGTTCTGCTTCAGCTGCTTTGTGGGCCAGTAGTTTGGCCTCCTCCTCTGCGATCTGGGCTTTCTCTGCCAGAAGGTCGGCCGTCTCCTCGGAGCGCAGCTGCAGAACGGGTGACAGATAAGAAAGGCTTACCGGATCAGGCTCAGGGAGTCTCAGAGCATGGATGGAATTCTAATGGGAGTCCAGGACAATGGTTTGGACCTTAATAGCTCTGCAATTCATCTCAAATTTATGTCTGGACCACATACTTTTATTCCGCTGGGGCTATGAGGACATATATTACAAGCTGGCGGGGAACAGAAAGTAAACTATTTGGCATCACTCAATTTCAAGCTTGGCAAAAACCCTCACTAGAGCTTCATTGGCCATTCGAGCCTCGTCCTGTAGCTGGAACAGACGACGCTCCATGTCTTCTTTTGCTCGCTCCGCATCCTCCCTCATCTGCTTCTCCCGTGCAAGAATCTGACGCTCAATCTAAATACACACACACACACACATAAGACAATGGGAGAGATCTTGCACAAGATAATACAAGATGACCCTGAATACATTTTTTAAAAATCTGATTAATTCATGTACATGTTTTTTTCCATATTTTTCAAAGACATTGCTTACGGTCTCCAAAGCTGCATTTATTTGGTCAATAATACAGTAAAAAAGTGAATTGTAGTAATATTTCACAATATTAAAATAACTGTTTTCCATTTGAAAATTTAATTTATTTCTTTGGTGGCAAAGGTGAATTTTCAACAGTCATTAATCCAATCTCCAGTCAAATGATGCTCAAGAAACATTTCTTACTACTTTTATCAATGTTGAAAACAGCTGTGCTGCCTAATATTTGTTTGGAAATATTATTATATTTTATATTATATTTTCTTTGATGAATAGAAAATTCAAAAGAACAGCATTAATTGAAAGAAATATTTAAAACATTTTAGTTGTCTTTACGGTCACTTTTGATCAATCGAATGCGTCCTTGCTGAATGAAAATATTCATTTCTATTATATTAAATTTATAATAGAATTTAAATTAAAATGTTCTATTATTAAAAATGTACTAACGACAAACTTTTTAATGATAGTGTACTTTATTCTGCCCATACTGAAGCTAAACCTCTAAGTTAGTATACATTGCCTCAGTGTTATTGTAATGTTTATAGGTGTACTGTTCATTATATTTAATGAATACTCGATTAGCATAATAAACATTAAATTAATAATTTAAGAGAACAAATCATAAGAAATCCAACACCACAAAGTTGTATCATAAACAAACAAGGTTAATGACAATAAACATTAAACTAATGAATGGAAATGAAGAATGACAGACCTTTTTCCTGGCCTTCTCCTCTTTGGCCTGCGCCTTCATCTGTTGGACCTCTATGGAATCCACCTTCCTCCTCCTCATGAACAGGTCGTGGTTTCCAATACACAGCTGTAAGATCTAATTTACACAAATGACATTAGCAACTATTTTGAAACACTTCATTACAGAAACACTTATGAAAGTAACTTACCAGTTTGTTAACTCTGAGTTGAGAGGAGTAGAATTTAAAAACTTCCTTTTTCTTGTCCAATGGTTTGATTGTAAACTGAGAAGAGACACATACAATATGTTTAAGCAATTCTGAATTATTAATTAATTAGGCTGTATTAACTATTATTGTCATTTAATGTTTGTTGTTTTATTGTAAGGCGCCTATAAATAAAATGTAAATGAAATGAAAAATATTTTTTTTTTGTCAAGAATTTCCTCTCTCAACCTCTTTCTCGCTGTACGAGATGTTTCGGATTCCACTCCAGGGAAAGGATTTATTGGGGCTGAGCTTATTGTTGGGGCTGTAGATGTGAAGACCCTGAGCATCAACTCCAAGAAGCAGCTCTGTGTCCCTCTTATTCTGCTATGAGATTTAGTAGAGATTTAATTCATTTATAATTCATCAACTATAATTTGGTGGAAACTACACACAAGACACATTAAAACATGCCAAGAGAAATGCAATCATTCCAACTGATTTCAATTTTGAATATCAATAAACACAGTGGGATCCAAAAGTCTGAGACAACCAGAGACAACCAAATGCTTTTATTTTGCATTTTGATTTTTTTTTTTTAAATAAATACATAAATATTTTTAATTAATAACTATCTTTTTTACATTTTTAAAATACCAAATGAAGTGTGGACCGCACTGTAAATTGAGTTTGGCAGAGGTTAGCTCTCTCCCAACCAGTGTACAATAAAGAAATATTTTAAGAAATAAAAATAGAGACTTACTGTAATAGAAAAGTAGCTAACTCCATACATCTCTAGATCCTGTGCTATTTTTAGATACTCCATCTCAGCCTCGTCCCTACAAACACAAAACAAATGTAGTGCGTCTTCTATATCCAGGCAGTTTACATGGACACCACAGGACATGCACAGCCTTACCTTGTGATATTTCTGTGTTCAGCGTACCAAGCTGTTATCTTCTCTTCCCACATGTCTGGTGTCATCTGGTACTGCATCAGCACCTGGACAATAAAGCACCAAAAATCAAACACGCAAGTCATGTTAATGAATGCAAATGCTGGAGATTGATAAATGAACCCATTCTCAGGTGGTACAGCCATTACTCACTCTTTTGGGCAAGAGTTCATCTTGAGCTAAAAAACCTGGCTTGTGAAAGTTTGGATCATAGTCCCCATACTGCAGAAAGGAAGACAAACAGGAAATATTTAATAGACACTATATAATTAGATGCATCTTATGATTGAAAACTGATATGGAGACCTACCTTGGCTTGAACAGCATATGACGCCAAAAGAACAGAGGCTTCTGGAGAGCAAAATATCTCCTCATCTAGTATCTGCTTTTTGACCTTGGTAAAGAAACAGGAAGAGTTTTCATTCCAACTTTAGGAGACCTTTTCTCAAAGAAAACGAGATAAATCATTGCAAAACCCAAAAAGAGGTTTCTGTAGAGCGGAAAAGACCATCATAGACAGATATCATGCCAGATTCACAAGAACAACACCCACATACTTGTAAGAAGAAGAGGTGCTGAGTAATTTCCTGAACGAGCTCATCCTCGACTTTCTCAGGAAAGAATTTGGCGAGAAAATGAAATGTTATCGGAGAGTCCTTTGGAACTTCTTGATCCAAAACCTAGACGGATTTAAAAATCCAACGAACTTGTCAGAGTAACTCCTACAATACTATATAAAGCTATATACTGTGGTTACATCTCACCCGTTTATCAGGCTTCAGCCAGGCATAAGTGTCTTTCACTGTGTATCGAAGACCAAAGAACCACGTTTCCCTCAAACCAATGGTCCGGCACACCAGGTCAAACAAATCTTTCCCTTTCCATTTGACCTATAAGACACATATAACCATAAAAACATGATAATACAGGCAGACATGCCAGACAGAAACCAAAACACACATTTTTGTATGTTCATATATGTTTACCTCACAACTGAACTCCATTTCAGCATCCATGGTGCTGACTTTGACTTTAAAAGTCTTTGGTTGCTTCTTTTTTAGACCCAAAATCGACATTGTGACTTCTTAAGCACCTGAAAACAAAGAATTACTGTGAAATTCGAGTATATTTTACATTTTACAAATTTTAAGGTAAACAATTATTCATGAAAGCAGTTGTACAGTTGAGAAAATATACCGACTCTACAAAATTAAAAATAAAGGGAGAACAATTCATAGTTTTAAATATATATACAAGTATGTAAAATAATTAATTAAACTCTTCACCTCCTTTGCATTATCATAAGTGCAGTATCTATCTAGTGCCACCTCTTTCATAATTAACATGGCAGATGTATGGAGTCAGACGACCACAGGTAGGTCGCATACACACTAATGAGTATTTACATACAACGCTGTAGTGTAGATTAAAGACTTCTATTCATTTTCAAGGAAAACATTATCAGTTTTCATCCTTTTTGAGTCAGACACAGTCTGCCATGTTATAGCGAGCAAGAAGTATACGACTTAAAGCTTGTATTTCTTTCGTTAAACCTAACATGAAACATTAAGCTAGCGTATTTTCTCCGTTTGCAGCGGCGAAATGTCACAGTAAACTGTCAAGAAAATATTTCAGAATATAGTTCTTAAAGATTTAGGAATGAAACCAGTTAAATATCAATTAGTTACCTTGAATAGGTTATGTGCTGAAACAGGCCCGATCCACGGCGAGGAGTTTCCAGTCTCTCCGCTAAACCACAACAATGCAAACCGGACTTGGTTTGCTCTCATACATGGAAATCACTTTAAAGCAGTCGAAAAGTGTTTAAAACTCTTTAAAAGCGTCCATTTTCTTATTAAACCATCAGCTGGGCGGTTGTGGAATATAAATCTGTTGTTATCTTGGGTAGAAGGTGTTGGATTGGGAGTTTGGAATATTTTGTTGTTGATTTTCTTTGCCGCCCTCTACTGGAAAGACGAAGAATAACAATTGAAGGAATTTTTTAATAATACAGTGATTTATGTGCACACTCTCAATGACATAACATTTGAACGAGAGATTGTTTAAGTACATTTTTATCACATTTTTCAAATGTAGTTTATTAAGTTAGTTTAATGTGTAATGTTTTATTGGACGTTTTATGTACATATGTGACATGAGTTTTATATATTTGCATGTAGATGTGAATTTACAAATGCATATATGCATGATTTTATCCAAATGCAATCTGCAGTACATCTTTATGTGTACATATACCTTTTATATAAATGCCATATAAGTGTATGGGCTTGTAAAGAAAATATTCTGTAAGCAATTGCACACACCTAAATCACACCTGTATCTTGTGTAATTTTTCATAAAGGAATGGCAAACAGCAGTAGGACCTTTTCTGACATGAGGAATGTGATCCTGTCAGCCCATAAAAACACAGGGGCCCAAGATAAGGTCGGCTTCTATGATAACTGGGCTGAAAACTATGAGCAGGTAAACTTTAGGCACCAGTACTTTTCCTAGTACTTTTTCCAGTAAAACTATTTTCATCTGTAATTTGCTTTCTCAGGATGTAGCGCTGCTGGATTACCGTGCCCCCTTGTTAGCAGCTGAGTGTGTGAGCTCGTTTTTCAGAGGTGACAGAGAGAAGGCCGCTGTCCTGGATGTGGCCTGTGGAACAGGCCTAGTCTCTGCACATGTAAGCATTGCTCTGTTTGAATTCTGGTGTGCACAAGACAACATGATAAACCTGGTAAAGCAAAGAGTGATGTTTTTTTCTCAATCCCATTTTTTCGAGGAAAGCTGAAGAAAATGGGGTTTCGTCATTTTGTTGGAATCGATGGAAGTTTGAAGATGCTGGAGTTGGCAAAGAAAACTGGACTTTATCAGCAGCTCATGCAATGTCTGCTCGGTCAAGATGAAATTCCTGTTGAATCTGGTAACCATGCTGTGGACTTCAATGCTTTTACTGTCAAAAATGTAATCTGTATTTTTTTATCAGATATGCCTGTTTGGATGGCGTGTTGCAATTTCAGCCTGTTGTAATAAAGATAACCAGTTACAGAGTTAATAAAACCATAACTTTGTTGAAAACAATTTGCTAGTTCAGTAGGACATTCTGCACATAACGACATTTTGATTCACCCATGTTTTAGGTGTTATAACTTATAACCTGTATCATGTCTTTTTTCTCTTTTGTCTCAGGAACATATGATATTGTTATAATTGTTGGAGCACTAAGCATTGGGCATGTGCCTTTAACAGTCATCAGAGAACTCTGGGATGCTACAAAACCAGGTAACTTGTACATTTCACAGCTGCATTCGAATGCTGAAAAATGCTGCCTCTGCAGGCCGTATACAGAGAAAGGAAGGCAAAAGGGCACATCTAAACACAATGATCCTATCACATTTCATATATATATTCTTCACTGCCTGCTGTGATATCCCACAATCCTGTGGGTTCAATCCCATGACAGTTTGGCAGTCTGAAAGTTGTCGTTGGTGGTCAGTTTGTGTGTAAATGTACGTTTTTCAACAACTTTTTCCACTTTTGGTGTCATTTCTAGTGAGAAATTAGTATTGTAGTAACTAAATATTTGCTTAGTTATCACAAAAGCTCTCCCTAATTAGTTGTAGCTCATTAAACTATTATGCTGCCTCAGAGGCTCATCCAAAATCAGTTTCCTGCACAAATCACTGCAGTCAGCTGCCTAAGCTTTCAGACACAACCCACAGTGTTACTATTCAAGAACTTTGTGGTTTTATCAATGTGATGTAATTGTTGTCCTTTTGGATGCATGTAGAACATGTACATTTCAGATATTTTCCTAAACTCCATCATTCTCTGTAACAGGTGGCTATGTGTGCATGACTACAAGAGGGAACACTGATAACCGGGAGTACAAGGCTGAACTGGAGCAAATGATCAGAGCATTTGAGGAAGAGCAGAAATGGAGCCGTGTGACTGTAGTTGAGTCGGAGGAGTGGGAGAAGGCCGTTTCAGAACAGGACAGCGGGTACATTCCAGGCGCCATTTATTTGTATCAGAAAGGTTTAAATGCAGTTTAGGACCACATGAGGGAAACCCAATGACCAAATATGCTCAATAATCCATGCAGCTATTTTAAAGAGTTTTTATTCCACCAGCAGGTGGTGGTATTTTTTCAGAAATTACAGTATCACTTGTTTTGAAAATACTTTTTTCCCCCAGAGAAGCACCTGACAAGAGAAAAGCTTAAACATGATCTATTTGTTTGTTTTGGCACCAAATTATTTCACCTGGCACTGGTACACAGTGCAGCCATTTGAAAAACTTTAAGGTTTTTGTTCAAGTTAAGTCCACGAACCTAAAGGATTTTCTGAGAAAATGTCTAAGGTGTGTGGTTACAAATCTACCATTCCCCAGTTACATCTAACCTTTCGGTTTGCCACTCCTCGATGCTCTGAGCACTAAACTTTTGAAATTGCCATTTCTGCTGGTGTCATGTGACAAAAATAAAGCACACAAACAGATTGTAGAGTGTGTACTATGAATAAGATTATTTTACAAGAAAATTTCCAGTTGAAAAGGTTGTTGATTTCCAGTGTTTAAATTGCATTATACTGTATGTGATTTAAATAAACATAAATACCTAACAGTGACCATTAAAATACATTTGATTTTGTGCCAGTTCGACAATATTTCACATAGATATATATATAAGTAATATGTAAGTAAATTAACACATTCCAAAATAACACAGTGTAGATATAAAATTTTATTAGTTTGTAATTCCTTTTATAAACATCCAGAACAGGTTCACAGTTTTCTGACTAAACAAATATTACAAGGGCGTACGTAAACGCATTCAGGAAGTTTTGACTATACTTCATAACTTGCAACAGCTAGTTCAATTTAAATTTCAAGCAAAATGGATAAACATTAAGATTTTTATTTTGGTTTTATCTCTACAGCTTAAGCTTCACTACAGCACATTCTTTTGAACTCTTTTTAAACACTCTGTGCCTCGACAAAATGCAAAGCGCTATCATGAGGTGATACTTTCTGTTGAACCGGTTTGGCCTGGATCTGCCGTTTCATTCAGTGCTCGAGTTGACATGCAGGGTAACAATGAAGAGAGTGTTCTTTTCCCTCCCTTGTAACATTTTTTACCGAACCATTGTCCTTCTCTGAAAGACCACCTGTGTGGCCAAGATCATAGCAGTGCTTTTATATGACTGTTTCAACTAGAAATATGTTCATTCTAGTTTCCTAGCAGGAAAACAACATAATATTTAGATGAAACTGACAACTTTCCATATGTCTGTTGAGGAGGCGTCAGCTACAAAGGAGAACTGTGCTAAATACAGTGCATGACATGATGGAAAAACATTTTTCCGCTTACAATCATGAACATACATTAAATGTACACACATTAAAGACATAAAATGTATGGAAGCTATTAAAATAAACTATAAAACAGCATAATAATCATGACTGCTGAGGTCTGAGTGTAAGTTACAGTGCAAATCTTCATCTCGATCAGCTGCACTTTCTAAAGTGCCTCAAATTCTCTAAAAAAAAATCAGAATATACTAACTGAGATCATTATCAGTTTTACATAATAGTAAGGTTCAGCCATACATATTCTTCATTTTATCACACATTCTTCATATTCACAGTGCTATGGCAGATATATGACTGTCCAAGTGCATGTAAGTCCTTCAATCAACACAGATCTTGCATTTTCAGTGTCTCCTTAATCAGATGTATGTCTTGGGAGCATCTTCAGTCTCACTAGGTTCAGAGGCAGCCAGTGTCTGATCCAGACCATCATCAATCAGCTGGGACTTAGCCGACGCCCCCTCATCCCGCTCAGATTCTGGCATCACTTCGGCTCTGGCAAGCTGAGACTTTGTAGTTGACGGGCTGCTCTGGTGGGAGCCCACCGAAGGAGGTCTGCCCTGATTCAAAGGAGCTTTCTGACTCCACTGGGACCTCACAGATGGAGCGCTGCTCTGCAGCGACCTTACAGAGATGGGCCGCATCCTCTGGGAGCCCGCTCCGCTGGACCCTGCCTGCGAAGAGCGCACGATCAGGTACTTCACTGAACGGCCGCTGTCGTCTTCTGTTTTTTCTTTGCAGATAGTGGTGCAGAGCATTCCTCCACCCAAAATGAGGACGATGGACGCACCCCAACCGATGTAAATGGCACCACCGATCTCCCTTCGCTGCGAATCAGCCATCTGTGGGTTGTAAAACGCTCTCACCACAATGCCAGCCGACCAAGAGACGGGGATCAGACAGACAACTCCGGCGACAATCAACGTGACGCCAGCTGCTGTGGCGATCCTGGCTTTGGATCTTTTGGATCGGTCCATGAAGATGGTGCACTTTCCTCCAATGAAGGTTAAAACAAGGCCCACTGCTCCCAAAAGGATCGCCATCACCGTGAGTGCCCGAGCTGCCTGCAGATCCGTGCCTAGCGCGAGCATGGACTCGTACGGTTTGCACTGCATTTGGCCTGTGCTTTGGATCACGCAGCTCATCCAAATGCCCTCCCACATGATCTCTGAGGTTACAATGGTGGTTCCAACGAAGGCCGTCACACGCCACATTGGCATGATGCAGGACATGAGGGCTCCCACCCATCCCAGTAGGGCCAAGGCACTTGCTAACATGTGCATGCCTAGAGAAGCCATCTCCCTGAAGTTCAGTTATCCACATCCACAGCTACACTAAGGCCTCTTCTTGCCAGTTAAAGCTTTTTTTGAAGGCCTTGTGGTATTTCCTTCTTCACTCATTCCTGTCTGCAGCTCAGCTTTCACTCTGGTGACAGTGATGAGGTGTTTATATGCTAAAAAGAGAGAGAATGACTGAGGAGGCGTGTGCAGTTAAACAGACCATGCCTCCATTATTCCGCACGCTACCAGACTAACCAGATTCCTTCTTCTAGCCATGGACTATATGGGCGGATCATGTAAAAAGAGGTAGATGGGCTACTGTTTAGTTGGGAATTTGCATTAGACTTTTGAGAAGGGCTCAGGTGTTTGTTTAGGTACCTCACTTGCGTTTAGGTATCCAGATGCAGTTTCGATCTCACGCTTTTGTTTTTCTGTTTGAGGTTTTAGAGATTTTGAAGCTCTGACCACCAAGGCAGCCTCTATATCTGATTGCCATAATCATTTTTATAATAAATGAAAATGAATGAAAATTCTGTCATCATTTACTCACTCACTCGTTTACATTTTGTACATTACTTATGACGTTTCTGTGCAAGATAATCAGCATACCTGTCAAGTTTTGGATTTGAAAATAAGGGAACTTTTTTGGCGCCCACCAACAAGCAGTCCCACCACCCCAACCAAGCTCCAGTATCCCTTACATTTTAAGACAGGTGTTATAGCCCAAATGAAAACACAAAAGGGTATATATGAAGAGCATTTATTTAAAGGCTTATTTGCATATTTTCTGTTCATTTAACATTGCTTGTCTTTACATTTTATTTTCATTCCACATTCTTTTTATTTCATATTGCTTTTCTTTACTCTTTTAGTGAGTTATTGTACAAATTTGTTGCAGACTTTGCATTCTTTAAGACTGTTTTGGAAGGAGTGTATTTGTGGGCTGGGCCAGAGTGGTTCATTTTACATGAGAGTAAAGCGCAAACAGTTCTGTTGTCTAATCGCATAGGCGTAAATCCCGGGGGGGACGGGGGGGACAGGACCCCCCCTATCTGAGTGTTGTCCCCCCTAAAAATATCATTACAAGTGACTCTGTGTACTGAAAACAATATAATGGACATATACTTAAAATAATTATGTGAGTAGTAAAACAAAATAAACGCAAAAAAAGCGTCTTAAGTTCAGAAATGTTTTGATTCCCCCCTCCTTTGCCTCACAATGGTTTGGTCCACTGCCTGCTTTCCTTCTTTACCGATAGAGCCCTGCACAGGCCTCAGATTTAGGCCCTAGCCCGGCCCTGGCCCGAGATGCTCAGGCCCTAGCCCGGCCCGTGTCCGACAGCTTATCAGAATTACCGGCCCGAGTCCGACACGAGCCCGTCTTTTTTTTTTTTCCCTTCTCCCAAAACGGCTCATGTTTCAGCTATTAAAATAGTTCAGTTTTGTATACAATGGCAAAGTGATTATATTTCGTTTTTTTTCGTTTTTTTTATTTTTATTTTTTTATTAAGTTAATTTTGAAAAACGTTTGGAGCATTTTTTGTTCGTTAAACAAGTTATTTCTTTCTTAAAGTAACTACCAAGCAGCCAGCGGCAGACCGGCAGGCTGATCAGCATGTTTGATCAATTTAGCCTTCTCAAATCATCACGACTTGCCTAAAATAAAATCTATAGATATACTAAAACAGTTCAAGCATATAACAATGTTTAAAGGTTAAACCTAGATAAATGTGCGCTCCAATAGTTTGTGCGGAGAACGGAAGCTAAAGCGCAGGACACGGAGGCACCAGCGCAATCAATTGCATTTTTTTTTCAATGGAAACAATTTAAAATAGGCCGTAATTTTTACTCATAAAGGTAAGAGTAATACATCATTGGGAACTGTAAAGGGTCTACTTCTATTTGTGTGCACTCACAATATCAACAAAACGTCGTGCTTTTAAAACTATACGCTTTCTGCCGTCTCGTCTTGAACAGAACAGCTGCGCTGACGGCGCGATCGCTGCTGCTGGACACTAAACACCGAAGAGCCGCTCTTCACAGTCGCAGCACGGTCTCGTGTTGTTTCCACCAGCGCTGCAATTTTTTTTTCATCACTAATTGATAATAATAATAATTCCTTACATTTATATAGCGCTTTTCTAAGCACTTGGCTTAGACATTGATGGATGTCTAAAATATAAAAATAAGGAGAAAACTAAAACAGGCCTGAGGCCCGGCCCTCGTCTGAACTATGACGTGAAAATTGGCCCGAAGCCCGGCCCGGATGTAAAAAAGTCGGGGCCCGTCGGGCCCGGGCCAAAATGCAGGGCTCTATTTACCGATACACACACACGAGTCCGGTGGGAGAGAGCAAAGTTCCTCAGTAACAGTTAATTATGTGTAAGCGCTATTTTATTCTCTTTAAACATCGGGTGAAATGATTATTTCTATTTAATACAGATGATGCTGGATCATTAATAAATTTGTCATGACAAAAAAATTATGATAGTGTACTATCCGGTGTATTTTCTATGAGCGATTATAAGGTTAACAAGTTTAATACTGTAGCTTGTCACCCACTACAACTAACATGGCGATAAGCCTGTGTGTGAACTGATATTAGGCTAATATTGTAGACCTACGATGCTTTGGGCTTTGCTCAATATGATGTTAAGTGGCAGATCAGTGGGCTTAATGCGGTTGAATATCTAAAGAGACGTACTCGGTTCCAGACGAAACCTAAAATACTATGGAGGACGCAAAATAATAATTATAATATGACCGCGGCGTGGTGAACCATATGAACCGAACTCATATTTAAACAAGGCCCATGCTATGTACACATGCTGAGTACACATATCTATCCTTACAAGTACAATTTGGGCTGTATTATTTGTGTCCCCTTCAAAAATTGCTCTTGAGAAATTTTATGTTTATTGTCCCCCCCTACTGTTAGATGAAATTTACGCCCCTGGTCTAATGTCATCCTATTCTCTGTAACAATCTTTCGTACCATGCTAAAATTAAATTCGCTGTCCCATTGATCGCGGTATTTACACGAGGGTTTTGTTTTTTTGGCAGGAGTGCCTTCCGTCACTGTTGTTACCTCCATTATCCGTCTCGATTTTGTTTTTTTCCCCGCGTTGTCACTCATCATCTGCCCTCACACACTAACCTCGCGACAACTGCCACCTACAGTACTGTAGGCTACTGCAGATGGCAGTTATCGCGAGGCTAGTGACAGCTCAGATTGGAAATGTTTTATTTATTTTTTTTACTCCGGTGTTATTATTTTTTAATAACGCAGGTTAAAATACGGGAGATTTACGGGAAAATACTAATACTGGAGGACGGCGGGAAAGAAGGGTAAAATACGGGACTTTCCCGGCCAAAACGGGATACTTGACAGGTATGATAATCAGTGTTGGGGGTAACGCATTACAAGTAACGCGAGTAACGTAAAGAGATGACTTTTTTCAAGTAACTAGTAAAGTAACACATTACTTTTTATTTTACAAGAAAATATCTGAGTTACTTTTTCAAAAAATAACGCAAGTTACTTTGTTTTCCCATTTATTGACTGACAAGTCACCTGTCCCCATATTGGGAGAAATCGGAAGTGCAGAGGCGTTGTGTGAACATGATGTTACTGTAGTTCTAGACTAAATGTGAATGTGCATTAATTCATCCCACTCGCAAAAAAACTGATTTAGTATTCATCAAAATGAATTAAAACAGTGAAATGCAAATTCAGAATATGACACAAACCTGCAATAATTAAATATGTTAAATAACACGAATGTATCTTAACCCTATTTTATTAGCCAATGTCTTTGCTGCTGACCTTTGATGATCCAGTTCAACCATACTAAGCAAAAATAACTTAAGATAAACTAACAATTGTGCTTCATTGTTTTTTTGTTTTTTTTATTGCTGAAGAGTGTTGAACCAGCCTGAGGTTTATTCATTACACTTTTTGGTGTGAAAGGACTTTTACATTTGCTATAAATAGAACTTCTTATATTAAAAACAATCAAGCCCTGCTCATATTTAAAAAGTAACGCGAAAGTAACTTTCCATAAAAGTAACTAAGTAACGTAAACTTTTTTAAACTTAACTTTCCCCAACACTGAAAGAAATTCATAGAGGTTTGGAATGATATAAGGGCGAATAAATGATTACAGAATTCATTTTTGGGTGAACTATCCCTTTTGAATGATTGATTGTGCTACTATACTGCCATTCATTTATGATGCACATATAATGGAAGACGAGGGTGGTAACTAATTTAAAAAGTAGGTTTATAAATTGTAAAAGTTAATGATTTGAATGCCAAACAGGATTGTTGTGACTGTTTACAGTCTTTCTACTCACCTGTTTGGTTACGAATGATTAGACATCATGAGTCACAGTTAAACACTTTAATACTTAAAACAACAGTAAAGAGAATGCTAAAGTTGCTCATTACATTTAGATTTTGTTGTCAACATACCTAAGGGTTGAAACACTAGTTGTGAGTTATTCATATTGTGGAAAATACCTACCAAAAAAATAAGGTCAGTTTCTTCCTGTTGCAGTCTTAAGCATGTGGAAATACACACACAGTCACAACGTTTGAATACGATAATTTTTATTAAGTATACATTGCTACATGTCATATGAATAATGGCTATGTGAGGTGAAACTATGAAAATAACTATGAGAATCACAGTTCAATAACAAGATTTTTCAAATAAGCAGCAAAAGTGTGCTATCAATGATTGGCTTACATTTTTAATATAGAATAATGAAATTAAAAATATGTATTATTACACTACTGTTTAAAAAATTTGGGGTCAGTCATTTTTTTAAAGAAGTTAATACCTTTATTTAGCAACGAATGCTTTAAATTGTTCAAAAGTCACGTCAAAACAGAGAAGACATTTATAATGTTACAAAAGGTTTCTGTTCTTTTGAACTTTCCTTTCATCAAGAATCATGAATTTTATTTTCTCTATTGCTAAAAAATGATTAAAATAGAAAACAGTTATATGAAATTGAAACAATATTTCACAACATTACAGTTTTTGATTAAAAAAAAAAAAAAAATGCAGGCTTGGTGAACATAAGGGACTTCTTTTAAAAATACATACCAACACACCGACCCCAAACTTTTAACGCTGGTTTATATTATGTGAGCAATTACATTGAATGAAAGACAAAACAAAAGTATTTTGAACACACAGTGCTATTTGTTGTCAAATTCTACATTATTTTTTGTGCTGTGACAAAACTCCTGGGGCACGGAGAGTCTCAAGAATACAACGGTGATGGAAGCGACAAAACATTTCAACAGCACTTTCAAAATACATACTTTGATTTGCACATTTCTTCAATTAATATACCATGAAAACTTTTTGAATATGTTTAATGCATTTCTATTATGTGGCAATGCATATTCCAATACTCATCAAGAAATGCTTTTTATCTTAATTTCTTACTGTTGTGTAAATCAGTTCCTCTTCATCTCACCATCATTTGTTTAATCAGTCCTTCTTTTTATACATAAGCTTTGCTGCTGTCCACAGATCTGGCTTTTGAATACATCACATTATGGTGATCATCCTCACGCGGTGGGCACGAGCTGCAGAGGAGACCTCCACCCAGAAGAAGCAAACCTGCAGAAGCCCAGCCAAGGTAAAGCGATTCCCCAAGCTCCCTCTTCTGACCTTCCACCAATAAAGGGTTGTAGAAGTCCCTGATTATGGTATTCGCAGTCCAGCAGACAGGGACGAGGACAAGAATTCCAGCAATGATGAAGATGATGCCACTGGCGATAGCGACCTTCGCTTTAGACGCCTCGTCTTCCACAAAGTTGGTGCACTTTCCTCCTACGATGCTCAGGATGATTCCAAACACCCCAGCGATGATGGCGACGATCACCAAGGCTCTGGCGCCCTGCAGATCTTGAGGAAGGGCCAGCAGAGAGTCGTAGACCTTACACTGCATCTGTCCTGTGCTCTGAACCACGCAGTTCATCCATAAACCTTCCCAAATGATCTGCGAGGTCACAATGTTGGCTCCAATGAAGGCAGACACCTTCCAGTTGGGCAAGCCGCAGATGATGATGCTTCCCAAGAAGCCGATCATAGCCAGGCAGATTCCCAAGATTTGACATCCAGTAGATGGCATGTTTCTTAAATTGTTGCCTTGAAGGAATGAATACAGAAAGTTGTTGCTGTTATCCCCAACGGCTGTTAGCTATGTCTCTGTATTGTTAAATGTAACACTGTCTTATAGGTATGGCTGTATACAAAAAAATGGAGGAGGGAAACCAGTTTTAAGGTCTTTCCAGCTAGGCTTGTTTCCGCCTGGCTATAGCGAATGTTTAGCCAAAGCTGCCAAACTAGTTTTGTTCAAATGGACCCACATTGGAAGCTGGGAGTGTTTTGTTTTCAAACTTTTTTTTTCTAGTCTATTGAAGCCTGTGTTATGTGAAAAGAAAATCTTTTTAACATACAGTATGAATTTGAATGACTATCTTCTCTTTGAGTGTAAATTTTAGTTATAAAGTTGACTGTAAGACTGGAATAATTAATAAGACTACATAATTTTTAAAATTGGAACAGATTTTCAAACGCTAGGCGTCATATACTTGGCGACTTTGTAGATGATGATAAAGGGAAAAATGGGCATCATATACTAAACGAAACACTACCAGCGTTAAGCCAGTTATTGATACTTAGCATTGACCAGTAAAGATTACAAATCAAATTTTGGCAAAAATCTGCATTCCAGTGTATTCCAGCCTCTACAGGGAGGTTATCTCTTCATAAGGTTTTCTAGGTTAAATGACATCACTTCCTGAATTCCAAAAAAAATGCTGATAATTACAAAAATTGTGGTAATATTTTAAATTAAATATGGCATGTTGTTTAGGAATCATTTAACATAAAACAAAATATGAAGCAAAAAAAAAAATTTTATTGTGAGGCACTTACTATAGAAGTGAATGAAAATGCTGTAGTTTGCAAAAAGAATGCTGTTTCTGCATATTCATCTTCCTGTAGAATTTACTTTAGGTTCATTTGGCTGTACTTGTACTGTACTAATGTTTGAATCTATGAATTTTCAAAATATAATACAATTGGTGTATATGTATATTTGACATTATCACGTCTCTCTCTCTCACGTGTCTGAGAGAGATGTTACCAAGTCTGTTACCAAGGTTTTTTTGAGCCGTGGGTTGAAGCGACCACCCCCAGACCACCACAGAATGCAATTGGGCTAGTTATGAGTAGCAATTGGGCTGGTTTTGGTATTCAAACCTGTTTGTCGTGTCTGCATTCATGCTGGAAACTTAGCTGTCTGCAAGCAAGCAACATTGGTTTGCTTTAGTGGTCTTACCACAAAAGATATAACCAGCTCAGTATGCTGACGTTTTAGAAATTTTCCAACCTCTAAAAAAAAATGTACTTCTGAAAATAACTTCTAATAGCATAGATTACCATATATGGCTGTGTAAATGTTTATTGGTTGATATATTACACAGCCACCCTCTTTCTCGTCTGCTTCTGACACCTTCGTGGGATGTCATCTTTTTATTTTCTGTACTTTAAAATAGTCCACACAATAAATTAAATATTCTTGTGACTTATCCTTCAGTTAAACCTGTGCTAAATATGCCAATAATTTGTATTCTCATTGTGTTCTCCACATTGGAAAAAGTAAAACACAAAACAGTTTGCATAAAAAGAGACAAGAAGTACATTAATTATTAGTATTTATTTAACATTTTGGTCACATTTTTATCAAATAAGATCAAATATTGAAAATATTGTTTGCTACTAGTTGGTAAGTCTAAGGCGAACTGAAATCTTAAAAAAAAAAGTTTAATAAATATACATCTAATGACAACACTACAACATGATTACATACAACAGATTAAAAAACTTCATTTGAGCCTGCAAATTGTGACAAAATAAAGAATAAACATTTTCATACACTGTGTGCTGTACCAATTGCACTGCACTGTTCTTTTTAAATCTTCCTTTTATTTTTATATATAATTTTCATTTCAGCTAATTTATTCATTTTTATTATTTTTATGATTATGATTTTTCCTTTTTATGATCACAGATTGTATTAATCTTCTTTCTGTAAAGCACTTTGAATTACCTTTTTTTTTTTTTAAAGTAGGCCTACCATTCATACAATTTGTATGAAATGTGCTATAAAAATGTACTTTCCTTGATATGCCTATATTATTTAACATGTTCTAAATCACTAATTAAAAATGAATTTATATATTCATTTGTACAAACAGTCAGGAACGTAATGCAACATATACATATGTCCTAACTTTGATGCTTTCCCTTGTGCAACTGGCATTTCTACAAATACTGAAGTGTTGAGTCCATATGCCACAGGTTGACATAACCAAAGGATTTATAAATTCATGAAAACGTAAAACAGTCATCAGGAAAGAGACTCCATGATATTACAGACACAATCAGGCACATCACTTGAGTCACTTGAGGCTTAACCAACAAATCTGGTCAACATCGGTTGGAGTATGTGCTGATGAGCAGCCCACCACCTACAATCAACAGAACACCGGCCACCCATCCTACATAGATGGAGGCTCCCAGCTCTCCTTTTCTCCCCGATATTGCTTGAGGATTATAGAAGTCCACAATGATAACATACGCCGACCAGCTGACAGCAATAAGGCACATCACACCTGCAACTATAAAGACTGCACCAGCTGCTATTCCAGTGTTAGTCTTCTTAAGCCGCTCTTCTCTGTAAAAGTTGGTGCAATCGGCTCCGACAACGAACAGTCCAATGGCGACCACACTGACAGCGATAGAGGCACACATCAATGCTCGAGCTGCCTGGAGATCTTGAGTCAGAGCCAGGATGGAGTCATACGCTTTGCACTGCATGTGAGCGGTGCTCTGCAGGACACAGTTCATCCACAAGCCTTCCCAGAAAACCTGTGCTGTCACGATGTTTGCTCCCACGAAGGCTGTCACTTTCCACATAGGCAATGCACACACCAGGATTGTACCGCATAGGCCCAACACAGCCAGACATACAGCCAAGATTTGTCGTCGTCTCATCTTTTACAGAACAAAGGTGATTCATCTGCAATTAAAGGGAGGAAAACGTTGAAGTTGTAAGAGCGAAAGACTATTGACAAAGTGAATGCTCTTCCTTGTTGTGCCTCAGGTATTGGTATTTGAACAAAGAGAAAGCAAAGCAAGGGGAGGAGACCCATATAGAGTTTCCTGCTCAACTTGATTCTTCTACTCAGTATGTCCACAATAAGGACGGATTCATGGAAAAAGTACACAATTCAATGAAACTGGGATGCACATTCAGTGTTTTCTCACCCTTGTTCCAAACATGTATGCTGTTTATTTTGCATTTAATTATTTTCATAAATCAATAGAGACTATGCCCCAAAAATGGTAGAAAATGAGGTGACAAACAAAAGTTTATTATTCGTACATGTTTTGTTCATCATGCTAATCTTTGTAAATTAACTTTTATGAATTTTGAAGCATGAATGTAAACAGCAGGAGTGAAAACCTATATAAAGGCTAGAAACAAACCACACTTGAACATCACCACTTTACAAGCTTCCACAAATGTTTTCCCTGAAGGTTTGAGTTAGTATAGTTTACAACGAGGCTGAAACAAGCTATTGAGTATCAGTTTTCCTGTTCAGTGCAATGACGAATAATGTTTCTGAATTCCTCCTTTTTTTTAAAGATAAGTGAAAGCTTAACAAAAACACACAAGTGGGTACTGATGTGTAGAATAAAACTGGAAAACTCAAGTTAACCACAGTCCTTATTTCAGGCATTTAACCACAAACCCGCTCAAAAAAAACACACTGATTTCAGGACAATGGAACTGGAGGTACAAAATGCTAACTCATTTCATGGTTTTTGCCTTTTTGTCTAATTTCTTTGGTCATAAATTTTAAAGTCAGTTACAAAAAGGTAGATTGGTCTAATTTGAATCTAAAAAATAAAAAAAATAAAAAAAAGAGACTGATTACCCCCGGCTAAGATCTTAAGACATAGTCTTATATTGGATAGGTTTGCGCAACTGGTCCCTGTACCAAGAGCCATCTGATTTGAGATTTAGCAGATGCTCTCATCTAAAGAAACTCAAATGAGTTTATCTAAAAATGCTATAGTTCATCTAAAAAAATGAGGGAAATAATTCACTATAAGCCAACAATTTTGCACTTTGGCATTTGTCAGTCCATAACACAAATCTGGCTATATACAGCTTCAGAAAACTTTGCCTTGTTTATGGTTGAGAATCAGTCAATCTTGTTGCTCTCAACGGGAGCAATAATTGCCCTATCCTTCCATACACCCGTATACAGAATGTTACTGCTGCATTTGGAGCTTGAAAAACAGCAACAACATTACATGGGTGTTTGTAGTGGATTGAAAATTTGGTACACAAAAATAAAAAAAGCTGGGTTAAATACAACCCAGCACGTGTTCAGTCAAATATCTATCCAGCACTGGGTTGTATTTAACCCAGCATTTTTTTGTGTACAAGAGACAACTTCAGTGCATATGCAAACTCAAAACAAATAGGGCTACCATGGCACTACCCTTACAAAAAGTAAACTTCTGTAATTGCCACTAAAACAGTGAACACCTTTTAAAAGCATACCACCCCAGGATTTTTGCCAGGTTAAGGTGAGTGGCAGGCCCGGATTAACACAGTGTAGTGCCCTAGGGTGACCACATTTGAAGTGTTTGAACAGCTGATTCATTCAGGAACGAAGCAAGTGACTCACTTTATGAGTGGGTAATTGAATCACTGACTCACTAGACTCATTTAAAAACGCAGGTTCATTCATAAATGAAACACCGCTATGTTTGAATGGAGATGCGCAGCGGCTCGGCTGTGACTGTTTGAAACTATGTTCCTTGACTAAATAGAGCAAAATCAGGCAATATTGTTAAAAGTCATACAATGTACATCACTTTATATAACTTATTGTTTATTGAGCTGTTGTATTAATTTAATATCACATTTACAAACACCTTTAATAATCTTTAAAAGCTGTTACTCACTTCAGCAATCTCACAAAACTCCATTATAATCAATGAAGCTCTCTACACTGCACAACGAATCTCTTATTTACACCATCTACACTTTGTTTGTTATAACGAGAGCATTTGTGAGCGTGCATAACTCAGCAATGAACAAAAGTATTTTGAGCAGTGAGTGGATTCTGATTAACATTGCATTCAAGGAATCAACATATGTCTGCGATACATTACTCAACGCTGCACAAACACGCAAGTAGAAATCTTTGAAGCTCCTCTCAGCGCAAACACAAATAGCCTATGCTGATCCAACCCATTCTCACACCCAACTCGTCACATATTGAAGCTTGGTCAGGACCACTTGGCGTCGCTTTTGACGCTCAAGGTACCCTTAGCGTCATTTTTCGACTTGCAGGGTCCTCCGTTGCTTTAAATAGGAAACCCTTAGCGTCAATATGCCGACGCCATACTGGGAATTTTATCGTCATAATTAAATTATATATTGTGTAATAACATTGCCATTATTGCATATATGTTGGGGTGTGATTTTTCAATGTAAACAGCCACAACAGTTTTATTTATATTACATTATTTACACATTATGAGCACATAACCCAACCCCTGCCCCTAAATTTGTCAATAAAACACAAGATATAACAGGCAGATACAACTACTGTCATAATTTATTCAAAAAATATTAATATTCCAAGTCTTCCGAGGCAAAACATTTGATTTGTGAGAGGAGTAGACGCGTTAAGCTCATCCCGTATGCAGTCTGTGCGCGAATTCAAAAATGCCGCCAGAAGAAGCCTTGGTTGTGAAATGCTATTGGCTCTTGTGTGTCTCGTGACCGATTGCGTTTTGCTGTTCTGACAGGCTATTGGCTCTTCTGTGTCTCGTGACCAATTGCGTCATGCTACGGGACTTGAGTATCTTTTGAATGAGATGTGAGCGTTAACGGAGCGGGGTCATTTTCAGCGATTAAAACCTTATGTTTTGCTCTCTTCTTCTCATAAAGACTTCGTATGGCTTCAGAAGACCTGGAATGCAGCACGACTTGTTTGTAATGCTTTTATACTGCTTGTTTATGGGCAGTTTTGCAATAAACACCGGTGACTTAACTTACATTTGCCTGTTAACTGTTACGTGTTTTATGTTGTTCAGAAGTGGGTAGGTTTAGGGTAGGGGTGGGTAAGGTGCTCCAATAAAAGTATAAATGTATATAAAATTATTTATATTTTTACAAATGCATGCAAACCATTAAACTAAGACAAACAACTGAAAACAACGGCGGAGAACGTGTTGTCATTTTCCATAAGCGTCTTGACCTGACGCATAAAGCAAGCAATTGAAAGCAATGGAGTTCCTATTTTGTCATATAATGACGCCTAGGCGCACTTTTGGCGTCTTCATAGTGACGCCGAAGGCGTTTGACCATGCTTCAGTTTTGACGCCTTGGGAGTGAGAATGGGTTGGCTGATCGGGTTAGTCGCACAGGTGCTCCTAAATATGTTTTGATAGTCGCACACAGTAGCTACTTTTCAGTCGCCCTGTATAGCCCTGGCAATGTGTCATGATATTTTCTCTTCTTTTTTTAAATTTACGTTTCGCACAACCGCCAAGTCGATGCTGCCTATCCATTTGTGAATAAATATGCTCGACTCTGACTGGGGGAAGGGGGCAAATACACTGGGACCTGACCCAATCGCAATTCTTTATATGCGTGCATATATTTGATATTCTCTCTGTATATTGTATCATTAACTGTTCATTTTCTATGCATCTGTATCTCTTCCAGCAAAATAATATATACAAAACATGAAAAATATTTTAAAGGTCTTGTCATTATCGTAATCACTTGGTGCCCCCCTATTGGCTGGTGCCCCAGGGCACTCGCCCAATCCCGTCTATGGATAATCCGGCCCTGGTGAGTGGTTGCGATCAATTTAAGCTACATTTAAAAGTTGACTAGCTTAACTAAATTTGTTTAAAGGAGCCAAAATAAGTTGTTTGCAATCACTTTCCTTAATTTATCATCTCCCTCCCCTCCAGATTCCAAAACAGGAAGTTCAAGCCAAGGACCAGTCTAAAAATAAATAAAGGCTGCTCACTTGTTTGATAAAGGCTACAGAACCAAACTACTTGAGGTTACGCTATATAAAGAGGAGTCAGTTAGACGAAAGTAAAAACCATGAATTTAATGAAGTTAAAATAGTCATGCAAGACCAGAAAGTTAAAAATTCAAATTTTTCACAAACAGGAGAACTCATTTTCAGTCCAGAAAGTCTGGGTTTCACACATAGGCTCCTGGAGCGGACCTCGGAGCGGAGTACTTCGCGGAATAACCATGACTGTCGCTCTTCGGGCACTGACAACAGAGAAGCGCTCCCCCGATGATCAGCAGACCAGACGCGCCCCAGCCGATGAACAGCGACGCCCCCAGCTCCCGCTTCTGAGCCTCAGACAGAACGGGGTTGTAGAAGTCTCTGATGACGGTGTGTGCGCACCAGCAGACAGGGATCAGGGACAGAACGCCACCCACCAGGAAGAAGACGCCGGCTGCGACCCCCACTTTAGCCTTCGCGTCCCGTTCGTCAATGCAGTTGGTGCACTTGCCTCCAGCGACGGCCAGGAGTACTCCCAAGAAGGTCACGAGGATGGAGATGATAACAAGCGCTCGAGCTGCCTGGAGATCTTGTGGCAGCGCCAGCATGGAGTCATAGACCTTGCACTGCATCTGACCCGTGCTCTGCTGCACGCAGTTCATCCAGAGGCCTTCCCAGAAGGTCTGTGCGGTCACGATGTTGGTGCCAATAAACGCCGTCACCTTCCACATGGGGAGCGCGCAGATAACGATGTCTCCCAACCAGCCGATGACCGCGAGGGCAGTGGCCAAAATCTGAAGTCCAGCAGATGCCATTGTGTTTTTGTTAGTGTGCAAAGCAGACTCTAACACACAACTGACCGATAAAGTTATTTATATTGGCTTGTAGAGGCGTGGATTGTAATGTGATTTGATGCAGCTGGTCAGGATTTCCCGCTCTTTACTCCTAATTAATTTCAGACACCAGGCTGTCTTAATTAACAAACTAAGGACATAATCATGTCATTAGCAGGTGGCACATATCATGTCCCCCTCAATTTGTTCGAAATTCTATCTTGTTCCAATCACTTTTTGAAAGCCAGTAGGTGCGTTTACATGGAGCATTGTAATCGGTTTAAAAGTCCAATCCGAATGAAAATGCTCCATATAAACACCTCAATCGGAATAAAAATGCCCAAACCGAATGAAATTGTAATCGGTTTGAGAGGGGTGGGATAAACCTTTCTATAAACCGAACAAAATTAAAATCCTGCCATGTAAACACTTTAAACCGATTACTTTGCGTCTACGTCATCACGTCCAGAGGTCGGGTCGTCAGAACGTGAACGTGATGATGTCGGCAACGGTACATTCTGTGATTCGGGGACACCGACACTACAGTAGAGACTGGGTAATAGTGGAGGTATAAAGTTAAAATTTCCATTATACAGTTAAAAACACATTAGAAAGGAGAACGCTTGCTGTGTGACGGACTATCTGCTCTCATGTCCGGAGTGGAAAACAGATCTGAAATGAAGCGCAATTTTCTGCTTTTCAGCTTAGAAACAACACAGTGATGATAGTGAAAGTAGCTCAATGAAAATAAACAACTTGACCAAAAGTTGCCTTTGTCATTTGTATTTGTATAGATGACAGATTCATAATTTCCGATCTGCTTGAATTTATACGTGCTCACGCCATGAATGTTGTACGAAACACGATTGTGATAAAGCAATGCTTCTTTGATTCATTGTTCAGCAACTCTTCGTAAGAAATCGTGTATTTGTTCCATTTAAGTACAGTACAACTTTGTAGTATCAGAGTACAATTAATCTCAGAGCTGCATTACAGAGGGACATATGATTTCTATGATCGCGTTCTGGCCATATGACTGAGCGCTCGAATGAACTCAAGGATTCAAATATTAACCGTTTATTCTAAGCAAGTGCAAACAGATATTAAAAATATTAACGTAAATATGGGCGTTTTTTCCTCTGGTGACTTGTTTTTGTTGTCACTGTAGGCTATTAGCATATCCTAAAATCGAAAGCACAGGCACATGCAAACACCATATCGGATTAGATAACGTCTCATGTAAACAGTTCATCGAATCTTTCAATCGGAATGATTTTAATCGGAATGACAAAAAAGTGTACATGTAAACGCACCTACTGAGAGGCCTAACGCACTGGAATGCATTTCAAGTTATACTGATTCTTCATGATTTAATTTAAACATGCCACACAATACACATTATTTTGCACAGGCCACAACAGGGACCCGATATAGCCAGAAGAAGCCAGAGCTTTACTTATCCATTTTTTCCCCTTCTTGTTCTAGCCTTACACTCAGCAATGTTTATTACAAATAATTACAAATAATATATATATATATATATATATATATATATATATGCTATATATATGGAAATTAGATCTTTTTACAAACCACAACATAAAACACTTTGAGTTTTATGAGTCATTTTCTGAAAGGCTTCATGGTAATTTCATCATCTCATTATTGCTAGATTTGTCTCAGTGTCTATGGTTTAACATATTCTTATCGTTGTGATCTCTTAATAACTAAAGTACAATTTTATTATCAAAGAAAATGTATTATTATTATTATAGTTATAACAATATTTTTTTCTCCCCTGTTGAAGTGAAGCAGAACAGAAACAGATTTTTGCTTTTAATTTTTTTAATGATACTCACACAAAACTTTTTTTATTACCACGCCCACCATGTATCACAACCAGCAATTCTTTCCCCATTAAGGTTATTTTTCTGAAGTGTTTACTGTTTAACAGGGCAGGCAACAACAGCCGTCAGATGAAATACGAGACATCAGCTGTGTGAAGACAACATAGCGCTGCTTCAAGTCGAACACACCTAAAAACTCAAGGTAATCAATTTTATTGGTTTTATTGCGCATCATTTTCAATCAAGCTGTAGCCTAATTCTGTCACATGATGCAAAATGTGTGAAAATATAGGCTTATATAATTATTATGAAATTATCCTTATCAAAACAAACGAGTTTGACATGTTATATATTTTTTTCATCATTTCAACACCTAATAAAACAAAATAGGCTAATTTAAAATGTTTGACTTTCAAAAAATAAAAGCATCCTCATGTGTTTGCCTGTATACACTGTTAAACAATAGAGTAAACTTTAGAATTTGAAAAGTTTTTAACACTTTATTTCTTAAGATTTTCTAATTACAAAACATTGAAACACATTATCTACATTAAGTGCTATCACAGAAACAAACATACGTTTAAAAACTGCATACAAAAAAAAAAAATCAATTAAAAACACCAAGAGAAAAATATAAACCCAGGAAAACATTTTTAAAAAAACATTAAGACACAGTGTCTCTTGCCGTGCATAAATATGTAAGGGTTATGAATTGTTTTATGAGAGTTCAAAAGGCAAAAAGAAATACCAAAAAAAAAAAAATATATATATATATATATATATATATATATATATATAATTTTCATATTAACAACAACAACAAAAACGTTAAATAAGCGTTCAAGGCCACCCTTTTTGCTTCTCAAATCCCGACGAGTTGGGGGGTCTACATATAAACTCCCTCTCAGTCAATAAGCAGTTTTAGACGAAAAGGGTGACGGGACAAGAACCATGGCATCTTTGGGGCTACAGAATTTAGGAGTTGTCCTGTCATTTGTTGGGTTGCTGGTGTCTCATAATAACCCGCATCCTCCCTATGTGGAAGGTTACAGCTTTTATCGGCGCCAACATCGTGACGGCGCAAATCGTTTGGAAGGGACTGTGGATGTCCTGTGTGGTTCAGAGCACGGGGCACATGCAGTGCAAAGTATGGGAAGCCAAACACACCGAAAGTGAGACGAAACAGGGAGGAAGTGTTTGCTAGCGCCACCGAACTGACAGCGCGGCGCGAACATAAGAAGTTCGTGTTTTTCCCCGCACGTTAACAAAATGACGATCAGTATTAAGTTATTACATTTATTTTGCTTATTATCTTTCATATTACTATTGACAGTAGTGTACTTTGAAGCACGTAGCCTATATATTTAGTAGCCACATGTTCAAAGCAGAAACTTCCACAGTGTCCTCTTAGAATTAAAATGTTTTTTGTCATCATTAAGGCATATTTTAAGTAAATTTGACATCTAAGGATATTTTTGTAACTGTAGCATATGATTAGGCTATACTGAGAAAAAAAAAGAGTAAAAATTACTGATAGCCTACTTTTATGCCAGGACATTCCCATCAATTTTCAGGCTGTTCTGTTTGCTTTAAATCTTGAAATCGTACAATCGAATTCATTTTTTTTTTAAACTGCTCATGCAACAGGTATGTAGCATCTTTGTTTGGATCGTGAATTAATTGCAGTGGTTGCCTCTAATTTTAAATGGAGATATTTTAAGGCCAGTTTGCTTATTACAGTGCAAATAAACAAGTATGAAAAATCAGCAACCAATTTCGGAATCAGCCAATTTGCTTGTGAAAAATAAATAAATAATATATCGGAAAATGAATTGGCCATGAAAAATCATGATGGGTGTATCACTAATTAAAATATAAAATAAAAGATCTGAGATTGGAAGTACAATCTGGGTTGTCTTTTTCTGTCAATTCTGTTCTTCACGGATCTTGGGCTTAAAAATGTTGGTGACCACAGATCTACACTAATATACAGACACAACTGCTGAGTGAAAACAACAAAATTCACAGTAACATACGCAGATTGTACAGTAAGGAACTGTTGCGAATGCTGTATTATTTTTTGTTTTTGTTTAAAAGTAATATCAATTTACAGCATAAGTGAATTTACTGAAAGGCTTCGTGGAAATTTCATATCATTATTGCAAAATTTTTCTCAGTGTGGTTTGAACACATTCTTGGTTGTGACCTCTTTATAAATAAAATGAAATTTTATTATCAAAGAAAATGTATTATTATCATCATCATCATCATCATATTTTTCACCCTTTTTGGGGGTGAAAAAGCACAACAAAAAGTTTTTTTGTTTTTTGTCTTTGTTACTTAAATGATAGTTACACAACAACAACAACAAAAGTTAGGCCAGGCAGCTGAACCACATCCAAGAAGACATCCCTTTTTTGCTTCTAAAGTCCAGTTCATTTGTTAATTCAAATCCCACCCCGAGCGTTTGGGGGTCTGCATATAAACTCCCCCAGTCAATAAAAAAATTGAAACGAAAGGGGTGACGGAACGAGAAGAGCCATGGCATCTTTGGGGCTGCAGATTTTAGGAGTTGCCCTGTCCTCTGTTGGGTTGCTTGGGTCTATCATGACCTGCGTCCTTCCAATGTGGAGGGTTACAGCTTTCATCGGCAACAACATCGTGACGGCACAGGTCATTTGGGAGGGACTGTGGATGTCCTGTGTGGTTCAGAGCACGGGGCACATGCAGTGCAAAGTGTACGATTCATTGCTCGCCCTGTCCCCGGACCTGCAAGCCGCGCGCGCTTTGCTCGTCCTCTCCATCGTGCTCTCTGTCTTCGGTATTCTCCTGGCGGTCGTAGGAGGGAAATGCACCACCTGCATCGAGAACAAAACCGCGAAGGCTAGAGTTGTCATATCTGCAGGGCTGCTTTTCCTCATCAGTGGACTGCTGTGTCTTACACCCGTCTGCTGGTCGGCGTACACCATCATCCGGGACTTCTACAACCCGCTCTTGATGGACGCGCAGAGACGGGAGCTGGGGGCGTCGCTCTACACGGGCTGGGGCGCCGCGGGGCTGCTGCTCACCGGCGGAATGATACTGTGCTGCCAGTGCCCTCAGAAAGACCAACGAGCATTCGCCCCCAAATACCCGGCACCGAAATCAAACGCCTCGGAAAAGGAATATGTATGAAGAACATTTAAAAGAACATCAGAACTTTTGTCTAAGTTTGCTTTTCGTTTGTATTATAGACGAGTTTTCTGTAATGAACAAAAATGTTACATTTTTGACAGTGTGGACTATTAATCCAGTGGTTTAAATATAACCTATATGAATGTAGTCTACATGATTAGACAGTTTTAATATTAAGCCTTTTTGTGTAAAAATAGGCCTAATTAATAAAAGCAGCCTAAAAAATAATTAATTAATTAATGCTGTATTCAATAATTGTCACGTCACGTTAATTTGTGTTTCTGTTTAGAATGCAGTAGGCTATTAATGTTACAAATACAATATTATTAAAACAACAATGACATATTACCACCTCTTCGATGATTAGCAAGTTTTCAGTTTCTGACATTTTGATCATTTATGTGTGGGGAGCAGAACTATATTGTCCAGAGATTGTATTTTTTAAAAGTCTATTAAACATTTAAAGGGTATGTGGCATAACAAGCAAGAATGCCAGTATGTTATCAATAAATAAATAAAAATAAAAAATGAAACCCCTCTAGACCGTGATTACTTAGTGTCTTATATTTTGATTTTATTTATATTAAGTCCAAATTCCTCATATTTGTAAAAAAATAAAATAAAATAAATAATACAAATTCTTGATTGCTTATCTCACATGCATTTAATGTGCAAGGCAATTGCACCACTTAATATTTTTTAAGTCACATTAAATAATCATTTTAACCAATATTAATACACAAATGAACATTACACACCACGTTTTAATTTAAAAAATATATATTTCTCATTTTTATTATCTCAGACATCCTCACTTCTCAATGAGACATAAAAAATAAAATAAAAACACTTATTTGTCATTTATTTCTACTTTTGTTTTTCCTGGACAGTATGCTCATTTCTGTTTAAAACAGATGTGGCAAGGGTCTGTAATTAATGCTTGTGCTTGTTTGATTTTGCACAGCAGTTGGAATGCAAAGAGTTTCTCCTTGGCGACGATAATAACTTATCCTTTGTATGCATGGACACAAAACAGCAGCTGTGGAATAGTCAATAGAGGCGTGTTCACCCACTGTTAAGTGTGTGTGTGTGTGTGTGTGTGTACCTGTTTTTCTATTCAGGTGGGGACTTAAACCTGAATACACACAGACTCATGGGAACTCGTGTCACGGTGGGGACCTAAATTGAGGTCCCCACGGGTAAACAAGCCAATAAATCACACAGAATTAAGTTTTTTGAAAATCTAAAAATGCAGAATGTTTCCTGTAAGGGGTAGGTTTAGGTGTAGGGTTGGTGTAGGGCATTAGAATATACGGTCTGTACAGTAGAAAAAGCATTACACCTATGGAGAGTCCCCACAAGGGTAGCAAACCAGACATGTGTGTGTGTTTGCACGAAAGAAAAAAATAGTTTTCAGATATAATATGGAAATTTTTATTATCAATTACACACAAATACATTTTTATTTTGATCTCATTTTTATTGTAAACAAACAACAGCTTTCATTCAGTCATTTTTATTTAACAAATGACAAAGTAATGATAATTTGCGTGATAGTCTATTTCAGTCATTTTTCACAGTACTTGCCACATATCTTAAGGTTATTCTCACACGTAATCCATTGCTGGGATCACAGATATGGCAGGGCTGTATTTGGCTGCCATGTAGGGCCTATTGTCATTGGATGGGCAATTCCAACAAAGCAGCCCACCACCCAGCAACAAGAGGCCTCCAGATCCCCAGCCAATGTAAAGACAGGCTCCTAGCTCCCGCCGCTGGGATTCTGTTTCTAAAGGGTTGTAGAAGTCCCTGATAAGAGTGTGTGCAGACCAGCACACAGGAATCAGGACGAGAAAGCCAGCGATGATTAAAACCACCCTGAAACGATGCACGCTCTGGCTTTGGCCGCTTCATCCTCCAAGCAGTTGGTGCATTTTCCTCCAACCACAGCCATCAGGAATCCAAAGACGCCCACCATGATGGAAATGATTACCATGGCTCTGGAAGCCTGCAGGTCTTGCGATAGAGCCAACATGGAGTCATAGACCTTACACTGCATCTGTCCGGTGCTCTGAACCACACAGCTCATCCACAGACCCTCCCAGATGATTTGTGCCGTGACGATGTTCGCGCCAACAAAGGCCGTGACCCTCCACATTGGCATGCCACAGGTGATGATGGTCCCCAACCAGCCTATCATGGCAAGCATGATGCCCAGGATCTGGATGCCTTGAGATGCCATCGTTACTGGACATAGGTCACTTTGGGATTGTGCTAAGCATCTGAGGGGTTTTAATTGTCAGGGTTTTATAGCCCTCAAACTTTGGGCGGAGTTCTAACATAAAAAGAAGCAAAAAGAAAACCAGACATTTGATATTCCTTGACTATTGTTTGAAGTGTATGAAGAGCTAGATAACTTGAGACACCTTCTGGCGGTAGCAAATGAATTAGAAAAAAGGGGAAAAATCAATGCACTAAACTGTATATGCGTACTGGTGAAATATATTCACATTCATATTTGTGTTTTTATTTTTTTTCAAAATGGAGGAATTGCTAAATTTCAATTAAAGAAGATCAACACAGGTAAAGCATTCTGGAAAATGAAGTGTTTGTATAAATGTGAACACTTAATTTCCTAGAATATATAAGTATATAAAATCATTTTCTATGAGTCGTATTTTAAAATATCTTCAATATATTGTAAAAGAAGAAAGTCAAGCTAGTATTCAAAGTTTGACAAACATTGCCTTTTCTGGTTAAAAATTAGCAACACACTTTCATGGCAATTCGTAACTATTTTTTCTGTTTTTGTAAATTGGTGGCTAATTCGTATAAATTCACATGATCTAATGTGTACGTTTTCGTATGATCTTCCTGTACAAATAACATCCTACAACTTCATACAAAATCAGCACTTTGTAAAATAGTAACGTTTTCTCATGAGATTAAGAATAAAATTTAAATCCAATGCAATTCTACTTCCTTACAATTTTGAATTCTGAATGGTGCACGACCCCAGTTGCTATTGACATTTGGCAGTTAAACTTGTTTGGTTGGAAGAAAAAACAAAACAAAAACAAATAGTTCATAATTTGTCTAATTACTAACAGTTTTGTGTAAACACAAGCCAAACCTCAGATCATGTTTAGCCTTGTCTTATTATGTGCACTGGCTCTGAAAAAGAACCTGAAAAACCACACCTGTCCTGGATTTGCTGTTTGACAACTCCCTCTGAGAATGTTTTGTACACTGGAACTCTTTTGAAATCTTTTAAGTGCCACAGGGTGGGTGACACATAATGGAGGGCTGCAATATGACACCTGCGTTAACGCCCATGCAAATGCATTTTATACAGGTAGACACTCCAACAAACAGGTGCGACACAAATATATTTTTTATTTTCCCTTTAGACAAGTTTATATCAGATAAAAATTCTGTACAAAAGTCATATTTACAAAATCATAAAAGTTCAAATACTTGAAAAAATTAAAATACATTTTATATGAAAAAACACACACATCAAACATCAAATGGTTTAAGAGGAAAATTTGATCATACTTAAACAGAACAGATATCAAATTAGCCTCCTTTAAATGCAGAGGTTTTTTTAACGTGGTTCCAACTTCCCTATTTTCCTCATTGTCTTATATGTAGAAAATCTGTAGAAAACTGTCCTCATGATACCTGTCGCAAACTCTTTTTGAGCCGCTACATCTTGGTCAAACCAAGACTGTAAACATTAAGGCACTATAGAGTTCATTTCAGAGTTCATCATTTACACAAAGTTCTTGCCGGATGGTGCAGAAGCTTCAGACCGAGATGCAGCGTTATATTTGGCTGTGTATTTTCCCGTTTCCTCCTTTGGTGGGCAGCTGCAGCAGAGCAAAGCTCCCCCGATGATCAAAAGCGCAGCGGCTCCCCAGCCGATGTAAAGTGCTGCTCCCAGCTCTCTCTTCTGTGCTTGGTTCAACAAGGGGTTGTAGAAATCCTGGATGATGCCGTGGGCCGTCCAGCACACGGGGATCAGACAAAGAAACCCAGAAATGATGAAAATCACGCCGGCAGTGATACCGACCTTGGTTTTGGCGCTCTCGTCCTCGACGCAATTGGTGCATTTGCCTCCAGCCATGGCCAGCATGATGCCCAGGATCCCAATCAGGATGGAAATGATGGTGAGGGCACGGGCGGCCTGAAGGTCTGAACTGAGGGCCAGCATGGAGTCGTAGACTTTACACTGCATCTGTCCGGTGCTCTGCACGACGCAGGACATCCAGATTCCTTCCCATGAAATCTGCGCCGTGACGATGTTGCTGCCGATGAAAGCTGTGACTTTCCACATGGGAAGAGCACAAACCACAATGACACAGATCCATCCTAAGATGGCCAGGGCGGTGCCCAGTAACTGAAGCCCGGCAGACACCATGATCTTTGGCTTTTCTTCGTCTCTTGAGGTGGCTCTCTTTGCAGTGCTTACAGGTGTATGTCTCAGAGGCTGCGTGCTGATGCTTTAAAAGAGCCTGTGAGGTTTTGGGGGAGGGACTTCTGTCGAAGTACTCGCTCTGCTGGTTTTGTAGTTACTTCATGGGGTGTGACTAATGAGTCACTACCGTGACATTTTGCGGACACAGTACCTTATATGGTTATGTGGTATTTACTCTTCCAAATTGTGATATCTATGTAAAAATCTATGAAGGGATCAGTAAAATAGACCAAGAACATGTGCATTGCACTGCTAAGAAAAAAAGTAATATATAATTCAGGAACAGAATATAAGACAGGAAGTCCGGCTCAGAGGAAGTAATCATTTTCCCAGGAAAAAAAAAAAACATGTTTTTTTTTATCTCAAAACTCATCATTAAGTAAAATAATATAAATAAATGTAAATTAACTAACATAAAAAAGTATTATTCAATTAAAAATTACATTAATGTATAGGCTACATTTTATTTTTACATGATTTTTATTTTTATAATTATATATATTATAAATTGCTATTTATTTCAATTCTATAATTAAAATTCTTAAAAATATAGATATAATAAACATAGACATACATACATATTTTTATATATATATACATGTATATGCACACACTTATATTTATGTCTACAAATATCATGTAGGATTTACTTTGAAACAATTTTCACTCAGAAATTAATCAAATAATTACTAAGAAGTAGAGACTGAACTAGTATTTTCTTGTAATACGTACTCAGTACTCTTTGTTTTATTTTCAACTAATATTTTTACAGTGTACAGGGAAATTTGTCCACACCATTATCATATTTCTCTGTTTAGGTTTGTGCTGTGTGCTCCCTCATGGTCTACAAAGTATCAAGAATGTAGCAGCTGGTTTCATATGACACAATAGAGCAGACTTGGGGACTTTTGTGATGTTTTTCCTAGGTTATTGAGTTGTTGACCATGATCTCATCCAACGCTCCAAGATATTTAGAACTTCTATATGACACATATGTCATTTACTCAGTGTCTTACTCAGCACGTTAGCAATTCCCATGGCAACTATTTCTCAAGAATTCCCTGACGTTGTGCCTCAGTGAGGGGGAGGAGCAGCCCGAATGCACCTGTACTCACCTGCGCTGGTCAGACCGGTTTCTGCTGGAGCACAGGTGAAATGTTGACTCTTCGTCTGGGCAAGACTGAACAGCTCATCACAGATCGTTGCATCAACAAGCCTGTTCAACTGACAATAACAGAGAATAATCATATCTTGACAACACAGTTTGTGCTGTGAGAATGAGAAACAAGCTTCATTGTTATCCACAACATGAAGCCTCATTTACAAAGAGAAGTGAATGAGTTGATATTGTTATTCAATGAGAACACATTGCTGTGAATAACAAATATATCTGAATGGGAGGAACTATATTACATTATGCATAAAATATTCTAATATAGCTATATTTTGTGGAAAAATAATAGTAAGGCCAATGTAATGTTCCAGCTTGGCAAAGGGTGTGTTTGTGTTTTGAGGGTGTCAAACAGAGACACCCTCTCTTCAACAGATAAACATAACCTTTTTGAGACTTATCATATAATGTTGAACCATTTCAGCTTTACAACTTAGAGATGGGTGTTAATTATATGGGCAACGTGAATATGACATAGATATAAGCAACACAAAACATACATTTAAGGAATTTAGTAGATGCTGCATTTACATTTGCTGCGAAGTACATAGGCCTATACAAATACAAACAGTATGACTTAATACAGCTTAATAGTAGGCTATGACACATAACACTTAAGTCAATAGAAATATTCATTTTCATGATTACAATGTATTACATTAATGATTGACAGTTGTTTTGTATGGTAAATGTATGCCCACTAGTGGCTAGAAACCGAGTGCAGTGATGCAGCCTGTCCAACGGACACGCTTTGTCGTTTATTGTTTTCTTGTTTTATTTATTTAAGTTCTATCACATAAATCACCACAAATCTCGCGATGAGGTTCGGTTCTGTACCTTCTTGTGTAATCAGCTCCGAAACCGAAAACAAAGAGGAGAAACGGGAAATGGGAAAATAGCCTACTATCTTCAAACTTTTGATAAACTACAGATTTGTCGTGAGGTGAAAGTGTCTTCCAGACCCCCTGTGCGCGCGGAGTTTGTTTATTTGTTTATTTATTTGCGAAGAGAGAATGTATGCCTTTTGCGCGAGTTCACAGTTTAAATGATAAAATCTAGGCTAAGTAGATAGATAGATAGATTTTGGAGGCAGCTCATTTTCAGAACGCTTTGGTTTGTTTGTCTCTGAAATGTTTTATTATGGTTTATATTTTAATCGTATTTTAAGTGTCTAGAATACTGCAATATACTGCAATATCTATACTGCAATATACTGCAACTAAAATGTAAGATAGTAAAATGTTGTAAAAAAAAAAAACCTCATGGATGTAGAAAGGCGATTCCACCTATTTAAAAATTCTATAAATAAATATTAGATTAATTTAAAAAAAAGAAGAAGGAAAAAAAAAAACATTAGATTTACTCAGGATATATTTGTAAATACTGCGAGTGAAGTGGCCAATAGAGTGCCACAGGAACTACTGGCCACTCCCACAACTCCGCCCCTTTAAAAGAACAATATCTTTCCACTGAAACTCATTAGTCATCGCCATTAAGGTGCCTCACAGAAACTCATTTAAATATTATGCTGTTCTCTGAGAAAGGAAGTAGGCCAATGATGTCACGTTAACCTATCAAACACAGACCGGTTTCGGGCTGTCTTGTAAACATGGCAATAATTTCTTGTTCTCAGTTATTTTTCACTTCACATAAAAGGTTATATGAGTTTAGAATTTGTACTACAAAGCTTATCAATATCCTCATCTTTAGGCCCCCTGGGTGTGCCTGGCTTCATCTTTGAGAACCACAGTTTTTATTGAATGTCCAGTTAAATGTTTATCACGTTCCTCATGTCAAATAGGTTATTTATCAACTTGGTGGATTAATCAGATGTTTACTGACTCAGAATCTGGTTTAAACATGTCAGTTTTGTATTTATAATTGAAATCTCCCATGCGTTCATTGCACTACAATTGTTTACACTGTAAAATGTCATATTGTTAAACAGACGACCCTCTCTTTCTTATTTATGTTTTAAGTTGTCTTATCAGGAAAGCATTAATTAGTTAATGTTTAGCAAATACACAAATCCTTCATCAGAGGCCAAAAGATTTCTTATATATACAAAACGAGATAAAACTATACGACATACTGTAGAATAAATGAGCCATTAGAGCAACTGAGTCAACTGAAAAAAATAATAATAATTTTATAATTGCATGGAGGAAAATAGCACTTTAAAGACATTTTGTTCAACTTAATTCATCTTCACACCCATGGTAATTTTGTTAATGCCACACATTTAGAGCTTTAACATTTGTGTGGTTTTGGTATTGATAAGTATTTAATATCAATGTCATGATAAAAGCATGAGGAAAGTTTTAGCGTTTTGGTTTAATAACAACTTAGTTATACCTTTTGTGAACAATAACACTCCTACTCACAAAAGTTAATTTAATTTTAACATTGCCACACACTGCTGCTTTCATAAGTGTGTACACATCTGAAGAATTGTGTCTTTTTCTCCAAAGTGAACAAAGCTTGAACTGTAATACACATATTGATATAACATGATAGGTTACCACAGCTTCACTCTATCTGCTCTCTTTCTCAGCATGTTTTGCATTTTTTAAACTAAAACTGTCTAACCTCCTCATTTACACATAACCTGTCAGTTTCTTAGTTTCACTTCTGTGTACACTTGTTTTTGGGTTGCGTCACTAAATTGAATCCTTATACAACCAGGAAACGGGCATCTGAAATATTCTTCATAAGGTTAGATTTTATGACCTGCAATCGAAGTTGGCCTATATTACTTCCAGGACTTTGAATTCAGTAGTTTGTGTGTTTAAGTATAGGCCTACTGCTACTGAAGAAGGAAGACTTCGTGTATTTAATTGAGGAAGTTTATAAACAATAACAGCAATGTTTTCCCAGACAATTTCCACATCCCTTGTATGTTTTAAATATTAAGAAACATAAAATGTTATGACTACATGCTTTGATAACTGTGAGACATGGAAACTGTGATGCATTTGTTTTTTATTTAAAGAAAAAATAATATATATATATATTTATAATGTATTTCATTTTCAAAAAAAAAATTAATATGATTATTGTATGGCTTTAAAAAAAAAAAGCTGTGTATCACCCAAGTCATATAATTTGACATCAGTAGATGAGAGCAGATTTTTTTAGGTGAACTATTCCTTTAAGACTTAATCATGCATGCATTATGGCCTACATTAAGGTGTTTGCATTGGTGTTGTCAATGATTGTCCATTAAAGAGCATTTTTACAGGTCTACCTTGGATTATCTATTAACATCGACAAATAGTCCCAACCTTTGGTTTAAACAATCTTTTACCGGATATTACATTGTCTAAGTGCTATACAGAAAGCAGCTCCCATTTTTTTATGAGGACGCTAACCAATACCAAGATTGTGCCTTATCACCTAATGTCAGAACCCAGGTAGGTCAGCCCTTTTTCTCAGAACAGGGGAAGTTTCCACCAGGACAGAACATTCCAGCCGTCCTTGACGAGGAGATTCAGTGTGTCAACACCCACCTCCATGCTTGAATGGTCCTTTGGTGATTTTGGAGATTTCTGATGTAATAGTCTGAAGGACAGTGAGCCTCAGTGAACACAAGAGAGATTTTGAGGGAATTTGAAAGGAGAAAGTGCGGAGACATGGCAGCTTTCGGTCTGGAGTTAGTGGGAGTCACGCTCTCGGTTCTTGGCTGGATTCTCAGCATTGTGTGCTGTGCTTTGCCCATGTGGAGGGTCACTGCGTTCATCGGTACAAACATCGTTACGGCACAGGTGTACTGGGAGGGAATCTGGATGAGCTGTGTAGTTCAGAGTACTGGACAGATGCAGTGCAAAGTCTACGACTCCATGTTGGCTCTTCCCGCAGACCTACAGGCGGCCCGCGCTCTGGTGGTGGTGTCCATCATCTTGGGTGTCCTTGCGCTCTTTGTCGCTATAGTGGGGGCCAAGTGCACCAACTGCATTGAGGATGAAGGGGCCAAAGCCCGTGTGATGATCAGCTCTGGCGCCGCTTTCATAACGGCCGCGGTCATGCAGCTTATTCCCGTGTCCTGGTCAGCGAACACCGTTATTTTGGAGTTCTACAGTCCACTCATTCCAGAAGCTCAGAAGATGGAAATAGGGGCATCTCTGTACCTCGGCTGGGCCTCTGCGGCTCTGCTGCTGGTCGGAGGCTCCATCCTGTGCTGCAGTTGCCCACCTAAGGATGAGACGAGGTATCCGCCACAAAGTCGTATTGCCTATTCAGCCCACCACTCAATGGCTCCGAGTACCTACAACAAGAGAGACTATGTCTGAGGACCTCAGAAGACTTTTGATTTTTACTGTCTGTCTTTCATTGAAAGATAATTGTAAGTCGAGTTGGAGGTAACTCAAAATTTTGTTTACTTTTTCTCCATGTGAATATTTCTACATGCTGTTGTTTTGTCCAATCAGTGTCCATTGTATCTCCACACTTTTTTTTTAGATATATTTTAGCACCACTTGCATAAATCATCTTGTGTAGTATACTGTTTGGACTGTATGTTTTAAATCAAATTTGTAAGTTGATTTATAATGGGAAAATGTCAGTGGTTTTATTTTTGTAGTCTTGTATGCTTTCATTTACTGTTTTTACTTTACTTTTCTTTTAAAGTTTAGCTAAAGCTGTTTGAGAATTCATATTTTTATACTTTCATTTAAAAGAGTAATAACAACTTAAAACAAAATGGAAAATCTTGTACTAATATGTTTATACTTAGCTTGAACTGCAATCAACTCTGTTAATGTTTAGTTGTGTTCATGGTTTATTTCAGTGGCATTCTCATTCTCTAAAACTCTGTTGAAATCGGACAGCTGTCTAGATGGAAAATATCTACACAGTAGCTTTGGACTTTAGCAATGACCAACAGCCTGATCTTTTTTCTACAGTCTATCTGTGTGTGTTACAAAATAAAGTAGGAGTGGATGTATGCCTATGCAAAACTGACAAAAGAGACAACATTCGTTTTGTTTCTCTCAGTAGAGAGACACAAACACCAGACTGGATTTAGCCTCTAAGTTCAAGTTCCACTGGACAACACAACAGAGACTATGTGCAGGCACCTCCCAAAGTTTTGTTAGTTTATTGTACATGTTTGTTTGTGTGTTTGTTGTTTATCACTAAATAATTAGAACATGTATTCGAATAAGTATAAATGATTTATAATTGAATTCTTGATTATCAAAAACAATTAACACCAATAAATTAAATAATCTCCATGTGTTCATTTCAGATCTTTGATAATTTGTTGACTCTAAGGGTTTACCACACAACGCACTTAACCCACAGTTATCTTTTTTAAACATTGGGTAAAGGCCACTTTTACCCTTGGGTTAAGCAACGTTTCACGTTGCAAGATGGTTATCATGGTAACAGTGTAAAACAGTGAGGTGCTATTAATGTTTTAGCACACACTTATAAACCAAAGAGTGCTTACCTCATTACATATCATGAGCTTTGTACGTCGCAGAAACTGTTCGCAGAAAAATGCGTTAACTGAGGAGACGCTCTAGTACTGGAGTGATTACTGTACACCTAATTAAATCGTTTGAAAGAGTAGATTTGTTAAGGTAAGTAAATAGGCTATCGTTTAAATGAGGTAACGAAAAATGTCAGTTTATTATACAAATCTATAATAATCAGAGAATTCCAACTCAACATAATCACGTAGCTATATCATTTTCGTTAAATGAATGAACGAATGAATGAAATAAATAGACTTAGCAGTGTTATTGCATTACTGCTTAGTTGACACTTGCACTGTAAAAAGTGATAAATTGACTTAACTTAAATGAATTGAGTAAATAATAATTTAAAAAGAATTTAAGTGAATTGTCAAGTATACTTAACTTTTCTTTTACTATTATTATTTACTTAATAATTTTAAGGTAACGGGTTTCCTCAATTTTTTTAAGTTAAGTCAACTTATCACGTTTTACAGTGTGGACACCTGTAAATGATAATACTTAAGTATCTTAATACTCTTGTTTCGGTATTTCACCAACACTGTAAAAAAAAAAAAGTTGAGCCAACTTAAAATTTTAAGGCAACCAGCTTCAGCAGATTTTTTACTTTTCTCAACTTGTCTTTTTAAGTTTATACAACAAAAATGTGAGAATCTCCCACAAAAATAAGTTGAGCAAACTCAAAAATCTGCTGAAGGTAGTAAAAACAAAATTTTTGAAGCTTTTTTTTTTTTTTTTACAGTGAACTCATTTTGTAATTTGTAGTGTAAAAACATTTAATCGACATTTTAAAAAGATTAATCAACACATACGCCATATCTGATGCAAAAGCGCGGCTGTTTCGGATGTTGATGCTGCTCGTTCATTTGGTTGTAATGCCTGACGTCATGTCCGTTTTTCACGTCCTTTGTTTTCTTTCCAGTTTTAAGTTTTATGTCCACTTGTATTGTTTTGGGAAACAGTGTTCGGGGTAACGCATCACAAGTAACGCGAGTAACGTAATCCCAATCCCCTCTATGGATAATCCACTCCTGGTAATCAGATTACTTTTTTCAAGTAATTTAGGCCTAACTAGTAAATAACGCATTACTTTTTAATTTACAATAAAATATCTGAGTTACTTTTCAAATAAATTACTCAAGTTACTTTGTTTTCCCATTTATTGATTGACAGCTCTCCTGTCCCCATGTTGAGAGAAATCAGGAGTAAGTGCAGTGGCCTTGTGTGCGATGTGTACACATGATGGTTGCTGTAGTTCTAGTCCAGGGGTGTCAAACTCAGTTCCTGGAGGGCCGCAGCCCATGCAGAGTTTATTTCCAACCCTGCTCCAACACACAAACCATGTATTTTTCAAATAAGCCTGTGATTAGCTGGATCGGGTGTGTTTAATTAGGGTTGGAGCTAAACTCTGCAGGGCTGTGGTCCTCCAGGAACTGAGTTTGACACCCCTGTTCTAGACTAAATGTGAACATGCATTTACTCATCTCACATGCACAAAAACTGATTTAGTATTCCTCAAAATGATTAGCTTTCCTGTAGCTCAAATAGTAGAGCATGGCGCTAGCAACACCAAGATCATGGGTTCGATTCCCAGGGAAAGCAAGAGCTGATAAAATGTAAAAACTGTAACTTGAATGCAATGTAATATGGATAAAAGCGTCTGCTAAATGCATAAATGTAAATGATTAAAAACAGTGAAATGCAAACATGCAATAATTAAATGTATTAAATAACACAAATATCTTTTATGTATTTAATCCCATTTTATTAACTAATATCTTTGCTGCTGACCTTCGATGATGCAATTCAAACATATTAAGATGACATTTGTTTTTCTTGTTTTTTTGGGGTTTTTTTGCTGAAGAGTGTTGAACTTTCTTCTCCTTCATTCTATGCTTCATGCAATCCAGAATGGCTGAAGCTTATTAATTTCACTTTTGTTGTGAAAGGGCCTTTACATTTGCCAAAAATATACATTTTATATTAAAAACAAACAAGCAAGCCCAGCCCAGATGAGAAAAATGAACGCAAAAGTAATGTAATGCATTACTTTCCATTAAAAGTAACTAAGTAATGCAGTTTTTAGGGAGCACAAGTAACTTTCCGCAACACTGTTGGGAAGACATATTTCCAATGTTTGTGACAGTATACAAGCTAATGAATAAAATTTCCTCAAATCACAGCACTCCTTTAAAACGGCATATTTTGATAATGTTTTGGGTTTGTTTCCATAGCATGCAAATAGCCTAACTTTTAAGATATAATTCAGACACTCAAATAATCTATTAGTGACGTCACTAAAGCATGTTTATCCTGTTTTATTATGCTGTAGACCAAGAAGAGGAAATTAACAATAATGATTTTTCTGTACATCTGTTAAAACCCAACACCAACTCATACTCAAAAAATTAAAAAATTAAAAAAACACTTTTGAAGTCAGTAAATAAAATCCATCCATCAACACGGTCTTGAATCTTTAGAAAGTTGGAGATCCCTCATATACAACATCACTAACATCTCCAGTGCGAAATATTAACTGTGATTCAGGTGAAATATTAGCCTTCTTCTCCACCCCCTTGAGCACTGATTTGTTCTGCTTTTTCATGGCTGAGCCTGTTTCTCCACTCCACACAGTGTTAGTAGGAATTAGATTACAAGGGAAAGCTAATACCAGGATATTGTTCTTCTCCCCGCAGTGGCCATAGCAGGCAGGTGAAGTGCACAAACCTGTATCACATCCTCTATGTCATCACGTTAAGGTCCTCCTCCACTCGCACCTGTCTCTTTGGGAATATAAAGGCTGCTTGGCTTCGCAGCACTTTCACAGGCTACACAAAGAAAGGAAGAATTGGGACGCAGACATCTATATCGACATCTCAGCACTAGGTAAATGACATTCCTCCCTCCATTATTTAATCTTCTGTTAGTACAGCTTTTATTTGTGTATAATCTTCACAACTAAGCTACATCTCCTTTTCCTAGGTAAAAAGTACCCCTAAAAGGCACCATGTCGATGGGATTGGAGATCGGGGGCATTGCCATGGGCATCATCGGTTGGATCATTAGCATTGTCACTTGCGCTCTTCCAATGTGGCGTGTTTCGGCCTTTGTTGGCGCAAACATCGTCACGGCACAAATCATCTGGGAAGGTTTATGGATGAATTGTGTCGTACAGAGTACCGGACAGATGCAGTGCAAGGTCTACGACTCCATGCTGGCTCTATCTCAGGACCTTCAGGCTTCCAGAGCCATGTCGGTCGTCGCCATCATCTTGGCCGTCCTGGGCGTGTTGATCTCCATCATGGGCGCCAAGTGCACCAACTGTATCGAGGATGAAGCATCCAAGGCTAAAGTGATGATTGTCTCCGGTGTGATGTTCATTATTGCCGGCATCCTGCAGCTCATTCCAGCTGCTTGGGTGGCACACCAAACCATTCGGGACTTCTACAACCCGTTACTGACCAGCGCTCAACAAAGAGAGCTTGGTGCGTGCATCTACATAGGGTTTGCCGCCGCTGCTCTGTTACTGATTGGAGGAGCGATGCTGTGCTGCACCTGTCCTCCACGGGAGAAGAAGTACAAGCCACCAAGAATGGGCTACTCCGCTCCACGCTCCGTCAGTGGTGGATATGACAGGAAGGACTATGTTTAAAAATGTTTTCTTGTAGAAAAATACAAACAAAGAATAATTAGAAGGATTTGAAGATCTCACAGAAAGGTTGGAGATACTTCTGAAAGGACTCCGCAATGAAGGGTCAAACGATGCTGTCAATATTTGCTTTTCGGCTCTTTAAAACTGGTGTGTGTGTGCGCGCGTTAGGGGCTGGTTTTGTAGGCTTACCTGTCAGGGATTTTGTGTTATACATTTCATATACATTTATAATATTTTATATGCTGTTGTTTCAATTTTCCTGTTTTTTGTTCAGCTGTTCTTGCTTTTTGCGTCAGAAGGTCATCAAAGGCATAACATGGTGTCAAAATTTATATTTAGAATTGTTCTAAGCAGACATAAATAGGCAAAGATATATGATATGTGACAGAGACAGAGATATTATTTTATGAAAACAGTCGCTATGTCAGTCTGATGGCTTATCTATCACTTACGTATATTGACAGGAAGAGGAAGACTTTAGTTCTTTACATGTATTTGCTTATGAAAATTTCACTGGACACAGAAACTGAACAGGTATTTTATTTTTCCTTTTAGGTTTCAGTTTCTGAGGTTGTATGTCATTTCCTTTCTGTATGGTTACAACTTTTTGTACAATTGTTTTATTGTTCATAGATATTTTTACAGATTTAAAAGACATTGTTGAGTGTGTTTTCTAAATAACCAATTTAAATATTTGTCAATTGTGTTGCTTTTATATTATCAAAATTGAATGCGCAGAAATGTAAAATAGTTAAATAGCTGATATATTAAAGAAACGGTCAGTTACTGCACACAATAAACTGTTGGAGTGGTTGTACCTGTTTGGCCCTTTGTTGTACAGTTAGGGCAGTAATGTGACACATTCTGAGAGCGACCACTCGGTTTACAAACCTTAGGCAAGCTGTACTGTTTGCTATAGGTGGTGACAGACAGATCCGACCAAAACCAGTCTGAATAACTGGCCAGTGGAAGAGGGATGGGATTTGGAAAGAAAACTTATAAGGCACAACATGTTTAGTTTACCTTATATACTAGATGTCTGTATTTAATCCCATTGTAATTTCAAAATAAATGCAATAAAAACTGAATTTATGCTCCAGGAGTTGATTAGATCCTTTCAGCTGATGCACATTGAGCAGCAAACAAAACATAAGGAAAGTTGCACACAAACTAAACTATGGATTCAAAATGAAATTCCACATGCTGCTTTAAGCACAAGTTACATTATTCCTGGTAATTCTTGGTAAAGAATACCTTTTTAGCAATTCATAAAATGTAAACTATAGATTGAAATGGAGACTCTTGGTAATGAGTTCTATTACAAAGGCAGGCAACAGGCTACGAAACCATGGTGAGTTGCAAACACATAACCCTAAGGGATATTAATACAAGCCTGTGCTCTATAATGCTGTAGCCATAGAGACAATGCTTGTCAAGGTGACGCCCTCTTCTCCACCTGTCAGAGGGGGAGGGTAACGCCACGTAGGAAAATGACTCACCTGGCGTGTTTGCTGCAAGGCTTCAATGCAATCCAAAGCTATTCAACTCTGAGTTTAATTCTCATTTAGTGTGAATATATAGAACATTTTTGTAATTATACATTTATTATTATTATTATAAATATAACAGACAGCAGCACAAACATTACTGTGCTTTTGCCTGCATGTTAAAGAAATCTATTTTAACAACAATAAGTAAACTGTTGGGTAGAAGTTTTAGGTGTAGGTGAATGAGGAAGAGTTAAAAGGTTATACAAAAGTGTTTTTTACTGAACAGTGTAATTTAGAGAGATCACCATGAACATGAAGACAAACAAAAAGATTAACTAGAATGAAGATTTATTTATGGTTTATGCTCTGTTGTTGTATTAATCAAGAGATCATATTTCCAACAACTCCAACTCCGAGACCTCACCAGTATTTACTTTTCATACTGAGAAACATATTTGTCACACACTCTAAGAAAAGACTGTAAAAATAGGGTGCAATATACAGCAATATACATGAAGGAACTTTCTGTATTGATTTTTTCCGTATTGAAATTGTGGTCATGCTAGTAAATGTCAGTAAAATGTAAGTAAAATACTGGCAGAAAATGACCATACCCTTCCTGTTTTTCTACTGATTTTTATTTTTGTTTTTTTTTGTTTTTTTTTTTCCATGCTGTGCAATCAGTCAACTTCAGTATTGGTACATGTTTAATTTAAATATTCACTGATTTAAAAAATATCCACAGTTAAGAACTATTAAGTATTATGTATTTTGTAACTCTCTAAAGTAATCATTATATTCAGAGAGGATTGCTCACATTAATTATATTCATATACATTTTATATAATGTGCTAAATCGTTTAAAAAGTATTCATAAAATTTTAGATGCATACTGTTAGCATAATTCTCTCAGCCTGCAGTGCTGATTATCTCAGGAATGTGAAGTGAAGGTTTCCTCCCTTCATGGGAGAAGGTTACAGAAAAGCGGATGTAGCAATTTTCTCTCATTCTTTCCAGTCAATAGACTGAGTCTTTTACAAAAGAAATTATTTGCAGTCTATATGCAGCAGGATCTATCTTGCCAAATAAAAAAGTAACCGTAAAATTGATAATCAGAGGGTAAATTTCACTCCTGGCATTTTCTTCACCACTTTCTCCCTAATCAATGCAGTATTATGTTTGATTACAGCTATTATTCACTCAGTGTAAACTAAAGGAGACAGGCTCAAAGGTTGAGGTCAGATATGCAACGCAAAGATTTCTTTATCATAATTGTTTTTTATATTTTAAGATAAACACTACAAAATACATCCATATATAGGTTCCATAAAGGTGGTGATGTGATCTCATTCTGTCTCTTTGAGAAACGTAACTACATTATTAATGTAAAATGGCTGCAGGATAATGTTGAGCCACACAAAATTACCTTTGGTTTAAGGTTAGGTGCAATGCAGTATATAGCTTACAATATGTGTTCAGTCGCTTAGTTCAGTTTTACACAAATGTAGCCTACAGCCTATCATTGTATACTATGGATATTGCTGGCTGCATGACAGATTGCTTCAGAGTTGAGATGTGTTCCCCAGTTGTAAGCTGCTTTGGATAAAAGCATCTGCAATATCACATAAAATGCAATGATTTTTTTTTTTCTTCCTCTCATAATGTACAGTTACTGAGTAGTTTTTAAAATATAACATTGAATTCTCACAAAAAAACGAACATTTTATTTGAAAAGAGCCCATATTGTGCCACTGGATACATCCACTTGCAAACTCCTCCACCTCCTTCTTCTTTTTCTTTCTTTTTCTTCCTCTACTTGTGTTTATCAGCCTATTTGACGGCAATAACTGAATGCTATATTATAATATGATTATATACATAAATATATTGCTCATTAAGCAGTATTATTACTGATAAATGTTTGCTCACAGTGATATGACAATATGCTTAGTTTTGTGAATGAATTGACTTTATTTTCTGTTTTGCAAATTAACAAAGGATGACGGGAACAGTAATGTTTTATGAAGTATTAGCCTACACTTAGCTAATAGTTTAATAAAGTTATAGCAGGATCTTGGAAACGGCACGGATTTAACTGAGGAATATGGAATTATGTTACAAAGCACATTATTGTTGGCTGTTCTGGTCCACCTGCAGCGTAGAAAATGAAACCACGTGACCGAAACCATAGCAGGTGAGGAGATTTATTTGCTTATGTTTCTCGAGACTGCCTGGCGGAAGTCCCCTTAAGTGTCATACGGTCAGTTCCGTGAACATTTCCCTTTTAACCCCCATACAAAGACATAGCAGCAACATTTATTTGGTGGGGCGAATTAGACTTTTGCGTCAAATATGGGCTCTTTGTAGGCTACTTTTTAAATGTAGCCTATTTAAATGTATATTGCTGTGTTCTTTGTCTCATATTCATTCCCAGCCAGGTGTCAAATAAATTAACTTTTGAGTTTCATAAATCATTCGCGAAGACTCACGGGACCCAAGATCACGTGACCATAATCTGCCAATTCCCTACTTCTGCTGTGACCTTCTAATGTTCCGTTTCCGTGAATGTTTGCTCTTTCCTTTGATAAAACAGGGCAGAAGGAAGAAAGCAGGTCAAGTTTCTGGCGCTGCATTCATTTTATAGTATTAACGCATTTCACAACATATCTAATCTTGTCGTTTCATTAACACCCATAGTTAATGACTAAAATTTAGTTTACTAAAATTATTGTTTTATTGAAATGTAGCCTATTCATTTATACATACATTATTCGTTCACAAAATAAAATATAGGCTATGTAGCTTATATCTATGTCACTATATACATAATGAGTAAAATATTTAGTCTAAAACTGGTTTCAGTAGTAGCTACTAGTATGATTATTTACGTAAGTTTAAAAGTAAATCCCATTCATTTCTTAGGGCCTTTAAATAATAATAATTAAAAAAAATGCCTGTTACATAAACCTACCAAATAATTTCCAGAGATCGATATGCATCAAGTGTATTATTCAGCAGTGCTAACATTTTATTTTTCATATTTTTTTCTCATTGTGTGTGTCCCTTTTGCATGTGCCCTCACCATGGTGACTGTGATCATTAGCTGCTTTATCCACACTGCTGGGTTGCCTATGGCAGCAGGAGACATGGAGGAGAATGAAGCTCTCGCTCTGTCACTTTCTCTTTAGATGCACATAAACAAGTAGTTGGCCCTCTTACATTGTCTGAAATAAGAAAGGGGGCTGTGAAAGCAGTTAACCCTAAATAACCCTCTCTGACGGATCTAGGGTGTAACTACAGTAGCCTATGTCCTGTAAATGTGGGAAAACATGTTTAATTATAGGTTGCTTTGAACCAAGAAAGCTATACAAACTATATACATCATTAAATGTTCCCAACAAAATAGCCTATGTTTTAAAGTACTCAGTGTAATAGGCCTAAATGGTCTTTAAACTTCCCATAATGATTATTATTATTTGAGGATCTTATTGATAATACTGTTATGCTTCTTCTTTTCATTTCTACTGCCTATTATTTGCCATGGAATATTTTGTTTTGTGTCCATTTAGTCATGCCATTGTGTGTAGACTTCCCCTTAATTTGGCTTTCTGCATGGCAAAACATGTCCTCTTTGTTTGTGGTGCAAAGTTAAATTATATTAAATATTGTCAGGTCTAATTCAAAGGTCATTGTATTGAAAGGATTGTGCCAGTTTTGTTATTGGGAACGTCGTTGGGCGCATGTTTGTGACGATGATATGAAAATCTTTCACATCCATTTCACAGTCTGCATTCAAATGGCCTTTGCAACATTTATATAAAGAATTGATGTCAGCTGATAAACTTAAAATGCAAAACTTCAGTTCCCATTTGCTTAGGCAGAGGTGTTTTGACATAGGCCTTAACATTGCCATTCATCACTTAAAATATTCAAGTGATAAAGTTTTATTTAAAATTATATTGTTTAATAATAAATGTCTGGATATTAAAAGTAAAATCTGAATTAAGATACTAATTATTAATTGAATTAACCCTGATGTTGTGTTCTGGTTATTTTGACCCAGAAAGGATTTTCTTTCCCATTGCACTAAAAAGTACTGACTTTGCTCACACAGTATTCACCACCACCACCACCATCATCATCATCATCATCAACAACAACAACAACAACAACAAAACCTTGTTCCTGTTATGGTTATCCAAAAATAACCAGCTTATAATATATGTTGTCATGGTCTGTGGCGCCACTATCTGGTCATACTGGTCCATAAGCAGTGTTTACTGATTTATCCAAATATATTTTCCTCTCTTTGTTGTATCTTCCCCTGCTTTCATTTATTGCCTCTCGTGTACGTGCATAGTCATACTCTAAATATTATTTCCGAAAGTTGTGGTGTCTGAAATTTCGCTGTCTTTGCAGGCGTTAATGACGCACGACGTGGTGACATCACGAACAGTCTGGGTTGCCGTTCTGCGGTGTTGCCATGACCGTGTATTTTATGCGCCTTCAGGTTGTTGTTGTTTTTTTCACTAAGTTGCTTATAAATATCATATTAAACATAAATCATACAATTTCATATAAATACAGTCACGTTTTTAGAATTACTAGTGTTCAAACTACCCGAATGAGGTATATGCGTATTAGTAACTTACAGATGTGAGTGAAAAAGAGCGATTGATTGAGCTGGCTAGTTTGTGTATGTGAAACATTTGAATTGTTTTTGCAAAAGAACTGGAAATACATTTTAGTTTCAGATAAGTATTTCGTGTGTGTTTTGTACACGTTTCAGTTCTACATTTATTATTTATTTTATTTTTCCAGAGAGATCTGGCAACACTGCGGTTTCCCTAGTGTTAGCTAAACAACATCACGACCTTTCAAGTGGCCAACCCCGGTCGAATGAATGAAGTCTGGACAGAGGTTTTAGCATGTCAAATTTAGCCATGAGTGCCCTGTGCCGTATTTTAACTAGGAGAGTGTATTGCGGCCCATCGTCTTGTTTATCTGTAACGGGACTTCGGGATTTTTGCAGCGGAGTCTCGCGACTGGACCGTGCTGGCAGTGACAGCTTGCGAGCCGCCAGGTGTTGCACCTTTAATGTTCCGGTTCAAATACTGTTAATTACACAGGACTACATGTGTGAGAGAGGGCTGTTGCATTAAAAAGTTAATTAATTTATTTTAATGTAGATGTCTATGCATTCTGTACCGCATTAGCCAATTAGCCAGGTGCAGGTACTTTTATTAAAAGGGAAAAAAAGAGTGAAACTAAAGCAAAAATGGCTAATTATACACGTTAATGTTCTGTTTTGGCTATTTACAGGTGATGGTCACGTAAATCAAATGATACATTAGCTAGAACTCTATTGTTATGATTCTATAAACAAGGCCATGTGTCCAGTCAACACAAATCTTAAAATAATGTGTTATTAAATCCTGATCTCTTATGAAAGCAAGCTGTCATAATTGTCATTGTTTTGATTGTGTGATAGTCTTCATCTTTGTCTGCTTTGCTCTCTCCTAGCCCTGTAAATTTGACCTACGATGTGTTTGATGGGAAAGGAGACGGCACACCATTGGTGTTTCTTCATGGTTTATTTGGGAGCAAATCAAACTTTCATTCCATAGCCAAGTCCCTGGTTCAGCGGACTGGCAGGAAGGTATGCCTCCGGTTTCTCCAGTGGCTTAGAGGTGCTGTGGGTGTCAGAAAAGTCTGTGCAAGTGTCCTGACTGTACTTTGTCTAGTTAGGTGCTGACAGTAGATGCTCGCAACCATGGCAAGAGCCCACACAGTCCTGTCTTGACCTACGAAGCAATGACTCACGATCTGACGCATCTGCTTGGACAGCTGCACATTGGGAAGTGTGTCCTGATTGGACACAGCATGGGCGGCAAGGTTGCAATGACAACAGCTTTGTCACAGGTATTACATGCTTTATAATTTATTTCTTGCTTGTGTGTATCATTTTGAAACATCTTTTAGGCCTTCTATAAGGCTAAGGGTCAGTGACATGGTATTCATGATCATGTGTTAATATTTTCAAATATACATAAAAATGCAAATCATGCATGCTGTGACTTGAATGCATTCCTTATATGATGATAGTGTAAGGGTGGTTTCCCTACAGTGGTTCAGGCTGTAGGATTGCCGAATGACTGAAGAAGCATTATCAGCAAGATGGTATAACACTGTACATTTCTTCTCTTTCACCACCCACTGCCAATTATACCAGTGACGGAAATAAGCGCAGTTAAAATAGCTAAATATGTGGGAGAGCGTTGCTATTAAGTGATTATATTGTAGCACTTCAATATTAACCTTGAAACAAGACTAGTTAGCACATCATTTATAATTGAAATGGTTTAATAACAGTATTTCGTTATAGTTACACTTGGCGATAGAAAGAGGAAGAAAAAGAGGGAGAACTCCAGCTAAGAAAAGAGGCAGCAGAGAAAAGAGACAGAGCAACAGTTGCAATCTTCTTTTATCCCTTCCTTGACCATGTGACTAAAACCCAAATGTGAGACATTCAAACTAACCAATCAGCAGATTACAGCTTCACCCACTGGGCAAAAGGTGTGATAATTAGAAGACCCCCGATGTACTGATATTGATATCAGCACTTCTGTGCCTTCAGGAATGCCAAATAGCCCTTTTGTTACTCAAGATAGGTTTGAGACAGGAAAGCAGAAGTCTTTGATTATTTTTGACCCTACAATAGTTTTAAATTTATGAATTAAAATTAATTTTGATCTTTTTAAGGGGCATGAAGTCAAAAACTGCATGGTGATACAATTGTCATATCACAGTGAAGATAAAAAGACTCATTTAAGTAGTATGGCATAATTATTTCATATTATTAATTGTTTTAGGATTATGTCTTAGAAATTAAGCAGTCAAACAGTTTTGGATTTTTTTCTGCCAAATCAAAATCATGTGGTACAGCCACCATGCAGAAATATGTAAGAAATGGTATTATAGGACCACTTCAGACCCTCATTACTGTGTGCCAAGTTTAATAAGTCAAATAAGAAATATCTTATAATTTTACATTTTCATGATAAGACAATGTTAGTTTGGGTAATAGATGTCATAAATGTCATGTTATTAAAAATACCATGAAAATAGATCTTGGTTGTTTACAAGTCTTTATAAAAAAAATATAATACAGTTCAAAAGTTAGGGGTCAGTAAGTTTTTGTTGTTGTTTTGCTTTATTAAGCAAGGATGCATTAAAATTTCAGCTTTACATTACAAAATTTAAATAAAATGAAAATTATATGTTTTATAAATTATATTTAATTGATATTTTTTAAGTTTATAAAGTTGTGTGTGTTTTTATATATATATATATATATATATGTGTGTGTGTGTGTATACACACATGCATATATAATATTTTTTAATATCTGTAATATTCTTTAATATTTTAATATTATTGAATTGATTTTAATTTGATTCTTTTTTACAGATATGTACAAGTACTTGTATTCAAAGTCTAAGGATATGTTATTACTTTTTTATTATTTTGTCTCTCTGTCTAATTCAGCCTAGTTTAGTGGAACGTTTGGTGGTCGTGGACATTAGTCCCTCTCTGACTTCAGTCCACACCAGTTTCCATGCCTACATTCAGGCAATGAAAGAGGTGAAGATAGCCAGTAATATCCCACGCTCCACAGCACGAAGACTGGCTGAAGACCAGCTCAGGAAGTTAGTTAAGGTAACCATATTAGCTAGAACAATTTGTACTTTTATCAGTTAATTGTTTTTATCATTTGTGTTGTTTTTATTGCAATTCTAGAATAAATCACCCACATTTATGTTGTTTGCAGGAGCGTTCAGTGCGTCAGTTCCTCCTCACTAACCTGGAGGAGCAAAATGGTAACTATGGCTGGAGGATTAACCTGGAAGCCATCTCAAACCACCTAGAAGACATCATGGCTTTTCCTCATTTTGTTAACACCTACGAGGGTCCAACTCTTTTCTTGGGTGGCAGTAGTTCAGCCTATATAAGGTAAATTAAACCACTACTTGTACACATGTGCTAACTCAATCTCTTTCTATTGCTTGTGAATATTTGATGTCTTAAATGCATGTTTATTTAAGCATACATCTGTTTCCTTGCTATTCTATGGACCCCTTATTATTCTCTTAGCTCGGAAGATTACCCTGAAATCCAGAGGCTCTTTCCTTGTGTCGATATCCAGTACATCCCAGATGCCAGTCACTGGATTCATGCTGACAAGCCTTTGGATTTCATCAGCTCCATAATAACCTTCTTACAATCATAGTCCTTGTCTCAGGAAAGGATACGCACAGGTGGGCCCAATCTTAAAGGGACAGTGAATGAATTGTAAGGGTATGGACCAAGATGACGTTTAATGAGTTAAATCTAGTCTCTTACCTTATAATGCACAACTGAATCGTTACATAATTCCTGATAGTTAGTGTATTCATTTTTTAATGTGGTATTTGCACTGTGGCTTAACATAGTACATTAAATGCAATTCTATCAAAAGGATATGTAGAAATATGTCCTTGACCTTCAATCAAGGACATTTGTTTGTAGCTCTCAAGCGTAACAAGTTACATAACAGTGGATCCAGTGGCTTTAAAAAACAAAATACTTTACCTTCATGAAATTGAATTTTTTTTCAATATTATGATTTGAATTGTTTAATTATACTAAATTATAATTGGACTAGATTTACACTTTTCCGTTTTTTAATATATTAATTTTTTAAGCATATTGTTGACATGGACACCCTTTCGCTGTTCTCTGATAACAAATACAAAGATGTCTATGCAACAGTGTGTGACTTATTTAACGGTTTCAAGCCGAAAGCATCTCTCACAGACTCATCTTAAGGTCCGATAAGACCACAACACTTTGACGTACAGCCAAGGCTGTGTTTGAATTTTTACTCTTTTTCTGCAAACAGAAAATTGAATAGTTTGTGAAATGTTTTAATTAATGCTATAGTGCATAATAGATTAGCTTTCTTTGTTGTTTAAAATGGTTGAGCCTGTGTTATAAGTTAAGTGTTTTATTAAAACAGTTTTGTATGGCTTTACAACAAACAAAGATGCTGCAATGTAACCAAGACACCTTTCAGAGCATCCAGAGTTATGAAATCAGGTACTACATTTCTGTTTTACTAGAAATCTTTCTTTTTTGGCCCTGGGTCCTTTTTCTTTTAAGCCCCTTGTTCTGTGTTATAAAACTAGTTTTGCGTATTTAATGAATAATCAATAAACAGATCAAATACATAAGCATGTGATGAACAAAACCTGTTTTGGTGCTTGTTCGACTATTAGACGCAGCACAGATATGTTAGTGTGATTTATCACAGAGAGAACAATGTGCCTACCTCTGCACACTGTTTGTTGTTTCATCTTGGTAGGTTTATTAGTTATCTGTAGGTTTATCACTATTATGAATAGTTATTGACTTACCAAAGCAGGGGTTTATGGAAAGATTTTCCTTGACCAGTGGTGTGCTGACATTATGTGGCACACATTTAAGAATAAATGTACACGTACTGTTTTTGGCAGTCTTTAGTATAAAAACTGCTGTTATAAGGGGATATTTTTGTTCATTGTGAGTGTCGATGTTTGTAAATGATGAGTATTTTGTATATTCATATACAGTACTGGTTATATAAATGTATATTATATTAAATATATATTTATGATTACAATATCGTAATGATTGATAAATGAAGAAATATGCTGCAAAATGACATATCCTTAATGTCAGTGTGTGTTTTCTCATGTCACGTAATAATTGTAGTGAATGTGTATAGTGGAACACTAGAGTCATAGCACTGCCATTGCTTGTTATGTGTAGTCACACACAATTTGTTGTGTATTTGCGTTTACATGGAACTGTATCTTTCAGAATTAAGTTTTCAAAACTGTAGTTTACTGCCCGTGATTAGCAGCAGTGCTAGTTCAATGTCTTTTGCCAGTTACCCAGCTAACAGGAAATGTTCTCAGAACTTTGGCATTTAAACATTCTTACAAAATTCCAGTAATGTTACTAGAATGTTTATTCAAAGCTGTTTGGTCTTTAATAGTGTTCTCAAAACATTAGCACAAAAACATTGTTCATAAGTGTTTTTTTTTCTTCCCCCTGAAGTAGTGTTGTTGGATGTTCGTGTAACATTTGTAAACGTTACTAATTGTTTCAGAATTTTCAGAGAACATTCAAAAGTAACGTTTCATAATGTTTACAATTGATAAAACAGAATGTTCACTTAACTTTTAAAACATTTAAAAAACTGGACTTTTTGAACATTTAGAAAACATTCAGAATGTTTTAATAACTTAATGTTAGCATTAGCAAAACATTATTAGAACTTGTTTTTGTTAGCTGGGTACTTTATTCTGCTAGATAAAAACACTGACTTGGGTCTTTATTGATCCTGTGAATTTTTTGTTTTGTTTTAAGATTTTGCCTGAACTTTTAGCAATTCAGTGGACTGTTTATAAGGCTAGATTAACTCAAAACATTTTCATTTTAAATCCCTCATTCTTCCTTATGAAACATCCCTTTGATTTGAAGAATGTACATGTATGCAATACTGAAGAGACGAATCAGTTTAGAACGTAATGCGCAGACATTTATGATGGTTTTTTTTAAACAATAAAGTATCTGATTAGCGTATTCAGAAAGTACTGAAATTAATATAGAGAATTTGGATTTGTTATCTTGGCACTCACAGTACTTGATATATTTGCATTGTATGTAATGTATACTTAAACTAAATTAGAGAGTCAAACTTATTCCTGTGGCTTCATGCAGTATTGTTTGTTTGTTTGAAAGTGAACGTGACTAAATGTGATACATAGTGATATTGGTTCTTTGTTTTATTGATCTAATGTCATGAAAGAGAGTGTGGTCATTCAGGCAGTAATGGTATGAGTCCATGTTGAGCAGTTTGTATGGGTGTATAGACTTTGCATGCTAGAGTGTATCTGTGTGCAGATTTGTAACTACTCAATAAATGTACAAGTCTTCAACCTGCTTATGTGATTGATTTGCACTGCCTTAACATATTTTTACCACATATACACATATACCACATATTTTATTCCTATCGTCCTATTGTTCTTTTCTCATTTTCAATCTTTCCATTTAGGAAATTGTTTGGAAAAAGTAGCACACATTAGGTGATGTGGCAGCTGCAGTTTCCCTCCAAAGTTGGCTGCACATTTACTTAGCAGCTAAACTGTTATTGAATTCATAATAAAGCTAAAATATTAGCATTTTTAAAGAAAAATATGTTGTTTTGCACAGCAACCATCACGCATAGGTAAAATGGGGTGGTTACATACAGTACTGTGGATATGCAGGAAATACCAACTGATGGTAAACTTTATGTTGGTCGGTGAAAACAGATCTAGGTAGTATGCAAGTATAAAGTAGCACTGTTTGTCACTTACACTACTGTTAAAAATTTTTTTTTTTTATGAATTACTTTTATTCCTCAAGAATGCATTAAATTGATCAAAAGATTTTTAATATTACAAAAGATTTTTATTTAAAGTTAATGCTGTTCTTTTAAACTTTATATTCATCAAAGAATCATGAGAAAAAAAAAAAAAAAAGCTTGCAGTTTCCACAAAAATATTAAGCATATTATATGGATCATGTGAGACATCACTGGAAGAAATTACTTTTTAAAATGTATCCATTTTTTATTGTAATATTTTACAACATTATTGTTTTTATTGTATTTTTTTTTTTTTAAACGTACCGACCCCAAACTTTTGAACTGTAGTGCAAATGGCCCTTAAGCTTATTAAAACCCAATGTGGATTAATAATTAATAAAGTTAAAAAAAACTATGGCCCTTATAAATCAGCCTTAAATTGTATATTGTCGTTTCTGTCACCTTTATTCCCTTTTCTTAATATATTACTAGGAAGTTCGTGACTGCAGGTCAACAAAACCCTTTAAGATTCTCAGCACATTAATATATTCTCTACAGTGTAACGCACATCCATAACATAGTTCAAATGTGTCAAAACATTATTCATAATATTATTTACATCCTTAGGATTGATGTACAAAATGAGGTGAGGCAATATGATCAAAATCATTGAACAATCAAAGAGACGTGAAATCATCAGTCCAAAGAAACCGTTTGAAAATTGTCCTCTTTGTCGCTCCTTTGTGGCAGAGACTCAGCAGGTCCTTGCGTGCCGATTTTTCCTCGTCTGAACTTGTCTTTCCATTTCTGTGTTCCTGCAGGTGATGGAGACTGGGGGATCGGGACAGAGGCGTGGATCATGGAAGAGTAATCAGGTTTGGGAAGAAGGGGCTTATTTGAGCGTCGCAGAACATTGAACCCTCTAGACTTCTTCTGAGCCTGTTCTTCCTGCTGCTGTCTGAGGAGCTGGTGATGAAGAATGGTCTGTACGTCATCCTGTAAGAGACATGACACAGTTCACTGACTGCACAACTGCTTTTAAGTATAGCCATGAGGGAAAACCAACATGGCCAAATCACATCCATGAGCGTTTTCAAAGGTTTGCTGGAAAAACAGACAGAGTCCAGATGGCAACACAGGGTTCACATCCAACAGTCCTGCAGAGATGCAGCCCTAGCAGGTGTTCTCCCTACAGTTTACCCTTCCGCCTCGATTACATTAAATAAAATCAATCACATACAGTATTGATGGGATAGTTCACCCAAAAATGAAAATTACCCCATGATTTACTCACCCACAAGCCATCCTAGATGTATATGACTTGCATGTTTCAGATGAATACAATCAGAGTTATATATAAAAAATGATGTAGGACATGGGCGAACGCAGTGACGAATGCGGAAGCACAGAGGAGAGCGCAGAACAAAACACCGGTCACGAATTAGAAGTACAAAACTAGGATTTGTAAAGAAAAAATGTTGGAGGATTTTGATATAAGCCAAAAGAGGAGACTGGTTTTTATTTGCTGTAAACAAAACTTGGTTCTCATGAGATATATAGCATATTATAAAGTTTTAAATATGGATATTCTTCTTACAAAAACGTATTGGTTCGCTTCAGGAGGCTTTTATTAACCCCCCCAGAGCCGTATGGAGTACTTTTTATGATGGATGGAAGCACTTTATTGGACTTCAAAATCTTAAACCCCATTTACTGCCATTATAAAGCTTAGAAGAGCCAGGACATTTAAAAATATATATATACAGTGGGTACGGAAAGTATTCAGACCCCCTTAAATTTTTCACTCTTTGTTATATTGCAGCCATTTGCTAAAATCATTTAAGTTCATTTTTTTTCCTCGTTAATGTACACACAGCACCCCATATTGACAGAAAAACAAAGAATTGTTGACATTTTTGCAGATTTATTAAAAAAGAAAAACTGAAATGTCATATGGTCCTAAGTATTCAGACCCTTTTCTAGGTTTTTTTTTTTTTTTACAACTTTTTTTAATCAATCAAGACTCCAAATATTCACCTTGTCTGTCAAGGTAAACATGTCTGTTTGATTTTTACCATTTTAAAATGAGCTAGACCTGACATGGAAAAAAATACAGAAAAAAATTCTAATATTTCTAGGTAATAAATGAATGTTAATATTTCATTTCCTTTTTCTTTCCTTCTTATTTTAGATAAATATTCAAAAGCATTTTTACTGATCATTAAATGTGCAATTAAACATACTTTCCAGGCCTCCAGCTCTATGGACAGTTCTAGTCGACTCTGAACAGCTTCCAAAAGTTGGTTGTTCAGTGTCATTAGTTCGTTCTTGCTTCTCAGTAGCTCAGTCTCCATTGCTCGTTTCCTGTAATAAAATTAAAAACTGATTCATACACCAAAAACCAAAAGTCTGTTATCAGCTAGCAGTCTTATTATTTCATAACACAAAAGAATTAGTGTTAGAGATCAACTGAACTCACTTTGCAATGGCTTCATCTCTGTCCCGTAGAGCTTGCTGTAAAATGGGAGCATCTTCCCCAGACTCCTTTCCCTGTCAATGGCAGTAGATTTGTTTTAAAGGACACCTATTAAGCTTTTTTATTATACCTTTCCTTTAATGTGTAATACAGTTGTTTGTGTATGTAAACTATTGGTAAAGTTACAAAGCGCAAAGTCCATGCCAAAGGGAGTTAATGTCGCCAACAGAAAAAAAGGTCCTGAAACCTTGTTAGTAGTTCTGCCGTTAAATAAGTGCTTGACCAATAAACACCAGACTACACTCTAAAAAAAAAAAAAGGTGCTATATAGCACTAAAAGTGGTTCTTTGGCTCGTAATCATAGGGGAACCACTTTTGGTGCTTCAGTGGTTCTTCAGCAGTTCTTCAGCGGTTCTTTGGCATGACTGAGGGTCTATATGAGGGTCTACCATATACAGAAACTGTTAAGCTCTTGTATGGTTCTTCAGTGGTTCTTTGGGGTGATTAAGGTGCTATATAGCACCACTGCTGTACAAATAACCTCACAAGCCCCTTTAAAGGTTCTTTACGAGCCAAAGAACCACTGTTGATGCTGTTTAGCACCATTTTTGTTGAAGAAATACAATGCAATATGGCACCTCTTATGGTTCTACATAGCACCATTTGACAAAGGTGCTGTATAGCACCTTTAAAGATATGGTGCTATATAGAACCAAAAGTGGTTCCCCTATGATTACGAGCCAAGAACCACTTTTAGTGCTATATAGCACCGTTTTATTTTTAGAGTGTAGGCCAGCTGACCAATAAAAGCAAACTGGACTTTTGAAAAGGTGGGCTTTAAAATCACGTAAGTATATTCTAGCAGACCTCAAAATGAAATTATGAACTTGTAAATAAGCATAATATGGGCAATTAAAAAATTTCTACAATTGTTCTAACAATAATAGGAGCATGTTACGCAAGGCCTAAGAATAGAATGGAGGTATGTGCATATTCAAAAAGGAGGCGTGTCCCATATGAGCTGATGGGCGTGGCTAATGCTCACCTGAGAGGTGTAGTTAACGGCGAGTGTCCGGGCCACTTTCTGCAGTTGAAGCAGTGCCTTGTCTAAAGGATTGGTTTGGGACGGCTGATCAACTTCTGCTGCCTCTAAATCTGTCAGAGGGAGTAGCAGCTTTACAACCGACTGAATCTCCTCTGCCACCTAGAAACACCACAGAAACAATGAAGATGCAATTAGGACAAGCCCTGCTTGCATTAATTAAAGCACAGTCCAGTCTGTTATAAACTACCATCACTTATAAGAGGGTGCTGTAAGTTAAAGAACATTGACATGACAAAGTTGAGACTCACCCGGTGTTTGTTTTCACTCCAGCCGGGTCCGCTATCATTCTGTTGTTGCAGTCTGTCCACCTGTGCCTTGAGCTTTAGACTGCGCTGCCGAGATAATTGCACTTCCCTTTTCACATGCTTCAGCTGCCGCCATAGAGAGAGTGTTACATGAGCACAACATACAAGCTTCTATTGACATACCGTAGGGTTTACATAGCTACACTTGTGGTGCATGTTTAGGTCCGCTCAGAATAATATCAGACTGACATATCTGCAAACATAAACACAGAACGTCATGTGCCTTTTACAAACTTGCTATTCTGGATTCTCAGAAAACTGAGACAGGTGGAATCTGGCCATTCTGGCAAAACTAGCAGGAAACATTCTGAACCAAATCTGAGATGACCTTTACTTCCTAGTGTGAAGTGATTTGGTTACTTAAATCTGCTGAAAAATGTTTAGACTAAACGTTTCAAATGTCTGAGTATGGTGTATCAAAAATGTCTGTGTTGTTTCCGTTTTAGTCAAACAGGCATCATTAGGAAAACAAATTCAGCAAGTAAAATCCACATTTCATTGACAGTTTGTCAGTGTCCTGGACATGGATTTGCACATAAACAAAAGATAATAACTTGCATGTTCATTATTAGTGCTGACGAGTGATATTACTTTAAAAAGAATTTGGCTGAATGGAGAAAAAGCAAATTAACTTTCGTTTGGACATCTGGTCCTTTCATTGATCTGACTCTTTTTTTGTTTGGTTGGTTCTTCAATGATGACACTTTAAAAATCTCAAAATATCATTTCTACTCACTTCAAACTGTTTCTCTGCTGTCCTGGTAGAGATGTGCTCGTCAGTCACTTTGTATTAACATCATAATCAAATAAAAACAAGTATTTGATATGATTGACATGAAGCTAGTTTGAAGTGATTATTTGTCATAATATGAATTAGGCTATGAAAATAATGAATAAACAGAAAATGTGTTAAAAACGTTTTATTTTACTTTTTATGAGTCCGCATGAGTTATAATTGTAAATTGACATTCTGTTAAATATGTCACATGTAACATTTTAAAAGACTTCAAAATGAACTAGATAAAAAATGTTTGTCTTGACAAACTTTTAAGTTGGCTTGAGAAAGCCACACTATAAAGTTTTAAAAAGTTTGAAATGTTAAAAGTAAGAAATTTTAAACAATTTTTATGCACTTCTTAGAGTCTGGGTTGAGAAATAGCCTTAGTCAAATTATGTCAAATGTAACCTTTTAAAACGCTGTGAATTTAGCCTAAATAAATAAAATGTAATTAAAGCTATAAATATATTTTCCTTAAAATAGGCTAATCACAGGGACAGAAAGGTGCGCCTAATTGAAGAATCACCATTATACAGCTAATTTCCCCTTTGTTTATTTTTCCCCCTTTGTTCATATGAGTTCACTGATTTGAATCACTGTGTTCATAACAAGCATGACTCACCGTGACAGACACCGGGCTGGACACTCGTCTGCGAAGTGGGCTTCCACTCCGGAGCAGATCCGGTAACGCTTCATCTAAATATGACCGAGCGGGCTTCTGGGGCGCGTTTGGGTCAGATTGTTCAACCACGGTCATAAAGCGCGAGTCGTCCGTTTGACCGGTCACATCTCTGCGGCCACTGCTGTCATCCACGGCCAGCTGTTCTTGTAACTCATCCAGTGTGCACAGCGGCGAGCTGTTAGACTCTCTGTCCGTGTCATGACTTGAAATTGAATCCTCATCGTCAGTTAATCGTTTGTGGACTTCCTCGGTGGTCAGTGGTGACTCCAGGAGGTCCCTAAACGTGCTCAAAGTTACTGGTGAATCTTTCCTATGGGCCTCCATTATCATCTAAGAGCGCCAGAGCTGAAATGCACGCTCTTATCAGGAGAGTGAAGACTGAAACTCAGATCAGAGAATGTCTTCAAACCAGTTTTTCCAGTCTTTTGACGCTCAGAAATGCCAGGTGCGTCAACAACCCTCACAGGGTTTGACATCACAGAGGGTTTTACCTGTGGGACTGAGGCTTTGGTACGTAGATTAACATAAACATTGACGAGACGGCAGTGCGTGTTCAGGCACGTCTGTGAAATAAGGATAACGCCCTTTGATTATGTTGAGCTTTGAACGCAACACTTAGACTAGACTATAATTAAATCTCCCTGTGAGAGAAGTGGAAGCTAGAGAAAGAAATTGCATGCATATTATACAGGCTAAATGAAATGCTGCTAACATTATCAGATATGTCTAAAGTAAACACATGGGTACAAGCTGTTCCGTTTGGCTATGCCCTCACCCTTACTCAAATAACAGCTGGTATATTTATAGTAGTGATGGGAGCTCCGACTCATTTCTGCGGTTCTTTCGAATAGTTTGTGTAAGAACGATTCAGTGATTCCTTTGCTGTTCATTATTTTTAAGGTTTATTAATAAAGGTGTTAACGGTAATTTAATATGTTCTAGTTTAGTTTATTGCAGCTTTATTCAGCACATAAAACAAAGTAAAATAGAACGTAAATTACTTTTATTTACATTGAAGTTTTATATAAATATATATATATATATTTATGCCATGGTCTGTCTGAATACTCGATTCTGATTGGCTGGCAGGTTTTGATTAAATTCGTTGAACCGCACAGGTGGTTCCAATCAGTTTAATGCGCTTCCTATAAACATTGGTAACCATAGTAACATACATTTACAGTTAAATAGTAATACAGACGAAAATAACCGTCATTTTTATCGTTCCGGTCAAATATTGCAGCGCAAATATTATTAACATCTTTAATATGTGAATGCTGGCAAATGACCATGGCATAAACGGGATAATCAACGCTGCGCGTCGGGCGGTTCTTCGCCTCCACGTCGTACATTCAAATCGTTTAATGCACAGCTAGCCGTTGATTATCCCTTATATAATTAAAACCAACTGTTTACTGGAGACAATCCCTGCGTCCCAATGTGCATACTATCCACCCTATCTGCCCTAAATAGTATTGAAAATTACTAATGTCACATAGATTTTAGGATGGATAGTATGCACATTGGGACGCAGGCATTGTTCAGACTGAGAACCGGTTCGACTGATTCAATGATCCGACTCATAAGAACGATTCACGAAACTGTCATCACTTACTTACTTCTGGACCGAAAACTGGCGCACTATTAAGGTTATACAAACAACAGAAAAACAGTTAACTTCTAAGGCGTTTTGTTCTTGAGGGTGTTGTATCTAAGCGACGTCTGTTATGGATGAGATATGAACTATGAGCTTCCATAAATACTAAAGGACGAACCGCTATAAAGGTGCGTGAACTCAGCTAGTCCAAGAATAGACTGTGCTGGGGGTTTTTCTTAGTTAATATAACCAAAAAACATTGGTGCAAACATTTTGACCAATGACAAAGTGAAATATATTCTATGTGTTTGTGTATGTGATAAAAGGAAAAGACAAGGAATTTGAAGTAGCCTAGCATACAGCACTGGATATCTGACTCTGCAAAATGACAAAAGAAGAAGAAAACCCTGAGTGGGTTGGTGGTCAAGAATTTTACGACAAATATGAACCTAAGGAGATATTAGGACGGTAAGTGTCTCCTATCTTGATGAGATTTGTGTCTGGAAAAAGTAAATGTATAACAGTTTCACACTACAATAAATATCAAATTCAGACTTTAAAATTACATTATAAGTCCTGAATTTGTCTGAGTGTCTTCGTTTCCAGAGGTGTGAGCAGTGTAGTTCGCCGATGTGTGGACAAACGGACTGGCCAGGAATATGCAGTAAAGATCATAGACATCACACCATCGGACAAAATGACAACTCAAGAGATAAAGGAAATCCAGCAGGCCACTGTGAAAGAGATCGACATTCTTCGAAAAGTGTCTGGACAAAAAAACATAAGTATGACTGTCCACTGCCAGTTTGATCCATTAGAAACTATTCCAATACGTATAGGCTTAATATAACGGTGCAACGATACAGGAATATCATCTTTTAAGAAATTCAATTTCTTTTTGAATTACAAAAATAAAAAATGGTAAAGTTATACTCGCTCTAGAAATAAAGATAGAAAAGCTGTCACTGGGGCGGTACCTTTTCAAAAGGTACACTTTTGTACCTATTAGGTTCAAATATGTACACTTTAAGTACTAATACTTAAGTGCCGGACCCTTTAGGTACAAACATGTACCTTTTGAAAAGGTGCGGCCCCTTTGACAGCTTTTGTACCTTTATTTTTTAGGGTGTATGGTGTTTCTGCAACAACAAATAATCAGATGTATTTTTTCCCCTCATAGTTCAGCTGAAGGATTGCTTTGAATCAAAGGCCTTCTTCTTTTTGGTGTTTGATCTGTAAGTACAGCTTCAATTGCTTTTAATGGCACACACAGCTCTCATGTCTGTGCATCACTATTGTTAGTGGTCACATAGACTTGAGAAACCCATGACAAAATTTTAGCAAACACCCTCAAAACTATTTAATTGTGGCTGCAATTTTTGCACAGGCAAACCACTCAAATTTAGCACAGAAAATGTAACTAGGTTTTATCCTCATTTTCCTTAGTAGCCCATTTTCACCGCTAACTGTTGTCTTGTTTACAAGTTTGCTTTCTATTCAGATTTCTAGACATTCCCTGTGGAGATTATAGGCTGGTTGACACTCCGCAGCATACAGATAAGACACTGGCTATTCTAAGAGCCCACAATATGGCTCATTGCTAAGATGCCAAGTTTCTGCCATAGCCTAACTCTCAATACAAGCATGCACAAAATCCCTCCAAATTTCTTTTTTTGACACTTATATTTTGAACAGATGCAGTTACAATTGTCTGTCTGTAATGTGCCAATTTTACAGCACCGGACTAACTGGTGCTTATCATTCCTTAGTTTTTAAAGTTTATTAGTTTGTGTTTAAAGTTGAATGTTCTTTTAACAGGATGAAGAGAGGAGAACTCTTTGATTACCTCACAGAGAAAGTCACTCTAAGTGAGAAAGAGACAAGGTAATAAGTCTGATGATAATCAGTTTTCGATGCTTCTGATTGTATTCAAATTGTGTAAAACAAATCCTATGCTGAAGGGGGGATTGTATAATCAAAGCGTGTAAGCGGGGGGGGGGGGGCACCTTGAGTGTTGATGGGTTTAAAGTTAGGTCACGGCACACTACCATGCTCATAAATGTAGTAATTTTATGAATTGTATAAAATTTTATTCAATGTATCAGTTTCCAAAAAAAATTAGGCAGCACAGTTTTCAGCATTAATAATAAGAAATGTTTCTTGTGAACCAAATCATCAAACTAGAATAATTTCTGAAGGATCATGTGACACTGAAAACTGGAGGAATGACTGCTAAAAATTCAGCTTTTAAGTATTAAGTCAATTTTTAACACAACTCTAATCCATTCATTGCAGCTGCTGTATTAATCTTTGAAGTAAGATCTTGATTACTGGCCCTCAGTTTTCCCTTTTCTCACTCTTTGATAGAAAGATTATGCGAGCTCTTCTGGAGGTGGTTGAGTATCTTCACACCCACAATATAGTCCATCGTGATCTGAAACCAGAGAACATTCTGTTAGATGATGATGTGAATATCAAACTCACTGATTTTGGCTTCTCGATCCAGATTGAGCCTGGACAAAGACTGAATGGTGAGTTCTTATGAGCAGCTATAAATATATGTATTTGGAAGGAATGGTTGCAGATGCTGTAGAATAAAAGAACCGGCTTCTGTTTCACCCCTAGAGGTTTGTGGGACACCAGGTTACTTGGCTCCAGAAATAATTGAGTGCTCCATGGATCCCAATCATGCTGGTTATGGGACTGCTGTTGACATGTAAGTGCATAAATGAAGTATGCATCAGTGTTATTTTAGTTCTATGTTCTGTTATATTCTAAGTATTGATATTTTAAAATGCTTTTTAAAGGATTAGTTCACCCACAAATGAAAATTTGCTTAAAATGTACTTACTCTTAGGCATTCAAAGATGTAGATGAGTTTGTTTCTTTATCAGAACAGATTTGGAGATATTTTGCACTACATCACTTGCTCAACAATGGATCCTCTGGAGTGAATGGGTGCTTTCAAAATGATAGTTCAAACACCTGGGGCCTGTACCATGATGGTAGATGAACAAATTCAGAGGTACAGGATTAGTTTTGAGTTGACAAAACCAAACCACTCCAATCCGGCTTTGTTGGTACCATGATGCTCAGGCTTTGATCTGGAGTTTGTGGAGCGAGTGACATCACTGGCGAACAGCCAATCACGTGCCTTGCAACACAAAGCAAGTTTTATTTACTTCTCGCAAGAGAAGCGAGATTCAAAACTAAAGGTTAAAGGTTTTGGTAAAGGTTAAGAGATTGAAGAATACGACAAATTTAAACGTCATATGAAACATGAAAGAGGACAAATAAAAGAAATGATCTTGCTCTATCAGTGCAGTCACAAGTGAAACTTAAGTTAGTTTATACATTTGAAAATATGTAGCGATAGAGACTCGAACGTGTAAGGTCACATGTAGTCATTTTTAAAATAGTGTTAGCTATAGATTCTATACAGCTCATTTATATTACATATGATCTGTATATATTAATATTCATTTAAAATAAATGATTTATAATAACTGTTAAGCTAAAATTGTTTGTGTGTAATGGATTAATAATAATATGAATCATATAATAATTATATAAATCGTATAAAATAACTCTTAAGTAATTATCAATAAAGCCAGACATTTTGTGTGTGTGTGTGTGTTTGTTTTTAGTACTAGTGACCTTTAATTTGGAGCAAGAGAAACTGACTTTTTGTGTCAGACATGTGTCACTTTGCTCACATCTGATTGGTCCAATTTCAGTTTGAGATCTCCAACTCAGAACATAACCTGCTCCGGAGCAGGTTAGCTGTGGAGTGTAAGTTACTATGGCAATGAACGCAGCTAAAAGCCAAGCCACTTTCATGGTACCTAAAACCCAGGATTGGTGCAAACTAAACTGAAACTTACCTGGCTAGCCAGCTAATCCGGTTTCATGGTACAGGCCCCTGATAAAAACAACATGATCCACACGACTCCAGTCCATCAATTAATGTCTTGTGAAGCGAAAAACTGCATGTCTGTAAGAAACTATAAATCATTAAGGCTTTTTAACTTTAAATTGACACTTCTGGCCAAAATACAAGCCCATAATCCAGTGAAAAAGTTAATTCCCTTCATTCCCTATTGTCTTCTCACATCAAAATCCACTGACGTGTTTGTTTAGAACTGTTTTGAACTGTATCCTACAGAAAATTAACATGTGGCCTAGAAAAATATTGCAATAACAGTCAAATAAACAACCAAATCAATAAATACATGAACTTCCTGACAGTGAACCAGAAGAATATGAAATGATTACAACAAACTAGTATGTTTAGTAGATGAATGTGATGTTACATAAACTTCATTCTGTCTGTTCTTGTGCAGTTGGAGCGCAGGCGTGATCTTCTACACTCTTTTGGCTGGATCTCCACCTTTCTGGCACAGGAAACAAATGCTGATGCTTCGAATGATTCTTGCAGGAAAATACGAATTCAGTTCTCCGGAGTGGGATGACCGCTCAGACACTGTCAAAGACTTGGTGCGTGTCGGTTGTGGTCTTGTTTGTCTTCCTGACAACTAGTTTCATATGTAGTTACACAAATTGCATGAGAAAATGCCTTTCCAAAGTCGCTTTTTCTTCCCCGTAGATTTCCAGGTTATTAGTTGTGGACCCACAAAGTCGTTATACAGCCACAGAAGCTCTCAATCACCCGTTCTTCCAGCAGTACGTGGTTGCAGAAGTACGTAATTTCAGCCCTTACAGGAAGTTCAAGGTAAAGAGCAGCTGTTCTAGATGACTTCTTTAAGAAGGCATAGATTTTGAGGGTTTTTTTAGTTTCACCATACACCATCGTTATCCTGCAGGTTATTTGTATGACCGTACTTGCCGCCATGCGTATCTACTGCAACTATCGTCGTGCCAAACCTGTCACCAAAGAGGTGCTCCGCAGCGACCCATATGCCATCAAACCTCTACGCAAGATGATCGACGCATGTGCCTTCAAGATCTACGGCCACTGGGTGAAGAAAGGGCAAACTCAGAACAGAGCAGCTTTATTTGAGAACACTCCAAAAGTCATCCTGCTCTCCATTGCTGCTGAGGAGATGGATGTGTCACCCAGGACTTGGTGAGGGTTCATCATCTCCGAATAATCCCAGATACCACAATTTACCTCAAGAACATGTTGATAACGGTCCAAAAATACACCTCTACTGCTATGACAGATTATTTCCACAGTCAAAAGGAAATAATATTGTTAAAAATGTACAATTGAGACCTGAACTATTTAATGTGTGGTATTATTTAATACAATTACATTTTTATTCTATTTTAAATATATGATGTTACTTCAATTTATATCTAAATGATTTTAATGACCATAAAGAAAGGCTAAAAAAAAAATAAAGAAAACTATTAGATAGGTTGTTAAGATTTTAATTTCACAGTATTTTGTGTAAAAAAAAAACAGATATAACACTGAATTCCAGAAGTTTGTGTCTCCACAGGAGAAATGTAGTATCCCTCCAATAATGCACCACTGGCATCAACTAGTCTTGAACATTTGGCTCTTAAAGCTCAGTCCTTTTCTGTTTTGCATTTGAGCTCATAGCACAGCGGAAGCCCAGGTTATCAGAGGCCGAATCTGGTGTGTTTCCCATCCTGCATGTGAGAACATAAAAACACAATTTTTATTTATCATATTCTCATTAACTGTTTTGGACAATCCAGACACATTTGGGGTCAGCTGCCCGGAACGGTTACAAGAAGCAATTGTATAATGAATAATAAAATCCTTATAAAAGTTGACTTTGAATAATATGAATGTAGCAGGATGGAGCATGACTGACCTAGTGGTGACACGAGCTCTGTGGTTGGCCGAGCCATCGGCTGTGTCGATCCAGGATGCTCCGCGCAGGACGTACATGGTCTGAGCACCAGGAAATAGTGAGGAGGTCCACTCCCAGACATTACCCAGCATGTCATATAGTCCTGGAACAAGGTGGGATATTATTCTCTAAATTCAGAACAATATAGAAAGAGTTACACTGCCATTCAAAAGTTTGGGGTCGGTAAGATTTTCTTTAAAATAAATAAATAATTTTTATTTTCTAATAAATGCTGTTGTTTTAAACTTTCTATTCATCAAAAATGTATCACAATTGCCACAAAAATATCACACAACTGTTTTCAACTTTAATAATAATGCTTCTTGAGCAGCAAATCAATATATTAGAATGATTCCTGAAGGATCATGTGACACTAAAGACTTGCTGAAAATTCAGCTTTGCCATCACGGAAATAAATTACATTAAGATCATTTTAAATAGAAAATATTTATTTTAAATTGTAATAGTATTTCACAATATTACTATTGTGCTGTACTTTTGATCATAAAATTCAGTCTTGGTGAGCATAATAGATTAGAAACATTTTAAAAATCTTACCAACCCCAAACTTTTGAATGTAGATTTTCTAGGAAGCTTTGTCTCTGCCTATGAATTATGTTGTTGATTAAAATGTGATACACCATCAGTACAGTGTGTGATATCATTACCGTAGTTATTCTGTGGAGGATAGGCAGTTACAGGAGCTGCGCCATGATAACCATCTTCTGCGGCGTCCCTATCTGGAAATGAGCCCTTTGAACAAAGACTTCACAATTACCAACAGCTAAACAACTTTATAACTGTCTTGAATGAAAAAAAATACACATTTTCCCACCTGCTATGGACAAGAATGTACCTCAACTGACCTGCCACAGGTTAGTCCGGTTCAGCAAGAACTTGTTGCCCCACGGGTAGGTCCTGCCTGAAATACAAAATTGTGCTGGCTATGATGACTACATAAAATGAAGTAAAACAAGTGGACAATACTGCATGACAAGAGTAAGACAGCAGTTTTTAGGCTTTTTTGGCTTGCCTTCTAAACCTCCACGTGCAGCCATTTCCCACTCTTCCTCAGTTGGCAGCCTTTTCTTCTTCCACTCACAGTAGGTTTGGGCATCATTCCAGCTGACCTGCACCACTGGGGATTCCAGTCTGTCCTTGATACCAGAACCTGGTCCAGCCGGCTGCACACATCAAAACCAGAGACCCCAGACATCATTCAAAAAAAATAAACAATTGATCAAATAAATAACAATTTTAAAAAAGTATAAAGAAATCAATTATTTATTAATATATTATATTATTTATTTTAAATTATATATAAATATACAATTTTCTTTATATAAACATTACTAGTTGACCACTGATTAAAGTCATTTATACACTTCTAGAATTAATCATACATAAAGTGTTAACCTGTCTCCAGAACACTTTCTCGACTGGTAACCACCAAGGAGCCGACTAGGAAAGAAGAAATGGGTCATTTTCAAGAGAACAAAGGGTTTAAGAAAAAATCTACCCTTTAAAATACCCTTTAACACTCTGAAAACCAGACTCAAGAAACAGACATTCAATTTAGGCCAACTGACCAGTAGATTTGGTTTGTTTATGCTTCTGCTTTGGGTTCATACCTCAATTTTCTGAGTGACCTTATTTTTCAGTTCATCAGACACAAAATCCTGGAACACGAAACTCCAACCGAACTTTTCAGCTTCTGTTTTATATTTCTGCTGTCTGACAAATTCCCTGGAATGAACAGAAACAGCTGTATCAGGCCAGAAAGAAGATATACAAGCAGTAGAAGGACAAAGTAGGTTTTGAGCCAATTTCTACAATGGCAAGTACCTAAAGTCAGAGTTAGTGACAGGATACTTGTCTATCTTAAATGGCTGGAGAGTCACAGCTCGTGTTGGTGATTCCCCATCTCTCCCATCAGCAGCACTGGTTCCCATCATCATTTTTCCACCAGGAATAAACACCATCTCATCAACTGCCAAAACAAATTGTTATTTATCTTAAAAATATATACTTAGAGCAAACGGTGGTTTCAGGGCCTCACAAACATTTCCACACAGTTTTCACTAAAATACCACATTTGAGTTTTTATTAAACCTACGCTAACAGATTTTAATAGTTTTCTTACAAACCATAATAAATCCATGCGTTTATTTATTTAATTTTTTTTTTTTTGCTACCTAAATGCCTAATATGTATAATTTTATTGATTTACACTTAACGGACACAGATATTCAATCAGAAAAATATAATTTTTTTTTTAGACACGTGAATAAAATAAACTATTTCAAAAGATATGGTATGGAGATTATTTTCAATGAAAATATTTTACACAACCGAAGCTGTGGCGTCGTCACAATCAACAAGTTTTCCAATATTTAAGTTTGTTCAAAAGTTTGTACTCGTTTGAGTTACCAGAGACAACAACAGTGTCGGTAGAGAACTGGAGATGTGTGAAGAAAGTAAAGAAAAACCAAGGTAAATATATTTAGTGAACAGAATACTTTTTATTGAGTATCAAGTTGTTGTTGTTGTTGTTTATTTAGAATACATAAAATGCCATAGGCCTATTTATATTTTGAGAGGGACATGACAGTGGTGGGTAATGCCGAGTTATAGGAATTGTAACTTAGAAACAATAACGTTAGTGACTATATGACATACTGGCGGAAATTACGTAAATATTGTGTTTTTAAAACAAAGTAAGAGAATACTGATTTTTGTGACTTCCTACCTGCTGCACAAGAAGACATGATGCACAATAATGCGAGGTATATGGTTTCCAAAGAGATCATCATGATAAATATAAAAAGACGTGGTGGACGGGTTCTTGTCCAGAGTCTGATTTATCAAACTATAAACACAATAAGCACATTCAACTTCATCTAAAAACAAGAGAACTGGCAGTGTCCCTCTACGCGTCGACGAAGCTCGTTGAAATGTGTTTATTGCCATCTATTGGTTTGGAAGACGAATTAACATCATAGTTCACCCAAAAAAATAAACATTCTGTCACCATTTACTCACTCTCAAGCTGTTCCAACCCTGTATGAATTTCCTTCTTCTGCTGAACACAAAAGAAGATATTTTGAAGAATGTGGGTAGCCAAAGAGTCCCCATTGACTTGCATGGAAAAGAAGTAGGCTACTATGCTATTAGTAAGTAACTTTATTTTTACTCTAATAAACAGCAAATTTTCCATTACTATCATTAGTTTAATTATGGATGGTCACAGACATGGAGATGCAGCTTATTCGCTTTCATGCTAAAAATTAAATAGTGTTTTGTTTTTGTATTATTTAAAGCTATATTTGTCTGTCTTTTTAATCTATGTTGACAACGTTTGAGATCATATCTTTATACCTGTTTTATGCTTTCCTATCATATCAGCAACTGATCTGTAATAAGCAGATATTGCTTTATCTGATATTTAGAAAAAAGTGTTTTTCAGTAAATGATGATTTATAGCTGTATGCATAGGCTGTCTGAAATGTTTTCCTGCCTGGACCTGAATGCAGTCTTTTATTACACCTAATAGCAATGCTGTGAAATCTCTGGCCCAATTGTCAAACATTATTCTGAAAAGCAACATTGTTGTGAGGACAGGACATGCTTTAGAGCTGATCGCAGAGCACATGAATGAGGTATTCGGCTGCTTGACTCTGAGAGACAGTGACTGTGAGAGCATGTTCATGATGGGACTACCATGGCTGCTAGTTTTGGAGCTTGTCCTTTACGCTGGTTGTTTCATTTGTGGGGTGATAGCTGCCGCATGGATGACACTCACTCAGGTAACACTAATTAATCATCTCCACAATGTCTGATCATTGCTATTTTGTGAGCACTGAAAGTGTAAAATTATTTATTATTAAGAAAACTAAAAGCATAATCATGTCTCTAGAATAATGTGATATGCTATAAGTTTGTCTCTGAACTTAGCTCAGAGTTTCAATTATCAAGATGATCATGGCAAAGGTTTGCATGCATATTTATGGGACATTTGAGACGTTATTTTGTTATGCATCATTCAGTTTAATATGTAACATTGTGTGATCATACAGCATGTTTATTGAAATGGTCAGATTATTTTCTTACTTTTTGGGAGAAGATGAACTAATAATTTTCAATGATAGGCTACATTTGTTGTTATTCATATGTGCAATAAAATATAGAATATGTTATGTTGCTGATCCCAGGTCAGACCCTCCGGAGCTTTAAAATTGAATTACCATGTGATCAGCCAGCCTCTCGCACCATATTATGGCTCATTAGAGTCATATGATACAGGGACAAAAGCTCTTAGCACAGCACTTTCCTTCTATCTGTGCATACGTGTCACAGAGAAATACAAATCTTCCACATAGTTTGCGAAAGAGTTAAAAAATGACCTCTAGACGTCCTTTGCTGTTGTTTTTCCTTATATTTATCATATGCAAATATGGATGACTTTTGTTTATTGTTTATTTTTAGGGCCACTTTGATGGACGGTGCATCCTCTATGGAAGTGTTCATTATAATGCATCTGGCCAGGCTCTGACCGTAGAAGGCTCTAGTTCTCCTTCCGTCTGCTATTTTGTGTCAGCCATCGCTGTGTGCATGGCTATTTACTGCTTTTCCCTTATTCTTTACTGGATCTATGCCAGCTGTGTAGATGAGGATGTGAGAAGGTGAATGTATTGACTCTTCTGTTGACATTTTTCATAATTCTATTAGATGTTTCACATTCCACTTTCTTTTATTCATGCAGATGGGACTTAACAGTCTCATTAACAATTTTATTTTTGTCTTGCATGTATATGCAGGGGAACTGTTTCTCTCAACACGTCTCTGGGAGTCTGTGGTCTTCTCCTGTTTTTTCTCTTGGTATCAGGATGTATTCTCAAGATCGGTCGGGACAGCCTGTGTTTCTCTGTCCTTCACAACACTCCCTCCATTACCAGGTGATTTCATCTGCTTTCTCTTGTGTATGGCATTCTGCATCTGTGATTTTTGTGACATTTTTAAGAACCATATACCCTACAGAAGTATAGAAGATGAGAGATTACAGAATCAAGAGTGTCTCATAGTTCCCATCTGCTGTGCTTACAAAATTAAAGTAGGATCCTAGACGAGGACAAATTATATTTCAATGCTTTTATGCTTATTTGCACCTCAATCACAAAACAATCAATGTTTTTGTTTTAGTTGTGAAGATGCAGAGAATAAAACTTGGGCCCATCCATACACTGGAAATCAGTTCTACACAGGACTGTACAGCACTGAGGTTAGTGCTTTGGATTGGTTATTCTTCATAAGGTCATCACCCTCTCACAGTGGCTGCTATGTTGAGAAGACATGACCCAAAAAAATTTTTTGTTGCCAAATAATCTGATAATTGCGCGTTTCTTCAATGGCCTCTGTAACTAGATGCTGCCTCTACACCAGGGGTGTCAAACTCAGTTCCTGGAGGGCCGGAGCCCTGCAGAGTTTAGATGCAACCCTAATTAAACACCTGATCCAGCTAATCAAGTCATTTAGGCTTATTTGATAACTGCATGGTTTGTGTGTTGGAGCAGGGTTGGAACTAAACTCTGCAGGGCTGCGGCCCTCCAGGAACTGAGTTTGACACCCCTGCTCTACACTAATAGGTGTCAATATACATGTTTAGTGCTTCTTACAGTTTCTTTCTTCATGCATGATTTTATTTGTATTTATAAATACAGTAGAAATAAATCTCTTGTGTTTATTGAGCACTCACCCAGTTTATTTCTCTCCTCTGCAGAGATCTATGTGGGTAAGCTTCTTCTTCTGGGTGTTAATAACGGCCGTGGTGGTCATACAGAGGCGCCAGAGCTCAAGGTTGAAGGTTTGGGGTGATGATGAGTGGAGCCGTGCTGAGACAGAGCCCTTCCTCCATCGCCCGTCCCGCCAGAGATAAATCACCAAGGCCACTATTACATGAGCTTATCACTACATATCATGTAGAGATTACTATACACACTTAGATGGGACCACAAGCAGTTATATAATACCTAATAATATTTTCGTTGCAACATTTACATTTTTATTTAGTTATACACCAAAGCAGTTCTTTGATGTCTGATAGCTATAATTATATACACAAAGTTTAAATACTGTATATGTCCAGAGATGTCTAAGACACTTCTTTGGACATGGCGGATATAAGAAAAATATGAATCCTACTGTCTAATATACAGTCAAACAACCATTATTGCAAAATAAAGTAATCAGGACCCCAAAACAAAGAGGAGTATTCTTCTATCAACCTAAAGGGGTTTATCCTGCTTAATACAAGGATATTTAGAAAATAAATTAATGGACATAACATTTTCATTTGATTTGAAATAATTATGTATTAGAATCATCTTAATTATAGTATATTGGTGATGTAAATTATATATATCACTGACTCTTTCAGAAGTAACAGTACCTTTCTGACTGGTTACATGTTACACTTAATATCCTAAAATAAGAGCTAAATGCAAAGTTGTGAAGGGGATCTGTATTTTGTATCCATTTTTATTATTCTGTTATTCAAAATTGTGAAATTTTGTGCTTGTGTGCTTAGTGTAAAAACATTAATTCTTCACACATGTATGCTGTGGATTGTTCAGAGTATTAAATGAAAAATATGCCAATAACTGATGGTACAAAGCAAGGGTGTAGTTTTGGTTTGAACATTTGGGGGCTGAAGTGGACCCCGGGTCATGCTCCTTCTTAAGGTTTATTTATTTGTTTGTTTGCTTAAATGTTTATTTTGTAAATGGTCTTTTGTGCTATCCACCACACATGCAAAGTTCATGCTTAACAGTTCATCAGGCTCTTAATGATTTAATCTATGCCATCATTGGAATATCTGAAGGCCAGGTTTTTCCATCACTCATCATTAGAACCCATTGGCTCTCGATTCTGACTTGTACTTGCTCTTATGAAAAAGTACCATAGTTCTTAACTGTAGCATTTGTCATAATAAGCCTAGCCTATTAATCATTACCAGGCCAATAATGACTTTTTTATTAATCTATTAGGGATGGGAAGATTCTCCGATTCGCTCGGTGCATCGGCAAAAAAAAGTTTACTATGCGATGCATCAGTTTAAAAAGTTTGCATCGGTTACAAGTTGGCATTTGTATCGCGATGCATCGTTTCTAACATAATTTGCATCTATAAACCGATTTATTTATATAATGACTAGTGGATGCGCTACACTTTAATTGTTTATAAAGTGACCAATAATCTGTGACCAACATTTTATATGTAGATTGATTTCTCCTCTCGAAACTGTTTCTCAAGCGCGTTCTCTCATCACCGCTGCGCGTGAATATGATGAATCACAACAACACTACGAAGACCTGAGGAAAAGCGGGGATTAAAGTCCAAAACCTGACTTGAAATAACATAACATAAATCAATCAGGGCTAAAGCGGTTTCATAAACGACAATGTAAATTCACACAATCTCACTAATTTGTGTACGCTTATTCTTAATCAGCCCTTAATGTCGATCATGGATCAAATCGATCCACCGTGACAAACAGCGAATATATATTTGTGCTGTTTAATGCATTTGAGACGTTTTGTTTTCCTCAGTGCATAATTGACATGTCACGAGTATTTTTCATCTGTAAATGTTAGAAAGTCATACAAATATATCCATTTTGCTGTCAGGAGTGAACGAGGCTGCTGCGCGCATGCGCTCTAAACAGACAGCGCAATAATTCTGAGTCAAATATGCATTTTATGATAGCAGTAACTGTAAAGGGACTATTGTAATGGGTAAATAAAATGTAAGCTAATACAGACCTAATTACTAAGCTCAGATGAGTTAATGTGTGTTTCTTATAGCAGTTAAAATGTAGTTTTAATTTAGTGATTTTAACTTTTAGTTTAGTGATTTTAAGGCTTTAAAGAGCCTTTTTAGATTGTAATGTTGTAATGCTATCTGTTCTAACTATAAAAGGTACAGCTGTTATAAAACCAGAGAGAAAGGCATGGCTATGATAGTATGTGAGAGAGTCAGTGGTAATATCATTGCATTCCTATTGGTCAGTGTTAGAGGAGCTCAGCTTAGCCTGACAGTTTGCCTGCCCTGGACCAGGTTAGTTTTCCAGCATAAGTTGCCACAGTGACTGAGGTTGATCTTTGTTAAATTTGCTCTATGGAACCAAATCATTTGGCAGTGAGTCAGACTAACTGAAATAAGCCTGGCCTATTTGATAAACTTGTTTTATGTAACAGGCCTCGAGGCGTTAGAAGTCAGAAGACACATAAATTAATTTATGATTTGCTGTCTGAACCAAAGAAATAAAAGCAATTATATTTTTTTTCCATTGCCTCGTATTGCATCGAATCGGGGGGTGAACCTATCCCACAAACTATGCCCCTGGTACAAAGTTAACATTTAGAGTGTGTAAATTCTGCCCCACACTCTTAGAAATAAAGGTACAAACGCTGTCACTGGGGCAGTACCTTTTCAAAAGGTACACTTTTGTACCTATTAGGTTCAAATATGTACACTTTAAGTACTAATATGTACCTTTAAGGTATCAAAATGGACCCTTTAGGTACAAACATGTACCTTTTGAAAAGGTACCGCCCCAGTGACAGCTTTTGTACCTTTATTTCTGAGAGTGCACTACCAGATTGGAAAAATCATGGTGGTTTTCAAAAAGGTTTGTCAAACACTCCCCCACCAGCCATTGGTCGAGCAAACAGATCACCCTGCCCCAAACTTGTTTTCTCAGGATTAGATTTTATTTAAAAAAAGAAATTCCTCATCACATTTAAAATTGTGAATTAGCAGACCATTATTTTCTACTGCCAATGCCAATTTCATGAATTTATGTGGCCTGACAAGCTACTTCCTCCATTGTTTTAGAGCTGCTTACTTAGTTTGCGAGCCTGTCTCTCTTTGGCTTCAAACGCCACCTTAGTGTCCATCAGAGCTTCCAGTGTTTTGCACATCTCAGCCATGTCCTGTTGAAGCACGTCGCTTTGGCTGAAGAGACTCTGGCTCTCCTCTCTCAGCTGCTCGGCGAGAGCGGCCATCTGCGCGCTCTCCTCCTGACACTGCGCGTGCAGCTGAGCGGCCAATGAGAGCAAGCCCTCCGCGTGGCTCACCACCGAGTCCAGCTGGTCCTTCGACATCCTGTTGTTCTTCACTTCACAGCTGCTCCACACCAAGTCCAGTTGGACAGTGGAGGAAGAAAACATTTTCAATCAAAAAGAAAATTATAATATTTTAGTAACTAAATTTGGAGTCGAATAAAATTACACGTTTGTTTTCTCGATAGAAGTTTTTTTATTTTATACATTGGCTTTCAAACACCCATTTCAAAAACCCTTTTAAATAATGACAATATTTTTGTGAATTGACTATTTTGTGAGTTATTCATGTAAATAGCATCATTTTTGTGAATATCATGTTTTTGCTATGGCTGTTGGGTAAACAATTGAACGCAATAAAACAACTATATTTTTGAAGCTGAAAGGTTGTCCTCAGGACAAAGGTATTTAATATGAATGACAGGTTGGGGCAAGTTGTCACATGTTTTAAATGTCATTAATTTGTGTTTTATAAATGTTTTACTGTTTAATATAAGCTATTTAAAGGTGGGCTCTGTTGAGACAACTTGCTCTGCTATGTGTCACACATCACAAAATGTCAACTTGATCAATTAACTGTTTTTTATTTTATTACTATTATTAATTTGATTGATTCATTCATAGATTGATTGAAAATTAACATTGCCAAAATCAATATATATTTCCAAGAAAAAAATGCTGACCGTGGACCACTTTGTTAGGTACCAGGTTTGACTTTTGATTTGCCTTATTTATTTGTGACATAGATTCAACAAGTTGCTAGAAATGTTCCTCAGAGATTTTGGTCCATATTGGCATGATAGCATCATGCAAATATTGCAGATTTGTCAGCTGCACATCCAAATGTGACCCTGGACCACAAAACCAGTCTTAAGTTGCACGGGTATATTTGTAGTAATGATCAACAATACATTGTATGGGTCAAAATTACAGATTTTTTCTTTAATGCCAAAAATCATTAGTATATTAAATAGACATCATGTTCTGTGAAGATATTTTGTAAATTTCCTACCGTAAATATATCAAAACCTAATTTTTGATTCGTGACATGCATTGCTAAGGACTTCATTTGGACAAATTTAAAGGCGATTTTCTCAATATTTAGATTTTTTTTACCCTTAGATTCCAGATTTTTAAATAGTCGTATCTTAGCCAAATATTGTCCAATCCTAACAAACCATACATCAATGATGATGTGTAAATCTCTATTTAAAAAAACTGACCCTTATGACTGGTTTTGTGGTCCAGGGTCACAAATGTGAATAATTTGAGCTTTGTGGCATGGTGTGTTATCCACCTGGAAGGAGCTATCACAAGTTGGGCACACTTTTAAAGGATACTCAACTGTTTTAAGGGGTTAAACCACCAGCAGCAGCCTTGTTTACACCAAATTCTGACCCTACCATCTTGCCTTTCTATGAGCTCAAACCAGTCTGGCCATTTTCCTCTGGCATCAACAAGGCATTTTTGACACTCATCGGGTATTTTATATTTATTGGACCATTCTCTGTAAACCCTAGAGATGTTTCAGTGTGAAAATCCCAGTAGATCAGCAGTTTCTGAAATACTCAGACCAGCCCATCTGGCATCAAGAACCACGCCATGTTCAAAGTCACTTAAAACATCTTCCTTCCCCATTCTGATGCTCAGTCTAAATGCATCGAGTTTCTGCTAAGCGACTGGCTGATGAGATATTTGTGATAGTTGGCCAGGTACCTAATAAAGTGGCCCACAAACACACACCCAAATTTATAAAAGATTTACAGTATGTACCTACACTGAGAAATACTCCTGGAATAAAAAGTGGTTCTTTTTAAACTATTATTAGACACATTTAAATGCAATCCACATTATTTAAGGAAATGGGTAGGCCTGTTTGAAAAGGTGGTTCTCATCATTGTCACTAGGACAACATGCTGTGTTCTCTGTGACCTAAATCTCTGATGGCAGCACTAGTCTGAATCATCAGGCTCAAGGGAGGTAACAAGCTGCTTAGTGAAAAGCCTATCTCAGCGCCACTGTTACTTCACTTCTCTTATAACTTATATAAGGACATATTCAACAATGAAATAAATTAAACAATGCAACCACTGTATTTGGAAAGCTACCAATGGCAGTGGAATGCAAGGCTCATTGGAAAGGCATTATTAGCAACAAGATTCCATTTTATTGGAATTAGAGTTTCCTGAATCAGACAATCCTGCTATGTACATATTTAAAATTTCAATCTATAATTGAGTATTTTCATTCTACTCTGAAAATGTTTGAATATTTGCTGAATGCATGGTTTCGATGTTTGACTTACCAGGTCTGCTTTGTGTCCTTTTATGCAACACACAGTCACTCTCCTTTGGCTCTCTCTCACTTCCCCTATTATTTGTCAGCAGCAATGAGAGAACTGCTGCCCTGTCCTTCAAACACAGATTATAAGGAGGGAGGGAGAGGAGAGGAGAGGAGAGGAGGGAGGACGACATGCCTTGCTTGCAACATAATTCCCTGCAAGATTCCTGACATTCCATGCAGTTATAAAAATTTATAAATTATATTTTCATTTAGACCTATATTCAGTTTTACACCATCTTGTACTTTTCCTCATAATAACACTTCAAACGTCCCAAGGCTTCATTGTGAAAACCACCACTAGGTAGAGCCATTGGTCAAACACACATGATTTGAGCCTGTGTAGTGTAGCACGTGGTGAGATTTGCTTACCCATAGTGAAAATCCCAAGAAATTCAAAGCTCATTGTTGGGAATTGCAAAATTATTATGCATTCAGTTATGTAATCATAGAATATTCACTGTTCGTGAAACACTGCTGAGCACATCTCCAACAAGAGTGGAGATGTTTGCCAAGTCTGCATTGATCCAACCCTAAAAACAACTCTGGTCATTAGCCTCGAGTTACTGAGACGAAATCCAGAATTTCACAGCATTATTAATTAATACTAAAGGGTCATTCAAAGTCAAATGAAGCATCTATGACTTTCCGGTTCTATCAAAACTCTATAAAACACTGTACTATGTGAGTTAATATTGCATATAGCCTACTGCTTGTTGTGATGATACCTGCAATTTAGGTAAATTGTTTTTTTTTTAAATGACTAATAATAATACAGCAGTTTTAGTCAAATACATGAATAAATAATAATAAAAAAAGCAGTCAATGAACACATTGTTAATGGTTTGACTTTATTAATAAGAGCATCATGGTCATGGCCACTGTAATCAATTCCTCATCGCTGACAGATATGCCTAGTGCTTGTTGAAGTATTAGCAATAATTTGATAAGTAGAAATCCTGCAAACAATACAGGTATGCTCTTAGTGTGTGCTTTGGACTTTACCTTTTTTATTATTAATATCCTCTCCATGTGCAAGGCTGTGTTTATACATTCGTTTCTTCAGTGTTTCCAAGGACAGCTTATTTTAACTCAATCCCTGCACTGTTCGTAAAGTAGGTGACACATTGTGCTTGTACTGACCTACACTTATATTTTTATGCTTGTTTGCTCTTCTAAGTGTATACCACCGATGTGACTACATGGGACGGTGGACTGTTGCACTACTTTGTATAGTGTGTTGTCTATTTTATCTCTTAACAATAGTTGTATTAAACTGAAACAAGCTTAATCCAATAACTTTTTAAACATTCTAACAGTCTAGGAAGGAAGGAATGTGGAGGCCTACAAATGGATGGATGGATGTCCCAGCAAATCAAGGACAATGGTTTTATAAACACACTAAATGATGCGGTAATGATAATCTAAAAATGCAAAAACATTTCTGTGAGGGTTAGGTTTAAGGGCATGGGATAGAAAATATCATTAGCTCAGTATAAAAACAATAGAAGTCGATGGAAACTCCCCACCATAGAAAAACGAATGTATGCAGGAGAATAAAAAGGAATACATTTGAGTTGCTGCTGAACAGATCTACTTTCAGTTGGCTGCAGTAGACATGAGGCTGACATAAGAAACCTCTAAGGCAGAGATAAGTGAAGTCATAAGCACCGTGCTTCTACCAGGCAATTAAAAAGAACAGGAGATTAAAAGAAGTCATTAGCCAGGACAGTGGATTAAAGCACAGTGTCAAACAGTGAGGGATTACAATTCACCAGCCTACATTCACCCATTGATCTTTTACCATCCCTTTTTATTAGGTCTAGTATTATTTAGTTTTTTTTAAACTTTCCCCCCTGAGGACCATTTAGTTTATTGTTTTTTTTCATCAAATCTACCTTAGTAGATTTTTTATTCTTGTTTCTTTCTAATCTCTATTTAGAACTTCAGTAAATGCAGTTCACATCTCAGTCCCTTTTTCCATAAGCAACTTGCATGTTGTCGACGCATGGATTTACAAAACTACACCAGCATGGGCTTTTTCACGTTAATGTGGAGTCGCAAAAACTGCTTCGCAATGTTAAAAGCAGGTTGCAGACGCCAAGCTTTTCATGTATAGTACATTATTCCCATGGTCAAAAGGAGGACACGCTGATCTTTTAGTTTGTTATGGACATGATATGCCAGAGATTTCAATAATAGGACATTAAGATTGATATAGGACACTGATGTTCCATGCCTATAAGTATTTTCTACTAGGTATGTACTACATATATATATTTAGGGTCAGTCCGTATCAAGTGAGTCGACTTGGATTTGACATGACCGATGTATATTACTTTCATTTCAATCCCAACAACATTCTACAATTCATGAACAAATTGTTTTTCAGTGTTACAGAGACACAAATCAGTCTCTTCAACATTTCTATCCTGGTTCTGGTCAAAATTCCCCTCTCTTCCTCGACGTCTCGGTCTCCCTGTCTCCCATCTGCACCCAGATGTCAATCTGCCTCTACTTTTCAAAAGCCACTTCAATCATTCTTTACATCATATTGGTTCATTTAACCCGTGTCAATGCCATGCCCCCCATGACAGCTCTCCTCCCCGTGAATGATTAACACAGGAAAGTAAAGAGCATCTTGGTAAGTGGGTGGCCTGTCTCTCTCATCCTCCCTGGCCTCTCCGTTCTCCCTCTCCTCCACTTGTTCCTGCCCTGTCTCCTCTATGTCATCGTCTTCTAGCCCCTCATTCTCTAATACACCCCTCCTCTCCTCATCTGGCACTCTAAACCCAAGACCAAGGAAACCCCCACCACCCTCTTCCACACGGCCGCCCATTCCACCTCCGATGCTTCTCGAGTGAAACAGGCAGGGATGGCGGCTTCTTGCGGTATGCAACCGGCCAAGAGAGAAACCGCTGCGACTAAGAGAAAGCCTACCACCAGGTCTAATGGGGAATGAGTTTGTACCCGCAGCCATGTTCCCTCTAAACCATGAAGGGAGCGAAGAGCTGCTTGTTGAGCGCCGGCACCTGGGGCAGCTCTGAAGGAAGTAGCTAGAATTGCGTCGCATACGTGCAGCCATTGCAACTGATAATGGTGTGTTTGTATTCATTTCCAAATCCATAAGCAAGGCCTCGGAGTAGCTAGGCACCATCTGCTGGTTACAGCGAATGTGCCATTCAAGTTCGGTCATATCCACCGTGTTGACCCGCGATATGACGCGCAGAGTGGGACCCCCAGTGCCATGCTCGAAGCCCGTACAGTAATTTCCTGCCTCCGTATTATCATTGTCATTTGCATCCTCGTTTTCTCCAAACAGTTTCTCAACATGGTAGTGGACGTATGCAGTACGGTACTCTGCAATCACACGAAGAGGCCACGATAGCAGGAAAGCCGAGGCCAGCCAATACACCCAGCGTCTGGTGTACCAGGGCGGTCGCAATGGGTCGGGGAAGGCCAGCATGTGTTCCCGGAAGTCAACATTTTTAAGGTGCATGCCCTCCCGCGCTTCCATATAGTCGTCCAGGCCCTCGTTGTCCCCAAAGAAGCGTGCTCGCTGCGTGAGGTAGGCGGTCTCGGCTCGAGCGCTGGCGAAGCTGAAGCACTTGGTGAAGCGCAAGCGAGTGACAGGATGTTCCAACAGGCCCTGCAGCTCTTTCGAAACGTCTTTGACACCGAGACGTGAATAATCAAACTCAGAGCTTGCTGCGTGCGTGTTGACCCTTTCATGGTACACCTGTGTAGTCGTATAGGCGTCTCCGTTTCGGTAGCGCGTCACCTGTCTGGTACGACGTACGTAATGGTAGCTGATGGCCTTCCACCAGATGCAGGGTGTGGCTTGTTGCAACCGCTGTATCCTGTCATATACCTCACTGATTTCCACCTTAGCAAGGTTAGCTGTTTTCGAATAGCAGTGCCAGCACTCCACCAAGTAGACAACGTACAGCATAGCCAGGAAGGCTACAGGTATATAGACATAGCCGTTGGAACACGGGCTGTCGTGGTAGAGTCGGGCATTGCCTTTGTAGAAGTAGGCTTGGTCATCAAAAGTAATTACGGTGATCCGGTATAGGGAGCACCAGCCTAGCGTGCCAAAGCAGCCGTACATGAGCAAGGTGAGCAGCAGGCACTTCCAGTGGGACTCTCTGCACAGTGAGCCACTCAGGGACTGCTTGAGGGGACGCTGCTATAGGTGGGAAGAGGGAGACCGGATGTGGATGGAAGGGACAGAGGGTAGTGCAGATGGAATAGAAATTGAATGGGGCAGGGTTCAATAACAGATGATTTGGAGGTTGTTGGACAGAATGGTGAGTTGATGCCAAAGCCAAAGGGCAGAGGGCAGCATGGTTGGGTGAGAACAGGAGGGAAAGAAAAAAAGAAAATGTAAAAATTAGTTCTGGCAGAAATGCATACAACATACAACATTGTACAAAAACAAAAAGAAATTCTGAAAATATATTAAACTCGTGATTTCACAGCATTCTTGAGAAAGCAGAGTGCCTATAATCTATTACTTTTACATTTGTAATAAATTTAAAGGGCACCTATTAAGCAAAATTCACTTTTACATGTTGTTTGAACATAAATGTGTGTTGGCAGTGTGTGTACACAACCACCCTATAATGATAAAAATCCTTTTTTCTAATCCCCATAAATCATAAGCAGTGTCTCAGAATAAGCCGTTCGCAGAATCCATAAAATGTGACATCACATTTTACAAGCCCCACCCACAACTGTCAGCGAGCGAGTGAAGAAAACACCGGCATTTTAGCAATGACTCATCTGAACACCTATGATTGGTCATTGCATTAATAAGCTCAACAGCATCATGTGTGATTGGTTATTATGCGCAGTGCTGTAAAAACGCATCTATATCTGGCTCAGCGCCAGCCAGCGAACGCAGATTTGAATTTAGCATATGACCCCCTGGATGTTCTAATCACACCGGTGTGATTGTATCAAATATAAAAAATATTAATCGGCTATTTTTGTCTTTTGGAAGCTGCATTCAAAATCCATTTGGCTCGAAAATCACTTTGAATGGGCATGACGCCTCTGGATGTAATTCAGTCCAGAGTAGTGAGTGATTTTCTGCTTTTATTTTATTGTTTGGACCACATTAACAGCGGAGACAGCAGTATAGGTACTGTATATTATGCTGCTGTCAATACACAGATCTCATACAAACATGCAATTTCTTTCCCAGCTGTTTACCTTCACAGACATAACCAACTGTGTTTTTGTAACTTATGTGTGTTTTTAACATAAACGTGCATGTATTTGACAGTTTAAGCGCAATAAGACATGAAAGAGAACTTAGTTTAGGGCTAACATGCCGTGTGACAGCCGCTTTCTGTGCACGTGCTTCAGATGTGTGCGCTCAGAAAACCGTATATCAGAAATTTAAACTGAAATGGCTTTAAAGAGCATGATTTCAGCGCAATAAACATCATAATCAAAACCAAAAAGATGTATTTTAGCATATCTGACATATGAGCTGTTAAGGCACAGCCCTATTCTGGAAAAGGAGGTGGGGAGCAGCAGCTCATTTGCATTTAAAGACACATGCATGACAACGGCGTGTTTCTGCTTCCACTCAAAATAGGCATTTTCAAAATGATATAATAAATGATATGTGGGGTATTTTGAGTTGAAACTTCACAGACACATTCTGGGGACCCCTGAGACTTATATTACATCTTGTAAAAAGGGGCATAATAGATGCAATTTAACACTTATTTTCTATCACATTTTTTCTACAGACCCCTTAGGACTCCTTCGCAGCCTCCTGGGGGTCCCCGAACTCTATGTTGAACCTGTGTTTTAGATGATTCAGGGAACTAGTATATTTCATTTGTATTACAATTTACAACATGCACAGCTGAGTGAAGCACAGCCTACTATATCCACTCTGACATGCAGCAGAGAGAACTCGGTAATAGATCATTCTCCTGAGGGCTGAATACATTTCCTGGCTGCTCGTAACCCAAACCATGTCTCCTTTTAAAACGCTCTGTATGACTGTGGAGGGGAAGTCTAGATGCTTTTAGGCATCATTGAGTGCATCATCTCAACTAAATGCATATGGATCTCTACTGCCCAGTCTGACTCCAGTGGCGGCTTTCGGTATTGAGGCCATATGGGCAAAGATGAACTGGTTCCAAACTAGCAGGAGGGAGAAAAACAAACCTTACAGTTTCTCTGAAAGGTATGGCACAAAAAGATTAGGTTTTCTATGGTTGGTCTGTAATATTATATTTTTTTCGTCCTTTCTTTGTCCTTTTTCCCTACTGTCTCTTCTTTAGCAACATGACATACACACTCTCTAATATACACACACTATTACGTACACACATAAATCAGCTAATAGTACGAGCAATGCCCTTGCTGTGAGAAACTGCAGCACTAAAAGCAGGCTGCAGCCCAAGCGTGGCATGGAGGCTGCGCACCTCTTGGCAGGAGTTTAATTGTTCCTTTTACAAGGACAAGAGAGCAAACTGGGATGGGAGAGATAGAATCCATTAGGGCCTGCAGTGAGCTTTACCATGTGCACAAGCTGATATCTACACATGTTTTTAATAATGTCGACTTGAGCCATAAAACATTATAATACAGCATATTATATGAAAATAATATTCCCATATATACACAGATTTAGGTTTGTATGTCTGTAAATTTTGGATTACAAAGTATCATTACTCCTTCAAATTTCAATAAAATATGCAACCTTATCACAAATTAATTATTTATTCACTTGATGCTTTCACTGCACAGCATCTCAGAGACGTGCAGTTGTGGGAGGGTGAGAAGCTAGTGTTGATACCACAAGAAAATGTGTCCTAAGAGATGTGAATGATATTCAGTGAGATTCAATACTGGAGGCTGTGATTAGGACACTTGCATAAAACAAAATGGCAGTGATGTATAAATAGTGGATAAAGTTTTCTATTTCAGAGCCACTCTAATAAGTTAAATTATTTAGATGCCCTGAGAATGTCTGCAGTCATATGATCATGTTTATTTGAATACTTTTTACATGAGAGGCATCGGTGGATAGGTAAAATAATAAAATCAAGCCCAAGTGTAAGTGTAAGTGCGTATGAGTCAATATATTATTTGCCCTCTTGGGAAAGGGGATAAGACAGTAAAAGCAAGTGGCTGTTTGTTTTCGCTCAGTTTACTTGCTGGTTGTGCATAAAACCTAAGTTGGGAACCGAGAAACAATCCTGTTCATATTCAGGTAAAAATCTTACATTATTCGTAAATTTTTGTATGATCTGCTCACACCCCACACTCTCAGAAAAAAGGTACAAAATCTGTCACTGGGACGATACCTTCTCAGTAAGTACAGTTTTAGTCTTTTTTACTCCTAAAGGGAGGATATAAGTTCCTTAAACGTACATATTATTAGCTTTTGAAAGGGTTGCCTCTTATGTGCAATTGACCCTTCGTAGAGAGTTTGACTGACAGGTGATCTGACTAATCATAACGCAGAATTCGCCTTTTTTGTCTGACAAACAAAACAGACAAGAGAGTAGATTAATACTGGTGGATTTGAACTTGAAAAATGGATTTTGACATCTTTCTGCAGTTGAAACAAGATACCTTCTAACGTTCATTCATGTTTATTTCATGCTATAAATAGTAAAGAAGAAGAGATGAACTGAGTCGTGATATGTCACAACTCATTAAAGAGTCACAAAACAGTATTTATTGTTTGAATTTCTAAAAATAAAAATGACAAAATTTGAAAGCTGAGACTTTGTTTCATACCTAAAGTAACCTGCTCTGTCTTGTCTGTCAGCACGTTCTCAGTTTACTCTTTGCTCCGCAATGTATTTTACACTGCGTGAAAACATTATGTGTGGTGTGAGAGCGGCATGGCTTGTATAGGACATAGTAACAGGGAGGGGTCTTTGCGAAAGGTCAATTGCCAAAAGAAAAAAAAACACAATTATTTTTACTGATTAAAAACATGCAGCTTATTACAACTACTATGAGACTTAAATGAGTGTAGCTACTGAATGATTGTTGAAATGATAAATAAACGAAACCTGCTGTCATATTTTATCGTTTGTTCATTAGCCTATTGTTGTTAAATATGTTAAGGCCAATTATTAGATTTTATTTAAGCCACCTCTAAATTATTGTAAAGAATTAAAGTTTATGTAAACAATTTTTGCATGAATTGTTTTAAATATTTTTTATTGACATTATCTCATCATTTGGCAGTGGAAACTGACACATAATCATTAATGAACTGGAATCATTAAGAGGAAATTATTTACGATTACCATCTCGGTTAGAGGCTTTCCTTTCATTTCTATTTGTGAGTGCAATATTTTGAGATGAAGGACACTGGGCTCATAAAATATTCAGTCTGAACAAATGATATTGAGAGTGAAATGGATCAGTGGTTGGGCTACAGAGCACATTAATCAGTGCATAGCTAGTACACAAGAGAGACTAGTTATGTGTTAGAGGCGTGTGGATATACTAACAATGGTAAATAGCAGAGGAGAAAGGCATACTCATGAATTAAAACAGGAAAGTCTGAGTGCCCTCTTAAAGTCTTAATTGCCTTGTCAGCATATACATCTATTTCTATTTGACCAGGCGAGTGCTCACTGAGATGCGTTTATCCACAAAGCAACATGAACGAACCATAAAGACTCACTGACAGAGAACAGCTGAACGACAGACATTGTAAACTGAGAGCTGTCACTAAACAGAAATAGCTACAGCTAAAAGTATCGATACATTTGTAAGTGACAATGTAGCACAAACATTATGAAAACTCAATAATGATTACAAAAACTTCCCATCCCCCACTGTCTCTCAGCCTATCGATCGGTCTGTAACTGTATATGGGGGGTAAACTCAGCAACTGAGGATGTGAGTGAAAGAAAGAATAGAGAGAAGGCTTGTACTGTCACATAGAATGCATTTAAAGTAATGCAAGGCACTGTGTGTGCTGTTAGAAAAGTGTGTGTTAATTATTGGATTTTCTTTAATGAACTTCACACTGGATGAATAACCGTCCAGAAAATAATGAACGCCCCCACTGAGACCTGACCTCCAGTATCTAAGATAAACGTTGTGAGCCAAATGGGAAAAGTCAAAGTGAGAAAATCTGAGCACAAAGAAAGCCTAGTTTTCAATGCACATATTTAAGGTGATGAAGTTTTTGTATTTTAAAATATTTTCTTTTATCTAACTTCATATAAGTAAGCCATTTGCAGATTGGTTTCTCTGAAAGTGTCTTTTTTCATTTTTATAACAAACAGAAGGCAAAAAGCTATAGGAACATATTTAGCCAATCCTCTCTGTATTAGATGCATAATATCATTCTTTCTATCACAGATCTGGCAAAATAGAGAAACAGGGAAATAATGGGGGTGCATTCTCATCTACTAGCTTTCATCGTTCCTATGGTGACATAGCATATAGACAGGTTACAGGCCCCTCCCCTTAATGAACAGACAATTCCAATCCAGATTAAACAAAGTCAAATGTCTTAAGCAAATACTGGTAAGTCTCAAAAAAAATATCCTAATACCTTTTTTATTGCACTAAGCAATGGAGTGTTAATGCACAACATGATTTCACATAAGGGAGTATTTCAAAATAATGTTTTCTTAATGTGATTAACTCTCTGCTGTACTAATTTTCTTTACTTTGCAACCACATTTTTGATGGCAATAAAATAGATAAATATGAAGGTGACTTTGAATAAACGAACAAAAAAAAAGCTTTTGCTTGATCACACTGCATTTAAGAGTCATATAAATTATTTGCATGTAATGATTAATTGCTTGAATGAGTTTGTTAACTAGAAGCATCATTGGTTATTGATAGTAGATAGGCTACAGCTCGTCTGTTTAGGTTCTTTTTTTCCTTTGTATTTGTGTATAGGCCTATATATAGGCTATCCTTAATATTTAACATCTAATTACAATTTAAGTGAAAATAAAGTAATTAGGTTCCAATTTTATTAGATTGTCACATAGTGTGATGATGTAATAACATTTTTATTTAAACATTTTATTCTGACATCAGTAAAAATGAATAGCAATCACTCACTTGCACTATAAATAATACCTTTTGATGAATTTCCTTTCATTCTTGCACATTGTTGCCTACAGGCACGAGAACTAAAAATGATGTATTATTTCTGATTTTGTCTTTGTATTAACGATTTCATAATGCATTCAACAGACCTGTGCAGCAAAATATCTATAAAACGTAGGCTATAATATATATATATTTTTAAAAAAACAAACAAATGTCTACGATATTTTCTTTTCATCGCATTTCACCTTCTACATATTCAGAAGACAAATGCAATACATCAAGAAGAAACTCATGGTTTTATTTACCAACATTTTCACGCCTTACCTCCTCCCTTCCGCCCCCATTCAATGTGGGCGCTTCTCCCGTCACCGTCACCCCTTGCATTTTTCACTAACATGTATTATCACGGCACACACGGTCCAGGATGAAAAATAGCGCAGCGGTCCACCGTCAGGACCTCTCCGTAACCTAGTTCACCCCATCAGCGGCGAGTGCCACCACGTTTCTATGGTGGCGACGACGTTCACTACAAAAAAACATCCCCAAAAGATGCGTCCGTTCCCTTTCGTGTCTTACAGAGGTTATCACATCACCTAATCCCGGTAGTGATTCTTCTGGATTCTAGTCCGGCCAAGGATCAAGAATAGCGGGTAACTGTTGCGCTTGATTTCCCCTCAGTCTGTGTGACAAAAGCATCGCAAGCTCGAGACGGAGCGATGGCTGGACAGCAGCGCGCGCATCATATTCGCGCCTCTGTCGAAGGCTGCCGTTCACCGTGTGTCGTAATCACTGGCGGGCGGCGAGATTAATCTTTGATTATATTCTCTACGTTTTAATTTAACGACAACTCGAAAGGATGAAATGACTGAATCCTCAGACTCTCCTTCCCGAGCATCGCGTGTTTTCCACCTCAACCTCCTTTCACCTGAACGGTCTCCTTGCGGACTTCACTCTGACGTCATCCTTAAACGAGCCTTCAAATCCTAATAATTGGTCAGTTCATACCAGCGCGTGCAAGCCTACGGTTTTAAATTTAGGTCCTATTAGTGGTTTAGTTTTCGTTTAGCCTAGCTTATTTAATAGTAATACATCGTTTTTACATATAGGCCTATCTACAAGTTTAAAGCTGCAGTAGGCTATTAACTAAAGACAAACAGGCAACAGTGGCGTAACTACATCAACTTATTTTGATGTGTACATGTACACTATTTAACTGTAGGCCTATAGTTAAAGTAATGGACTATTTTAATGTAGCTACTAAATTGTAACGTTATAATTACAAATATATTTAAATACATTTTTAATAGAAATTACATTAAAGTAGACTACTAGTTTAAAAAAATGTTTTTTTATGAAATTACACATAAAGATGTACGTAAGTTCTATATGTGCAAACAAAAAAGCTCTCTTAAGCTCAACTATTTGAATTTAATAGGCCTATAAATTTAAATTACAATACATTACAAATAACATGCAATTAAGTCTCCAAAAATATTACATGCAGTTTAAAGTATACTTAATAATAAGTATTTTTTTAAGTAAGCTAAAGTGTAGGCTTTACAAAACAAAGCTATGTTCAAAACAAACATACCAGAATTTTATTTTTGTGTGTACAATGACTTTCATACCCTTAAGCATAATTTGTCATTCGATACAATACATTTAAATTATTTTCCTAATTCCAATAATTCTATAAGGGATAAGCAGATAAGCAGTGACTTACAAAAGTGCATGTAGAGTGGAACAAAATGATTAATCATAATTCATCAATAACTAGGTCCTCTATTTTTTTCTTCAGCACTTTATGGGGGTTTCAGGTGAACATGGTGATGTGTTACCTCCAGATGTGTAACCTCTCAGTTTATGGTGGCTTTTTGTCGTTATGAGTCTCTGTGGATGTTCAGCTTGGAGATGATTCTGCAGACCGTTCCGTGTCTGTGCAGTCAAGCCACACTCTTCACACACATATAATTTGTCCCTACGCTCTTTGTAGGCATATTGTTGAGTAACGGCATGGATCTTCCTCAGGTGAGATTCTAAGGAGCACCGCTGAGTGAAGGCTTTAACACACAAATTGCACTTATAGGGTCTCACACCTGTATATTGTAAGTTGAGAGGAAAGTTAGAGATGAAAATATACAAACTTGCATATTTAAGCATGTAAATATACTTTTTTATACTAATTTAAATGCAAACTTACCCGTATGAGTGCGTACATGCCTCTTCAAGTCAAAAGCATCATTAAATCCTTTTCCACAGTGCTCACAAGAGTACTTTTTTGTTTCACTATGGCACTTCACATGGCGTTTCAGCATACGTGCTGTAGTGAATGTCTTCTGGCACACCTGGCAGGACAACACTGATGCAGCGGGTGGAATATCTGCTAATTTGTTTGCATTATCTGGAATGACTGGAGATGGCATATTACCTGTAGTTATCTGAAAATGGGAGAAGAATGGAGAGATATTTTCTTGACACACACACACACACAATCATTACAGCATGTCTGTTTTAATTTAAACCAAAAGAACTGTCGGCTCACCTTTATCTTTGAGCGCATGCAAGGCACTTTTTGGGTCCTCATGTGGCATTCTGGCTTTTGATCAGGTTGACCCTGTGCAGCAGAAGATGGCAGCTGTGCAGACAACACACGTGACTGAACCTGTAGAAATTTGTTGTTTTTTTGTGCAGTTGTGAAGCAGGAGTACTCTGCAATGCTGCCCTCCGAGACTTCATGCACGTATGGTGGAAAAATGGACTCTATAGGGAGCAGCAAGAGCAAAGAGATTTTTAATAATAATAATATTTTATATAGCGCCTCTCTGCAAACTCAAGGTTGCTTTACAAATCACAAATGTGTTTGGGAATGTGTTTTTACGTCAGAGCAGAGAGAGCAACAGATTTTGACTGGTCACTTCTGGTTCAGGCAGCCTACACTTTTTTTAAAGTCCTCATTTAGTTCCATGCATTAAGTTCTGTTTTTTTAATTATTATTATTTAATGCAAAAGTATTAAGTCTTTAGAACGATTTAGAAATCAATACAGCATCACAAGTCACCATAATATCAAGTTATTTATAAACATTTTAAAATATCAAAATATAAAATAAAATAGCCTAACTGTATAAAACAATTTGACTCAGAACACCTCATCGTTTTATATAACGAAAGTAGTTTTCTTAGTTTAGTCTGCGTTTGTCAAGTGATTTGTTTCCAACAACAACCATCGTCAATATAGGCCTACAATTAATTATAACAAAGTACTTATGCACTAAGTATTCAATTCTTTTAACTCCCTATATGCACGCAGTGACACGCGAACACGAACGAGACACTCACCAGGTATGTAAACGTCCCCTCGCGCGGAATCCGGAATCTCACTCCAGCTTCTTTTTTCAGCAGCGATGTTCACTTTTTTGACCAGGAATGCGCGAGGCATTTTCGAAAACGCTAGCGAATGATTTATGTTCCAAGATATGTTTTAAGCGGATCCTCTCGCAACCCACAGTTCTGCAGTTATCCGCAATTCAACTATTACTTTCCATATAACAAGGAAGCCGCCAGGTGAGGTTGCGCATGCGCAGAAATATAACGGCGCAGTGCAGGTAGGCCTACAGGTAGAACCGGTTCTCAAAAGTAATGTTAATGTAACCTTAATGAGAAAGGTAAACGGTTTTTAAATATTATCATGTTCGTGTTAGTTTTAGCACACTATAATGTATTGTTAGTCCATTTATAAACTTTCTTAAACATGTCTTCAGGTTTTCTGTAGAGTGTGGGTCTGCTCCTTTGTTTATGCAGCCTGTGTTGTCTGTCTGGAGGTGGGTGTGTGTTGTTAGGGTGTATTGCTGTAATAGGCTATCAGCAGGGGGGCAGGCGTGTCCTGTCGCATGAATTAATCTACTAAAGTTTTAAGACACCGTTTGTCATTGAAATATATATATATTTTTATTATTATTAATAAGAGGATTAAGGAACTGGCGCTTTCTACGTTGCTTCATATGCTGCAATACAGTTTACTTTGTAATATGCGTTTAGTTCACATTAAACCTCTGTATGCAAATTAGTTTGCAGCATGTTAATGTCTCAAAAATCTGATAAGAGGGAACAGCCCTCCCACAAACACACACACACACACACACACACAATGAAAACACAAACACACCTCTTATCTTTATCTGTTTCTAAAGTATACACTGTGAAAATGAATACAGTGATCATACACCATGTGTCCGTGCACTTTGTTGATGCTACATCAAAAGGGAATATAGGTAGCCTACTTTTAGACAAGGTTTATTTTTATACATAGGGAGAGCAGTTTTGCATGTAGGGGAGACCGGGTCACTCTTTGTACTCTAGTCTAGTGAATATGTAGCCTAAGCCACTTTCAGTACCTTCCTGTACAAAAATAAATAAAAATAAAATAAATTAGCGAAGCATGTCACAGCCTGGCATTAAACCGCCCATTAAAGGCTTTTAAGCAAAATGTAGGCCAATCATTAAAAAAAAAAAAAAAAAAAATTGAAACATTTAACACTTATAGCTAAGTAATTGCTAGGCTATTATATGGGGGCAAAGTTTTGTTTTGGCCAACATTTTGTAAGAAATAAATTGCATACACATAATTATTATTATTTTATAAACATGTAATAAAAAATAGGCCTATTGTATAAACTTTTGAAAAATGTAAAGCTTGTCCAGATATTTATAATTCTCAAAATTTTATTTATAAATAATATTAAACAATTAAAAAAAAAAACGTTTTGGAAAGCAACACGGAGAAACGAACTGGACCAATTGGACAAATGAGGCTTCCGTAGTTTGAAAGACCACAAACATGGCGTCGACCTGGTGCCGTTCAATTTGCTCAGCATGTTAGATAATATAGTGTCAAAATATACAGCTACGTGTCGTGTTTGAAATGTCAGTATTTCATAGAATTACTGAAAAGTAATTGTTTTATTAAATCATGGCTGTTCAGTGCTTATTGTTCGGTCTGAGGTCCTGTCGAACATTTATTTCAGCTTATCGACTGACAGGTATTCAGTCTTCGAGAGCGTTCGTGTCTACAGCGACCCATTCCGTTAAAGTCAATGATATAACAAGCATCTTGAATCCACTACGTTGCGTGCGCGTTAATTCAGTCAGGAATGCCTTTACGTCTACTGCCGTCGCAAAGGACGTGATTCTCTTCAAACACGACCGGACGCGTTTCTTCAGACTTTTAGCCATATTTTGTGGCGGCCAATTTCTATTCTGGGCATATCTGGCTCACTTTGCTTTCACAAGTCTTCGAGACACAAGACAAAATAGTGGTGAACCTCAAAAGGTCAGAACTGAGTTAGGAGGGCTCTTCAGTTTTGATATGAACCTAGGTTCAAATGCCTGGAGGTATGGATTCACTCTTGGGTGCCTAATTATTGGTAAGCCTTAACTTTGATTTCTGATGACATAAAATTTTTTATGTATTCCAGCTCTCTAAATATTAATTTTCTGTTGTTGTAGGCGGAGGAATTGTTGGCGTGGCTACATTGTTCAGCCGTCGTTCTGTGAGTCGTGTAATTCTTCATAAGGGAGGTGGAAAAGTCACAGTATCTACACAGTCACCGCTGGGACCTCTCAGAGCTCACCATCTAACTGTGCCTTTGACTCAAGTGACCTGTCATGCGCACAGACAGGAATCACCTTCATTTATCCCTCTTAAAATCAAAGGGTATAAGTTCTACTTCCTTTTGGACAAAGAAGGGACACTAAACAATCCTAAATTATTTGACATTACTGTTGGGGCCTACAGACCCTTATAATTTGTCATTCATACCCTTGGGAGTCTGCGCTCTTCTGTTGATGTATCATACATCTGCTGTTCATTTTGGTTTATGTTGCCTTGGGGGGAAAACATGCACTGAATTTACGAGAGAAATAAAACGTGAAACTTTTCTGTTCATAATAAAACTTTTTACCTGGGATTTGTGCTGACAAGCTCATTCTGCCATCTGAATTATGACACATAGGCTTAGTCATACAAGTCTGACTAAGATGAAATTATAGTTCTGTCTTTGCATTTTTTTTTTCGGCAGCATTTATGTCTGACTCACTTAAGTAAGGAGTAATTGACGATGGGCCATTGAATTATTAGAACTTAATGTACACCCGAGGTGGTAATGTGGCCTTGACACAAAGCGGAATGACCGTTACACCTCAGGTGTGCGTTATTTTCTAATAATTCAATAGAACTGGGTTGAGTCAATTATTCTGCTTGTACTAAAGCTACCACACCTCAAGACATTGTTCAGATGTTGTATTTCAAGCTATTTGTCAGGTTTTGTCCTTAAAACCTTCTTGTTTAGTATAATTGAAATTATACTACGGGGCTGTTAAATGCTTGAATCTAATTGGATGATGAACGTTCTAATGTGTGAACAACACTGTTGAGAGACACTCTAATAATGATTAGACATGAAAAGACATTTTGGAATTGGCAAAAGAGGCGTGGAATGAGATGAATAAGAAATTAGTCTTACAAACAAGAGCATTTTAAGGACAAAAACCTGACAAATATCTTGAAGTGGAATAATTGACTATATCAGTTCCCTACCCATTTTTTTTATTGAATTATTAGAAAATAACACACACCTGAGGTGTAATGGTCATTCTGCTAAATCTTGTGGCCGCATTACCACCTCAGGTGTGCACCTCATATAACTATCTGTATGTGTGTTTCAAAACATTTTTAGGGTTACTCTATTGACCAACAAAATGTGTGATAATTTCAAAATAGATGACCCTGACACAGAAACAATTGATTTGGTTGATAAAAGTTATATATAAGATACATATTTTAAAATAAAGTACTTTTTTTCATTAAATCATTGAATATATGTCTATGTATGTATGCCTGATGCACAAAAACTGAAATAATTTTATTAAATTTTAATTTCAAGTTTTTTCCCCCCCTCATTTTAATGTATTCTTGAATACAATACAGACCAGCCCGCCATGAACGTGAAATGGGGCATGTATCTGTTCTCTAGCAGTGCAGTGATTCACGGATGTACTACCGGTTCGCTTATTCATACATTTCAAACATACGCGTCACTTGGCAAAAGATGTCTGTAAGTGAAATTCAACATGTGAAGGGTGTGAGCTATGGAAGCTTCTCTAGCTCTCAAACCACTAGGATTAAATTTAGGATATTTACTTCGTTTCCTAGCGAATATAATTTCAGTGACAGTTAGTTGGCGCTATTGACAAGAAGGTCTTCTTAAGTAAAAGCCATTAGAGACATTAGTGGCGGCAGATTGGAAAAGATAGATGCTCCAGAGTTGGGGAGGAGAGAGAGAGTGGGTGTGAGGAGGCGCTGAAACACTTTAAGAAAACTTGTAGCATGTGTTTTGATTTATTTTTTCATCATTCGCTCTGATGGATTTATCCTAGTTTTGGAATTTTTGCTCCTACCGACTTTGTACCTTTGTGGGCCTGTTTTGCAATTAACCGCACGGGAGATGGGTTTAAGCGAACCTAGCAAACAGAAATAATATGAACTCAAAGAATACGGATCGGGTTTGATCATAATGAATCATGATGAAGGAAGAGAATCGTATTATCGTATGCACGATTCCCAAATTTCCCCAGCATGGATGGACCCGGAGAACTCAACGGCTCTTCACGTACGTCCGGTACGTATTTATTTATTTAATATTTTAAGATAGGCTATTTAGTGTCATTTATTTTTAAAATCAACCCAATCAAATAGAAGTAATACAATAGAACAGGCAATAATTGTTAAGTTAAATTCTTATAATTGTTTTGAGCCTAAATATGTATAATTATAACCATTGTTAAATTTTTATTTATTTTCATGTATTTATTATTATTATTATTTTTATTTAATTTTTTTGTTATTTAATTTTTGCAGAATCTTACTGAGGGCACTTCATCCAGCCCAAATCTTGATGTAATTGCATCTAGTCCAGATCTTCAGTGGCTTCTGCAGTCCTCTCTACTTTCCCAATCGGAGACCAGCTTGGGAACATTTTCCTCATTCACACCCACCACCATGCCCATCTGCCCCTGTTTGTCACAGTGCTCCAGTCCTGACCCGTCCTGTAATGGAGCAGTGGGGGACAGTTCAGTAGGACATGCTAACAAACATGTAAGTTATTGGTATTTCTGATATTTTCAGAGTTTAGAATGCAGAAAATAGTGAAAGTAAACTTGAGGGGTTCCGGTGATTCATTCATTTATGGTAAAGGAGTGAAATGACTCACACCTGAATCACAAAGGGGCATGTGGCGTGAGTCAGCGCTGTAGTATTTGAGCGGGAATCTTAAAAGCACAGGCTCAGATGGATGGATGGGTCATGTTGTCATTGGTGCCAGCGGATGAGTAACAGGAACAGCATATTTGGAATTGGGTAGAACTGGTGTGTGTGTGTTTTCTTGATATCAACCATAAGATGGCAGCACCATCACTCTTTTAGACCGAAGCTTGGTTCTTAAATAAAATTTGCAATTGCCTTGCTAAAACCTTCTCGGCATTTATAGATGTCCTCTGAGGAACTTGACAGGATAAGGATCCGCAGGGAAAGGAACAGAGTAGCAGCTGCCAGGTGTCGGGACCGTCGTCGGATGCTTATAGACACGTTACAGAATGTGAGATTAGTACTTATTTGTGTTATAGACCATGTTTAGCCATTAGCCGTATGTCCTGAGCTTGTGCTTTTCTTTCAGGAGACGGATCATTTGGAACATGTGAAGACTCAACTGGAGGAGGAGATCGCTGCTCTTGAAAGGGAGAGAGAGAGGCTGGAGTTGGTTTTTGAGGCACATATGCCCATCTGCAAGTTAAATGACCTAAACCCAGAATAATTACTGATGCTGGTCATGTTTAGTGCTGAGTCTGCTGGTTCAGATCAGCTGTGGATTATATAACATAATAAGCGTATATTTGTTAATGAAAGTGAAATGTTAAAATCTATTTCAATGATACCTTGAGAATTATTATCTTGCATGCACAATTTGTTTTACCTCTTTTCATAATAAACCACAGTTTCAAAATATTGTTGTTTCTCTAGCAAATGTTTTTTATGGGTGTAGCAACAGGTGTGGACCTTGGATGGGTGCCAGCTCCATAAATTATGTTTATTATTTAGCTAATATATGTACTTTAAATATTATTACAATTTAAAATAACTGTTTTCTGTTTTAAATTTATCTTAAAATAGAATTATTCCTGTGATGGCAAAGTTGAATTTTCAGCAGCCATTACTCCAGTCTTCAGCTTTTTTTAGAAATCATTTTGAAGAAACAATTATTTGATTAATAGAAAATATAGGCTAAAAGAACAGATTGATCTGATACTGAATTTTGTAACAATAAGTCTTTACTGCCAGTTCAGCCCTTTAATAAAACTTTGATTTTAATAAAAAATATATATATATTTCAAACTTTGACCCCAAACTTTTGAAAAGTAGTATATAGCTTATAAAAATATGAAAATTATATACTTTTTATTAATATTATAAAAATTTAAATATAGTAAATATAATTTTAAATATTATTATATTAACATTTAATAAAATATTTAATAACAGAAAAATATCAAATGTGAAGTATGTCACATTTTATAAATATTATCTTTCATTCACAATATAACAATTTTATTTATTTTTATAAAATATCACTAAATTATTTAACGCCAACTGAAGCTCCACTTTAACATTACAACAAATAATAACTGGGGAGGAGATTTTGGGAGAAAATTAATACCTAAGCAGACATAATTCTTGGTTCAAGACTTTGTGTGTTTGGTAATGTACAGATTTAGTCAAGTATTAACATTAAAGTATTTAATTTACCAAAAATGCCTTAATACACCTTTCCTTACTCTGTTGTTGTACGTTTAGCAGTTGCTGAATAAAGTATTTGAGTAAGTATGTAAGTCTGAGCCAGAAACATCACACAAGCACAAAATTAACATAATACAGCCATTAGGTTTATGCATTTCTGCACATTTTTGTTTATCTTTTTTTGTTTTGGTCACGACATTGTGCTTTGTTTATTCCTTAACAGCAGGTGGCAGTCACACATTAGTAGACGCTCAATAACGCTGAGGGAGCGCTCGACGGAGGGCAATGTCTATGGTGAATGTAGTTCAGCTGGAGTTAAACCAGAAACTGGATCCAGACGATTGTGAGGGATTTGACAGCTTTGCACATACTACAGTATCAGTCAGTGTTCATAGATAATACTGATATTATGTGTTGTGTTACTGCATAAAGCGCACAAACAGATCAGCAGTGCGTGTTTTGAATTGTAAGTGCGCAATAAGCTCTGCTCAGCTCGCAGATGCGTCCTAGAGCGCGAGACCGCAGACGCCACTTTCTGCAGTGTTTTAACATCAGCTAACAGTGTCTTTGACTGACTTTCCAGTGCAAAACATTAATAAACGGTAAGTTTTCATCATCTTTCTCTGACTAAACAGGTTACAGTTCTCTCACGTATCATTCATTTTAGATTGCTTTTTAAATCTCCGCACATCTTATAAAAACACCTATTACATAGTTTGTGTAGCAAATGCACTGTGAAAATCCATTTGGAGATTCCATGTGTCACAAGCCAAGGTTATGTTTGACCACTGTATGTAAATCAAATGATTTATTTTATTATTTATTTTTTATGCTTTTTAAGAAAATGTCTATGGAGTTAGATGTGTTTGTGGGGAACACCACTGTCCTGGATGAAGATGTGTACCAGCTGTGGTTGGATGGACAAACAGGTTAATAAGTGGTTTCTATATGTTGCATATGAGTTTGTTATACACACTTAGTGCTAGTTTTTTATGTTTAACACTTGACGTAATGATGTGTTCTTCATGTTGGTATGTAGTCACAGATGCGGTGAGAATACGGATTGAAGCAGGTGCCTTGCAGGAGTGTGAAGCCAATGCAGAAGTTCTTCTTAGCGACACCATGGACCAGTTCAGAACATTCCAGATGTGCGAGCGACTCCTCCAGTCCCCTTCTAAAGTGGCCAATCAGCTTCTGTTCCAGATCCCTCCTCACCGTCAAACCATGCTTATCGAGAGGTCTGCGGTCATGCTAGTTTGCAACTGTGTTTTATAGAGTTGTTGCCTTTTTTGTTTTAGTTTTTAGTTAGGGGCATCAAGCTTATTTATTTGGTGCAATATTTGTCCTATAGGTATTATGAGTTTGATAGTATGTTTGCCAGGGAGGTGCTGGGTAAGAAACTCTCCAAAGGGACCAAAAAAGACTTGGACGACATCGGTTCAAAGACTGGGATTGTGCTCAAGAGCTGTCGTCGACAGGTGCTGCACACTCACCAAAGAAAGGATGAATGTTGCATGATTAGCAATGTTGTTTTACAGATATGTTAATATTTATTATAATCGTTATTGTATACATATATTCATTTACAAATTTGTTGTCAATGCACAGTACTTAAATATTAAATGATTTTGATTGTTATTCTAAAAAATGTTGTTATTATTAGTAGTATTTTAGTACTAATTAATTAATGTATTATGTACAGAAATTGCTTTGGGCGATACTTAGAAATATTAAATAATTTTATATTAAATATTAGTATTGTTGTATTCACATGTATTTACAAATATATGCTGTCAGTGTGCAATGCTTAGAATAATTACAGCATAGTAATTGTTATTATTTTAGGACTAATTTATTAACATATTAATTTACAGAAATGTTGTCAGAGTACAATACTTATTAAATAATTGTTATTTTATTCACATTTATTTACAGAAATGTTGGTGTACACTACTTAAATATTAGATAATAATATTATGTTTTGGAAATTAATTTAATATTAATTCATTAATTCAATTGTTAACTAATTAATTAATTTATTCATTCATTCATTAGCAAGGAGATGAATTGTTTTAACTTTTCTACCATTTTCTCAGTTTGACAATTTCAAGCGCGTGTTTAAAGTGGTGGAAGAGCTAAAAGGCCCCCTGGTGGAGAACATACAGCGTCACTTTCTCCTGTCTGATGTCCTGGCAAGGTGAGACTTTCACACATGTGGCCAAATGAAGCATATTGCTAGTGCTATAAAAAAGCAGCTGTCCCACCTATTGAAAATTGTGACCATTTGTAGCTTTCCAATTCAGGGGACGTAAATGTGAGCCTTTCACCAGTGAAAGCTTTTAGAGTTTTAATTGAAAGCAATAGTAAACCTAGAGAACACACAGGCACATCTTAAACTTATGTTATGTTGTGTACATCCTCTTACTGTTTTGATTGGTCTCTCTCCTCCATTCATCTTTCTCCTCATATGCTCTCTTCTGTTCCTGGCACACTTTTCACACTCTCCCTGTCCTCTCACTGACTCAGCCATGTCTCTCTGCAGGGACTATGCTGCCATTGTGTTCTTTGCTAACAGCCGTTTTGAGACAGGGAAGAGAAAGCTACAGTACTTGTCTTTCCAGGACTTTGCCTTTTGCGCTGGTCAGCTCATCAGCTACTGGACTGTGGGAGCAGTTGGTAAGATGTTCACCTTAAAGATGAAGTTTATTTAATTAGATTGCATGATATTCCACCGATCAGATCATCTTTGGTGAGTGTCTTTGTACAGTAGTGGGGAAAGTGAGTAAAATTTAAGTAAGACAATGCCAAATTTGGGAAATATTTGGGAGAAGGTAATAGTAATGACGCAAAATTAATTTGAAAGGAAATGCATCACAGCAACTATATATGTATTCTCATGCTCTTTGTTTTCTTTCTTCCGTACATAGACAACGTGGTGGAAAACATGGATGTTGATCTAGAAAAAGAGTTTCTGCATGACTTGAAAGACTTGAAAGTTTTGGTTAATGATAAGGACATGCTGGACCAACACAAAAGGCATGCAAATAATTTGTTCAGGTGGTCATTATGTGTAATGCTGATGACACGCTATCTCTAAAATATCTCTCTCTGCAAACATTATAGCTTGGTATGTGCACAGCTTAGAGGAAAAATTAAAGTCTTTAGTGAGATGGAGGCCAGTTTTAAGGTGAGAAGCATGAATGTTTTTAATTGTAAACATTTTTTCATACTTAAATTGATCGAAAGTGACACTAAAGACATTTATAAAGTTATAAAATTTCAAATAAATTCTTGTAGCCTTTCTATTAGAGGTCGACCGATAGTGGATTTTACCGATACCGATAGCTAGGTTGGACTACACTGGCCGATACCGATTAATCAACCGATAGTTTTCAAAATGGATAATGGAAGAGAGCTAGTGCTTTACTATTTAAAAAAAAAAAAAAAAAAGCAGCAACAGTACTGAACCATACTTTGCAAATGAATCAAAATATTAATATTATTTACTATATTGATCATTAAAGTTATTTCATAATTTGCTAATGTTAAAAGAAGAAACTTTAAAATGTAAAAATATAGCCTATTAGTAGCTAATAGTGAATGTTGAAATGAAAACACTCTAACAAGGAACAATACTTCTACAGTTTTCATTAATGCTACGAATGGACTTTTATTGTTAAACGTTACCATTTAATTTCAACAGTCATGCTTAAAGATGGCCATGTTTAAATATCTACACAAGGCCATAGCATTAAAATTACATACATATGGATATTGTATGTGTACTCACACACTTTATTTGCTTCTATTTTTTAACACTTGATAATTATCTAATCAAAAAATAATAATAAGTTAGTCGCGCAGCGCTGCTTCTAGGAGAACTCAGAGGTATCACACACACACACACACACACACACACACACCAGACGTTTTGCGTTCAGATCAAGTGGCGGTCTAAAACAATTTATTTAAATCACCAAACGGACATAAGTTTGCTTCAAGAATGAACAATGTGGCATAAATGAGTTTGAAGTTCGGTGTTTAAAAAACAGAGCAAGTGGAAAGAGAACGCGCGATCTATTACAGCTCTCTATATGAAGCATACAGACTTTATTAGAGCCACAGAAAGACAAACGTTTTGCTGAAAAATGCACAATACATAATTTATAGCCTAGGGTGAAGTCATTATATACATTCACAATGATTTGGGACAAATATAATGTAATTTAATAGAAAACTATGTGAATGGCGTTCTGTTCTGCGGCAGGCTTTTCTGTCGGCTGTATTTAAATGCGCGTCTGGAGTTTCCCGCTCTGTGCAACGCGCAGTGTCACGTGTCAAAATAAACAACACGTGCTGTCAGTGATTTCCTCCTCTAGAGGCCGCTCTCGTACTGTATAATGCCAGCGGACCCTTCTCAGCCATTCCGGCAACGGTTGCAAACCGGAAAACTATCGGCATGGATTTTTGCCGATAACCGATGGTTGTGGCAATCAACTATCGGTGCCGATTAATCGGCAAAACCGATGAATCGGTCGACCTCTACTTTCTATTCATCAGAGAGCCCTAAAAAGCCCAAATGAGTATTTTAGAATGATTTTAGGATCATTTGACATTGAAGACTGGAGTAATATACACACATTTTTGTTTATTAATTTGTCTTATTCATGTTGGATTACATGGGTGCTTATTGCTGTGGGTGAACTTCAGAACTTGTCAAGAGCTCTAGTTAACATCGCGTCAAAACTCACACACACCAAAGATGTCCGAGATCTGTTCATCGACCTTGTGGAGAAGGTAATGCACTGACAACTATATGCCATGAGGTGATATTTGTCCTTGAATACTCCCAGGTTAAGTTTGACAGAATGATTATCGCTTCCTCTCTCAGTTTATTGAACCGTGCCGGTCAGATAAATGGACAATCGGAGATCTCAGACTTTTCCTCACGCACTACAGCAGCTCTGTACACACGCTTGAGGCTTTCAGGTTAGTATATATGCATTTATGTGTGTTTGTGATCTCTTTCTCATATTTAAAAAAAAAAATTCTAAACATTTTTTTTTTTCTTCAGGCGTCAAGTAATATGGGACAGATACATGGGTGTCATCAAAAGCTGCATCCTGAAAATGTACCATGACTAGAACGTATTTCCATCGCTGGTGTCCAGTTAGCTTGACAAATCTTTCTTCAAACCTTTAACAAGCCAGTCACCCTCTCATTTATAAATCTTGCTACCTCAGTTCCCTTTGTATATTAAAGTATTCTTATACAGTAGGTTTAATTTAAGTAATAAAAAGGTGTTGTCCACAAATCTGCCCTGTTACTTGTTATTCGGGGTAATACATAAAAGTTTTTTATTGGCATCTATGGATCCATTGTTAAAATAGTCCACGTGGACCCACATTGAATCACATGGACTATTTTAACAATTTCCTTACTACGTTTTTGGGTCTTGAACATGTCAGTTACATTGCGTCTATGCAGGGTCAGAAAGCTCTCGGATTTCATCAAAAAAGAAGAAACAAATACATTATTAAGGCGTTTTAACTTTAAACTGTCACTTCTGGCCAAAAGACAAATCTATAATCATAATAATTCAGTAAAAAAGTCCATCCCATGTTGTCATCTCACATCAGAATCCACCACTATATTTTTTATAACTGTTTTGGACTGTTTTCACTTGTAAACGGTGCTTGATCTGTGCATATTTCTCTCCTGATTCAAACGAATTAACTTTTTTACTCTGGAAAGCAATTTGATAGAGGATTTTAGATGAATTTAGATGATTTTTAGATGAATTTTTAAACATGACTTTAAGTTAAAGCTGCAGTCCGTAAATTCTGCCTCTTTGTCGCTATCTTTGTTTGAAAACCTGGAATTGCAGCTTTGTGTGGAATTATCTTGCTTGCGTGGGCTGTACTCCGGCTGTACTTAGATGAATCTAATGTTTTGAGGAGTATGTGTGGCTGTCAGTCACCGCACCGGTGTGGATGTTTACTGTCCTTCGCAATCACAGATTCTAGCCTACGTCTAGAAAATAAGAATTTTCACCGTATACAAGTAAGTAACAAGTCTGCCACGTTTGTTCTGACCAACTGAGGAAAAAAGCATTACCATAAATCGCACTACCAATGGTGATTTTATCTAAAGATTGGTTAGCTCACATAACATCAAACCATGCAAAGTATTATTGTTGTTATAGGCTACTTTATTCTCAAATTATTAATGTTAAAAACATCAGCATTGTGTGACTGAGTATAGTGTGTATTAGTGTGTAGATTTCAATTTCTGTACAGTCTAATATCTAATTGTCATACCATTCGAATTTCATATCAAGAAATTCTTTTAACCCAAAAAGCAAACTATGCTCCCTTCGAACTGGTTCTTTTAAATACAAATCTTGTGTAATCCCAGGCTATCTGTAATCAGAAGCACATTTAAAACCGGATATAATTTAATTTCATTCACATGTGTTTCATAAACACATAATCCTTTCTGAATTACAATCCGCCATCAAAATGATACATTTAATTATTCTGCTGTGAGAAAAGGCTATAAACGATCAGTCACCTGCAGGATCCTCACATGCGATAGCTTAGTAGCCGGGACAACTTCTTTGTTTACAGACGTGACGTAATGGCGTACCACTCAAATTAGAAAACATTATTATAACCTAACAGTTGTGGATCAGGCTAAAGTAAGGCGATAGTTTTGAACACTGGCTGGTTATGCACTTGCTCAAATATTGATTTCGGATAATTTTTACCCCCCAAAAAGTTACGGACTGCAGCTTTAAAAACTTTTTTTTTTTTTTTGCTTTACAAGACCTGAATTGATGGACTGGAGTTATGTGGATAACTTGTGGATTATTGTGATGCTTTTATTAGATGTTTGTACTTTCATTCTGACGACACCCATTCACTGCAGAAGGTCCATTGGTGAGCAATTGATGTAATGCTAAAGTTCTCCAAATCTGTTCCGATGAAGATTGCCTGAAAGGGAGTAAATTTTCATTTTTGACTGAACTATTCCTTTAAGAACTGTTCACTGAAAGGTACTTTGGGGAACCCAACAATGGTTCTTCTATCTATGCCATTGCAAGTCTATCTATGCCAGTGAAAACCCCCTTTTGGAACCTTTATTTTAAAGAGTGTTGAGGAGGGCAATTATCTCAAAGTGTGCATGTGATCAGTGTTTTCCCACAGTGAAGTAGCTACCTGTTTGTGTGCCCAGCGGGTGTGGGTCAGCAGCAGGGGGCTACAGTTGGCTGGTCAGCTCTGAAGTGAATGGATGAGGAGACACTTTTACTACCTTATAAAAGGCCAGACCTAGGACAGCTGTCACCCCCTACAAATGGTCATGGAAAATTCCTCAGAATTTCTGCAGAAGAGTCCTCATGGGAACTTTCCCTGGCACTCCTGCTGTTTCTGAAAGTAGGCTACCTCTGTTGTTTCCATCAAAGCCATTGTCTTAATGGTGCTCAAACCTTTGTGTAATGAAGACGCATGATGTTCCTGGCACCGGTTAGTGTTTTACAGTTAAATCGGGAGGCCTTGCCTCCTTTTTTTACCCTGTTAATTTGTGTCTGCATTCCTTTTCGACATCCCCCAGAAAATATCCAGCAGTGTCAGACACAAGTGAGCTCCACCAGGATGAAAGTTAATAAGCCAAAGTGTATTAAAAATGGGAAGTAATTAAGACCAACGAATTGCACAGGATTTGCCTAATATAACCCAGATGGATTGGTTTGCCATTTTTTTCCCCCCCGAGTGATGGATTTGGGATTTGGTCTGGAAACAAGGAATTTGAATCTTTGAGGCCTGGAGGAAAAACAAGGCAGGAGGGTGGAGGGTGAAGGGTGGCTGAGATGCAGGGGCTGTTCAGGAGTGGGTGGAGGGAAAGAAGTGGGACGTCCTAAGCTTTTTTCTATAGCATTGCACCTTTCCTCACATTCGTAATACGCTAGCTATCACTGCTCAGGTCCTGTCTTTTGTCACAGAGCTCTAAAAACAGTCCACTAAACGAAGAGGGAGAGAGAAATCAATAGAGACAGAAGAACGAGACAACTTCTGCTGGACAGACTTAAGAAAGTGAGTTTCAAACCATCTGTATTTGACTCCTGTGCACTTGCAGTTTGTAAAATTGAGCATCACAGTACATAATACAAGTGAGATTATTCAAGCATGCTTGGAGAGAAAGGCATTTGATAAAGCATGTATGAGAAATTTATCTTTCCAGGACGTTATGCTCATTGTTGCCTTGTAACAATGAAACGAGTGACAGAAATTATTCAATGCTTTGCTATCATGCTTAGATGTGACAGAAACCTTTAGTTTGAATTGGAAACGGTTGTAGTTAATGATTACAGACAAGGCTGGTGGCTTGTTTTTGGACGGATCTGAGAGCATGGAATTCATATCCTGTGGAGTTCAGACACTGGCCATGTTTCTGCCTCTTAGGCAGGGCAGGCCAATTCTGCTGTTCCAGAACAAACAGTAGAACAAGTCCATAGAAATCAATGTAAAGTCAAAATGTATATTTTTATATAGGACACATAAAAATAAGTGACGTACAAGAGCAGTTAAAATGGTATAATGCATTTAACCGTTAAAAGCAAACTCTCAAAGCTACAGATAAAGATCATCTTTAATCTAGAAATGTGAGTGTAGGCAGAAGTAGATGTTATGAGGAGGTCTATGATTTGTTTTACAGCTATAAAAAATAACGAGGCCTTGAAATAAATTCTTTACTATGGTAAAAGAGGCCAGGACAGGTGAAATACTTTTCTAGCAGCAGCATTTTGGACAGTATAAAGTCCCATGTGGTACATTGTAAAAAGTGGTAACCTGCAATTATCTCAAAGAGATATTTATTATCTCAAAGAGAACCCATAATCAGTTCTGTTGGTGTAAAGTATGTGATGTGATGTTAACTAGTATATTGTTTATGACTTGACTAAAACCAGTTAATTAAACTATTATTATTTTTTTTATCGTACAGTAGTCAGGATGAGATGAAGGTGTGGATGACTATCTCCAGATCACTGAATGTGAGGAATGGAAAATCCGTCATGCAATAGCTGATTATATGCACCAACTTGCCTTGTTTCTAAGAAATGCCTAGTTAGCAAGATCAAAATCACTGTACAAAACCCCAAACTCGCATTTAGCACTGATCATATATGCCATGGAGCAATATTTGTTGAAGAATTACAGCCATGTTAATGTATGCCTAATCTCACTCTGATAAAAAGAGTGGTTCATGCAGGTTTGTGCTGGTCTAGCTGGTGGACAATGCTATTGTAAACACTTGCAATTGGTTAAAATTAGTTGATGCATCACACAGTATTCAGTATATTCACAGCATTCTTAATTTTGATCTAAATTAATGTTTATTTTTTACATATGCTAATACATTTCAATTTTTCAAGTTGTATAAATTAACATTAATGAATTATTATCGAGCATGAATTAAGAATTTAACATTTACCTATATCAGTCTTTAGTATCTACAAGATATATAGTTTTTATTTATATTTTGAATTAGTTTTTATTTTTATATTTTCAGTTTTTATTTGAATTTAAAGTTTTAGTAATTTTATTAGTGTTTTTTTTAACACATCTATATAATTTTTATTAATCATTGTTTTAGTTATTTTAGTACATCAAGTTAAATTAAATAAAATAGTTAAATTAAAAGCTTCAAGAAAAGTATATATTTTTTATTTTATTTCAGATAAAGTTTTATTTCAAGTAACGAGAATTTTTTTTTTTTTTTGTGGTTTTAGATTTAGTTAACCATAATAATTCCGAATGCTATAAAAAACTAAACTTTATTGTACGTGTAAATTGTACAGCTAGTTAACAATCCAAACGTGGACACCAGCACACCAGTATCCAAAACAAAACATATGGAGGTGGTCCTTTTCAACAGATCACTTTTACTGCTTCCAAATGTTTATGCTGTATACTATTCCTGTTAACACGTTTATTTGCAATTACCTTTGTTGTTCTTTTTTTACAAGGTCTCACCCCCACCTGTTTGTCTGCCCTCTCCTTATTTTCCTAGAGGAGACGACAGGAACTGAACAGACCCCCTTTACACGTCTGTTCTCGCTCTTATTGGGCCTCTTTGGTGTGAGAGAGCGTCTTAACGACAACTATACATTTGTTCATCCGTCCAGCTGTGTGTGTAGCAGGGTGAATGTCCTGTACCTTGTAACTATGAAGGCCACATATGTGCTACTTTGCGTGGGTCTGGTTGTTCTTCCTGCTACAATCTGTCAGTCTCCTGCTGAACGTGACTCTTACACAGTAAGTAATTGTGACAATTTCTCCCTGTTCTTCTGTCTTCCTCTTCAGTCTTCCTTCATGCTTGAACATGTACATGTTTATCTGCCTTCCTACGTAACTCAGTATATATATAGTGTGGTATTGTATACTATCAGACATCAGTTTGCATTAGAAGTCATGTTCCTGTCAATAAAAGTGTTTGAGTGTGACTGCTACATAATAAAGTGTGTTTTCTCTGCCAGGAGTGTACAGATGGCTATGAGTGGGACGTGCAGACTCAACTCTGTCGAGGTGGGTGGAAGGTCATGTGCCAGAGAAAGAGAGAGAGAGATGATGAGAAAGTGATGCATTTCTCCTCTAATTATCTTGTTGGTTAAATGTCACATGCACATCCCTCTGTCTTGCCCCTGTGTCTGGCTGCATCTCTGAATGTTAAAATACACTGTGTCCTGAGTAAACGCAACATTAAGCGCAGACGATTGAAAGAAGCTGTTGATATAAAGCTGAGCAGGGTAGCCCCGCCCACTGTCAAGTCTTATTGGTCTAAAATCCTGCTTCATATAAATGGCTAATGGCTAAATTAAGTAGTTTATATAAATAATGACATGTTTTTTCGATGTTAAAATACTTTCTGTCCCAGTTTAATATTCTAGATATACAGCACATCCTAAGCCAAGCACAACGCAATAAAAAATTAAATGAGCAACAAGCAATAAATTAAATTTAATTTGAGTTTTTGTCCTAACCAAGAAATAATGTTGTTGGTTGATTGGCCCCTTTTTCTGCAGCTTGTGGTAACTCCACCTATTTTGAAATCTGATTGGTCCAAATCCAGCTTCATTGTCTCATCAAATGTGTTTTGATTGGTTAATAATGTTGCGTGGACGTACAAAATTTAACGACTTAAGACTGGTTTTGTGGTCCAGGGTCACAATTGAAAGAAAAAAAAAAAAAACTGAACCGCGGTCTTTTTTTTTTTCAGTTTATTCTTGTGTTGTTTTTAAACAGTATGTACAGCGTAATTGTTTCGTATGTCTAGTATTTAATAAAAATTAGAATAACAAGGACATTCAAATTACTTGTAAACCTAAATTCTGTTCTCTGTTTTACTTAGATGTAAACGAGTGTGAGACTATCCAGCAGGCTTGTCAGGGAGAGATGAAATGCTTTAATCACTATGGTGGTTACTTGTGCCTTCCTCGCTCCGCCTCCGTGATCACCGCACCTGAGCCCTCCAGCCAATCAGAGCCCAGTGTGCCTGTGGAGAGTAATGAGGCCTTTAACCCCTGTCCCGTAGGCTACAGGGCCCAAGGAGATACCTGTGTGGGTGAGTTATTTAAGGCCAAATGCAGGCAAAGCCTATTCATGTGGTTTTAGATTGTTTGATATCCTGAAGCTCTTCCTCATGTTTTGGACAGACATCGATGAGTGTGAATTGGACATGCATGACTGTCAGCCCAGCCAGGAATGCATCAACACTGTGGGCACCTACACCTGTCAGTGCCCTGATGGCTACAGCAAGATTGGCATAGAGTGTGTGGGTAAGAGAAGAAATTATGTTTCTTAACATCTGTCTTTAATATATGGATGCATCCTTAATTGCAACTTTCGCAGAGTACAATTCAAGATTTATTTTGCAGTGAAGAATCAACTTGGTCAATTTAATTTAGCATAAGATTAAGCTTCTGTTCTGCAGTCTATAGTAAGTATCTCCTCTCATCTGTTAGATATCGACGAGTGCAGGTACAGATACTGTCAGCATCGCTGTGTGAACGTGCCAGGATCTTTCTCTTGTGAATGTGAGCCTGGCTTCCAGCTGGCGGGAAACAACAGATCCTGTGTTGGTAAGTCCTTAAACAACATACATTTTCCAGCAGCCAAAATTTGCTTACATGCTAATATAATTACAGTAGTTTGACAAGTTAATCAAAACTCAAACTAAAAAACTCTGTCATTTTTTTCAAAACCATTTTCTTTATTCTATAGAGAATGAAAGGAGATAGGGTCACTTGAACTCCAAAAATAACAGAAAAGTAGCATAAAATGAGCATAGAAAGAGGTTCATGTGATTTGTGCTCTATATGATAGCAGGTTACATTTTATTTTAAGGTGTATTTTAATTATTTTTTTTCCTCTAACCAAACAGTTGTATAACTTCAGAATATTTTGGAATATACAGTAGCACACAAGTCATATGTACTGTTTTATGATACAGTCATGGTGCTTTGAAAATCAGCAATAAAGTACCATATCACCATAATGAACTAACCTTCCCAGAGCACTGTATATGTAATTGTTCTATTATTATTTTTGGGTGAACTATTGCTTTAATGCTGTCTATTCAGATTTTTTTTTTTTTCAGTACATAAGCTTCTAAAATCTTTCTTCTTTGTTATCAGATGTAAATGAGTGTGAGATGGGAGCACCTTGTCAGCAAAGGTGTTACAACAGTTACGGTACGTTCCTGTGTCGATGTGATCAAGGCTATGACCTGGGACCCGATGGCTACTCATGCAATGGTTAGTGCATAAGTCATTACCCTAAAAGTTTTTGACCAATTGACGATGTGCTGAATGTAATTGGTTTTCTTTCTCTCCTCCCAGATATTGATGAGTGCAGCTATTCCAGTTTCCTTTGCCAGTTTCAGTGTGTGAACGAGCCTGGAAGATTCTCCTGTGCTTGTCCAGAAGGTTACGAGCTAGTTGGAACACGACTCTGCCAAGGTATTGAAACAAAATCCTTTTTTTAAACTCGACTCTTATAATCACATTTTACTTGGTTTCAGTTTGTCATAACAATTCTGTGTGTAGATGTGAATGAGTGTGAGACAGGCGCTCATCAGTGTGGGGAGGGACAGATCTGTGTGAACATCCATGGTGGACATCAGTGTGTCAACTCCAACCGCTGCCAGGACCCCTACATCCAGGTCTCAGAGAAGTGAGCCATTTTCTATTGGTTTAAAGGCAAATTATAATTGAGTCAAAATCATATTTTGACACTTTTCAGTATTTAACACCCCTTTCCCTTTTTCCTTGTCTCACTTTCTTTCTGTCCAGTCGTTGTATATGTCCGGCGGTGAAGCCAGAGTGTCGTGACCTGCCCTTCTCCATTGTGCATCGATACATGAGCATCACCTCCGAACGCTCCGTTCCCTCCGACATCTTCCAGATCCAGGCCACCAGCGTCTATCCTGGAGCCTACAACTCCTTCCGCATTCGTTCTGGAGACGAAAATGAAGAATTCTACATACGGGTTAGTCAGAGACACACAACACCCTTTAAACATCTGTTTCATAACTTAGGTTACATAATGTGTGATCGAGTGAAAATGGTTCTGTTTTGCATTCCCTTTTTATTATATTACACTATCATTCATTTGGGTTCATGTGGCTCATGTTTTTGAAAGAAGTTTCTTAGGCTTTGATCAAAATACATTAAAAACAGTAATATTGTGTTTTTAATGTATTTTAAAATGTCATTTATTCCTGTGATGGCAAAGCTGAATTTTCAGCATCATTACTCCAGTCTTCAGTGTCACATGATCCTTCAGAAATCATTGTAATATGCTGATTTGGTGCTCAAGAAACATTTCTCATTATTATCAATGTTGAAAACAGCTGTGCTGCTTAATAATTGTATGAAAATGAAGTGGAAAATTCTGTGAAATTTGATGAAAAGAACAACATTTTTTTGAAATAGAAAAATTTAGCAATATTATATATATCTTTTGTCAATTTTAATCAATTTAATGCATCTTTGCTGAAAAAAAAAAATGTATTAAAAAAAAACAACAAAGACATAATGGCCCCAAACCTTTAAACAGTATTTTATTTTATTTTTAATACTTGATCACATATTGGTTAGTTATTTAAAGTGCAGAATCTTAAATATTTTTATCATCTTTAACGTGTTCAATTCTTTGTTTGAAGCTTACTTTTAAGCTTTGAAAATCCCAAAACTTTCAGTCCGAGTTTAAATGAAAAATCTCAGCTTCTCCTACTTGTGGACTCATTTATTTTTGTCCTTTCTTGGTCCTAGCAAATCAACAACATCAGTTCCATGTTGGTGTTGGCCAGAGCAGTAACGGGACCGAAGGAGTACGTCCTCGATCTGGAGATGGTGTCTGTAAATCCTCTCATGAACTACCAGACCAGCTCTGTTCTGCGTCTCTCCATTTATGTTGGGCCTCATGCTTTCTGAGGAGAGAGAGATGGAGAGACAAACGTTGGAAAAATACTGTATTACAGAAGATTTTTTTTAAAATTCAGTCTATTTCTGCTTTTATGTGTTGAAATTTGGCAACACGGTTACACAATTCACCACTTAATGATGTGAAATCATCTTTTTTTTGTGGCTGACTTTGGCCGGTGACTGCAGGCCTATTCTGGGAAGTGCTAAAGCATCTGAACATTCATTCCTCTCACTTTGTCATTCTCACACATACATGCAGCATACAAGCACACACACAAACACACATATATCTGCTGCAGATATTTCAGAAAGATATAATTAGTTATTAGTACCAGCTAACAAAAAAAAAAAAAAAAAAAGAATTATCTAACCTACATACAATACACATTCCAAAGAACTTTTGTAATTACGTTTATCTAGTGTTATCTCAGAAAACACTAACAAACTAAAGAAAAATCCAGGTTTCTGGATAACCCTTGAATGAAACATGAAGAGAACAAATTTCATTGTAAATATTTTGCAAAACCAATTTTACATAAATTGTTGTATTTTTACTAATGCTTATTGAATTCAATTCTTCTGCTTGTATTTACTCAATTAGACTCCAAAATTAAATCATTATTTTTTTTTTTTTTTTGCTGAATTACATTGTTAAAGTAAAAAATTACATTGTAAAAGGAATACATTTAAAAATAAAAAAAAATATTTTCACACATTTGTTTTTTATGATCTTTCTTGTCTGTATGCTGAAAATATCCCATTTTATGTACATGCTAATAATTTGGTTAAAGTTTCTGTTGATTGTGAGCGTTTATGATAAGCATAAATGAAATGTATTATTCGGGTGTCTCCACATGGTGACAGTGTAACACTGGAGCACACATGCTGAGTTTTACCTTTTTTGCTATTAGCTGAAAGAACCATAATTAAGTCACGTTTAAGGTCCAAAGTTAGCAAAATGTCACATTTTATTTTTAGCTGTTAGAGCTACTGTACAATCATTTTTCATTTTGGAAATCCTATGTATTTACTACAAGATACAGATTCACCATATTCATTGACAAAAAGTAAAGACAGGACAAGTTAATGAGTAAAAAGTGAGTAAAAAGTAACAGACTACAATATGAAAACCGATACCTTTAAATGCTAATTAGCGTGTTCCAAAAAGGTTTATGTTTTTGCAGGCCATTCATTAACATAATTTCATCAATGGACTGGTCATCTCACACTTGTTTTGGAACAAAACGAGTAGGAAGTTCTGTTTGAGTCAGCGTCTGATTTATTACTGCTATGTGTGCGAAAGGATCTGTGTGTTAATTATAACGGCATGCAGTGTATTGTCAAATGACAAGTGTGAATTTAGCCTAGTGTAGCTCCAGCAGGGAAATGATGAGCTCATTGATGGTCAGTGCTGGCACAGAGGGCTTGTGGGCAGTGCAGCAGATGGATGTAGGTGTGATAGGAGTAGCTGAGCTCAGTGGCAATCATAGCAGATAATGCTGTAATATTTTACATTCTTCGGTTTTCTAAGACTTCGAAGGCCTGTGGAACACAAAATAAGTTATTTTGAAGAATGTTGGTAACTAAAACAGCTTTTGTTCCCAGTGGACGTCAATGGAAAGAGAAACTCTTTTTATCATCAACATTCTTTCAAATATCTTCTATTGTGTTCGGCAGAAGTAGGATGTGTATACAGGTTTGAGTATATGATGACAGAATTTTCATTTTTGTGTGAACTATTCATTCAGTATATGCAGTTTTTAATCTGTTTTGTTGTGGCTATGACCGCTAATCCAATTAATGTATGTTAGGTTAACATTTAAATGTTCATATGCCTGCTTATAAATAGCTGCATTTTCTCTAAAAATAAACAAGGTTAGTTGTTTTTATTAACGGAGAGGGAAATGGGGGCTTTGGAGCTATTTTTGTGGTTTCGAAGAGTAATGTTACAGTGGGTTATAAGGAGAGTAATTTTCCTGTCCACCCCCTCAAATACACGTCACAATCAGGCCATTAAAACATATTATTCTCTGATCACCATGAATGACTGAAACAATGCATGTACAGCCTTGTCGTGAAATTCGAAATATTACCTTTCCCCTCAATTTTGTTGGTAATTTGAACTCATTTCCATCCCACACAGATAAGGTTTCCAAGATGACAAGGTGAAAAATGTTTCTTCAAACCAGAAAGAATCATGCAACGTGACCTTCCAAGTAATTTAATGTGCTCTAAAGGTGTGAAAGCAATGACAAGGTGAGTTAGTTTTCGTCTCAAAGAAGCTTGTTACATTGCCAAAATGTGTGACTTTTTAAACATATAGGAAGATTTCCCTTTACTTTTGGTTTTAGGATATTAATAAATGTCACTTAATTGATGTATGTTAAATGTTGCAACAACTTCTGTTGGGTTCAAATTGGTGGTGTGCTTGAGAACAACCATCATTTCACATCTCTTGCAATGCGCAAATTTTGTTACTAAGATACTGCAGCTCCGTTGCCATGGGTGCAGAGATACAGAGATGGTCAAGTATCAGCTTCTAGTATAAACCTCTAAATTACAAAAAAAGAAAAAGAATAGAAAAGAAAAGAAAAGATATGAAGACAGGGATACTGCAAGTGAAACACATTGTGCATTTCGTTACCAAAATTCAGCATTGATCACATTCTGTGGCAACATATTGTCCTGAATATGGAGTCCAAATTAGGATGGATTTTTTTGTGCCATACACAACATAAGCCAAGAAGACCTTGAGATTTTTCCTGGAAAGCTGCTATTTCTTCGTGGATTCAATGTGAGATAATTACACAAGTGTTCTTTCGATTCTTTGAAAATGACCAAAGTTCAATGCATATTAAAAGACGTCCATGTGAACAGATTATGAGCATTACACATCTTCTCCAAGAAATCCCATCCCCCATCTTTCTGATTTCACCAGATGGCTGTGCCACCCACGTAATAAACAAAAAAGTCCAGTGGGAGCTCAAGGGTTAGGGTGACAGTTCCCTCTCTGCAGAGATCTGTCTCCCAAGGGCCAGGTCCACATCATCCAGCAAAACTTTTCATCAATACTGATGGCATATGTTCTGAGCGACGTCAAATGCTGTGGCTGTCCAACAGTCCTATCATCCAGCCTCCTATTTACGTCCATTATAGTTCAAAGGCTAAAAGATTTTGTTATTTGATCAGTAATAGCCATAATTGCACAGGCTGGACATAAAAAAAAGAGGGGAAAAAGACAGTATTGATGCAGATAATGGCAGTCAGATACCACATAGGATGTGAAATATTACAAACAGGAAGTGTGAGTCACACTTATTTAACCTCAGGACAAAAAACTGACACATCACCTCTGGAGGTGATGGATGGATGCCAGAACCAAAATACAAGCAGGCATCTGATGCCCCATAGTATTCTCAATTAATGTTGTTTAAAAGTTACAGAAGTCCATCGAACACATATGGATCTGTCTGTCCTTGAGCAGTATATTTAGAATCTTATAGAAAACTGAAAGCGGTTTGAAATAAATGAGCACTGTTGCTGGGTGTTAAAAATAGCCTGAGCGACTAAGGAAGAAAGAAAAAAGCAAGCACAGTTACAAGGTTGCAGTTTGAACAGGCTTCATCAACCGTAGGAGAGGGAGGAGGGAGATGTGTAGGCGAGAACATAGCTCACGTACGATCGCTGTTCGATGTTTAAAACTTTTGTAAACACAAAAAAAATGTATGCATGCATTTCTATACAAATAAAGAAGCCATAAAGAACCATCTTTGGTTCCCCAAATCATTTTTCAGTGAGCAGTTCTTAAAAAATTTTAAGACAAATTTTTGATTTGCTGAAAATGTCCTCCAAGACGTAGATGAGTTTGTTTCTTTATCAGAACAGATTTGGAGAAACTTAGCATCACTTGCTCACCAATGGATCCTCTGCAGTGAATGGGTGCCGTCAGAATCAGAGTTCTGATATAAGAACAAATAAAAACATTTAAATATTCCACAAGAAAGACATAAGAAATTCAAAATGTTTTTAACTTCAAACCTTTGCGTTCCTCTGTCCATAATATTGCTTTCTGTAGTGAAAAAGTAGTGTCTCGTCTGAGTCAAGAGAGAAATATGCACAGATTAAGCACTGTTTACAAATGAAGAAATAGCTTTTCACATCACAAGATATTAACTGATGGACTGGAGTCATGTGGATTACTTGTGGATTATTGTTATGTTTTTATCAGCTGGTTGGACTCTCATTCTGACGGCACCCATTCACTGCAGAGGATTTTCAGCAATTTTTTATTTTTGAGTGATATATATATAATTTTTACTTCGTAGCATGAAGAACATTTTAAATATCTAAAGAACCTTATTTACGAATTTAATGTGATTGAAAGGTTTCATGGATGTTCTTAATGAAATCTTTGGATGCCAAAAAAAAAGCCTTTATTTTTAGAAGTGTATGGAACTAAAGCTCTTAACTACAGTAAAATGCATTCTTGTTATGAATCAATGAGGTAGGTCATGATCATGAATGATCAAAGCACATAGGGATGAAAATAGACAGAATAATTTGGCCATAAAGGGCTCAGCAGATACTGTAAGATCCCACTTTATCACAATATATTGTTTACAAGCGATATGAATCATGACATGGCACGTGACTTTTAATACATGTTACTTTAGATAAACTAAGTTTGTTGAGTTCGAGCTTCAGATGATGACCATTACCATCCTCAGTCTTGTCCTGCTCAGGTATTTTGAAAGACATGTTGCCAAGCAACAGTTTATCCCTGTTCTTTAAAGTAGAAGAGTGAGGACCTTGATTTCTTCTGGTTTTAAAATAAACATGAACATAAAGAAAAAGGAACTATAAAACCAGACAAGTGTCCTTCAAACTGTTCGTTCACTGATTTCTCCTTATCTTCTCTTTCCTCTCTCTCTCTCTCTCTCTAGTGAAAACTATTTTCTGTTTTGTTTCGTTATTCACATGTAAGTTTACTAAGAAAAACGAGAAAGGAAATAGAAACACTGAATATGAGTTATATTGAATTTTCAAATGCGAAATGATTTTCTCAAGAGTTTTAAATTCATAATATAATATATTTTTCATTTGTTAATTATCAGTAGGCTAATACTCCTATTAATAATATCAACTCTGCTTGAAATGCTTAACCATATGCATGACTTAGCCTACATTTTGTGGCCTGTTTATTAAAGGTATTTAAAAAATAAAATAAAATCTAGCAGGCTAATATAGCATTCTATACAAATTTCAAATTTAATAAAAAATGTATCTGTCTTATTATTTATAAAATTAATTGTATTATACAATTTTGTCACGTTAAGTATTCGAAAAACTTTGTTTTGATATGTTTATCATGTCAGTAGGGGGCGATCTTACAATGTCAACCCTGTTACCATCATTTTCTGTAGCAAACAAATGATATTTAAAAAATGCTATTTTTAAAAAATATCTAAACAAAAATCGAACGTGACCTTAAAAATTAATAGTAGGCTATTTTTAATATAACAATAGCCTAACTAGGCTATAGCTTATTTAAACTTAAAATTATATTACAACATATAATATTTACATTGTATTAACCAATTATTTTTCTCTTATAATCATACAAGTAATCGTTTTCAAATCACCTTATCAAACTGTAAATCTGTTTGATAGAATGACCCACCAAAGCCTATATTAGTGTTCCGTCGCTTGGTTTAACCGCGGTTTGCTGTAAAATTATATTTCAACGATCATGTTCCGTGTGGGGGCAGTCGTGGGATAAAACACTTATTTTCTTAATCGTGGTTATTGTTTGTTTTCTATTTTCATTGCATGGGTGGCATGATGTAATTGTTGATTGTGAGCTATCAACCTCCTACTAATTGCTTTGAAGCAATAACCACAGGCGCATCTACAGTTTTCAATTAGCATATTACTGAAACTCATTGACATGAGATATAAATTCTTACTCCTAATCCCGTCCCCAGATAACAGCATTTAGCAGCAAAATTCTGTTACAGCAGCTCGCGGCCAGATGCACCTGCTCTGAGCGCGCAACAGGGTGGAGAGTTTGGACCACTGCCTTCGTCTAGATTTGTCCAAATCTGGCTTTGCCCGTTGAAAGGGATCCCATATTTATCCTACGTCACTATCACAGCAGCAAAATGCAGAGATACTTGGAGATCAGATTCAATCCGTTTATGCACGCCCCCTCCCAACATTTCTTCAGGCGCCTCTATATAAAGGATCTGGAGGCAATGTTGCCATCAGAAGCTTCACGCGAAAGCGAGAGAGAGATCCATAGCATACCAACAGTACAACTTAAGAGACGACAGAGGATATATGGGCAAAGAAAAAATGTTTTTCTCAATTACTGAGTAGTTCTTTTTTAAAGATACTATCCGAAACTTACAAGAAGTGGCGTCTGCTCCAAATGATGGCTGAATAGCTCTAACAGCAGGCAGTTTTTAACCCAGATTGTTCGTCCGTTCCAACGATTCTTTGGACTCGACAAAATGTACCGGTCCACTAAAGGAGCATCAAAGGCTCGGAGGGATCAAATCAACGAAGAAATTCGCAACTTGAAAGATCTCCTGCCCATCTCCGATGCCGACAAAGCTCGTCTTTCCTACCTTCACATCATGTCCCTAGCCTGCATTTACACAAGAAAGTCCGTCTTTTTCTCTCAAGGTAGGGTTAACTTAAAATAACTTTTGAAAATTATAGCTGAGAGATTTTGAATGGAGTTCTTGAGTTGCCATTCAAATATAAAGTATTCAGATCAGTGTATTTGCTTTTAGATTCTTGAAAGGTTAGAAAGTTATTGACCATTACATGGTTTTCTAAAGAACAATCAAAATCCTTTTTTTTGTTTGTTTTGTTTTTACAAGCATAGAGCAGATATGTCATATCTAAGGAATCTCTGCCTCTGTCCAGAGTTCTGAAAGTTGCTGGTCTCTGTCTATGGTGCTGATTTTGAGCTATTTGTGTGGATGTTGCTTTAGATTACTTTCTATCGCTTGAGATTAAGAATTTGTTCTATGTACATACAGATCTTTATTTTGAGATTTACATGTTTTGTCTTGATCAGTGGCTGCAGGTCATGATGTGAGCGGGAGCATCCTGTCTTTGCCAGAACTCTCGGATCTGCTGCACACACTACCAGGGTTTCTCCTAGTGCTTACGAGTGAAGGAAAACTCCTGTATCTATCGGACAATGTTGCAGAGCACCTTGGCCATTCCATGGTAAGAGGCAAATTGTAAAAATAAATAGTTCATCTAACTTTTTAGTACTTTGTTAGGAATTGGTGCAAGCTAAAAATAATTATTTGGGCTTCGTTCAGGTGGATCTGGTGGCTCAGAGTGACAGCGTGTATGATATAATAGACCCAGCCGACCACTTCATCATGAGAGGCAACCTTGTGCCAATCACCACACCTGACACAGGTAATTTACACTGTTAGTTTGACACCTTCTTTTAACATAAATCATTTGAGATGTATTGAACATGATATAAAGAATAATCCCTTAATTTGTCACTCTTTTTATTTATTTTTTTTAGACCGGCTCTTTCGCTGCCGCTTCAGCACTTCAAAGTTTGTGAGGAGACAGGGATCAGGGAACAAAATGACATTGGTTCGGGCACGCTGTCTGCCACCTCCATACCACACATCCTCTTACTGGACCTCCAATCCAGTGTGGGTGTGTTTTTGCTCCCCACTGGAGTCCAGCGTCCCTCAGGTTTCATCAGCTAGGAATCCTCTTCCCACCCCTCCTGCGGAGCAGTCTTTCCTCCTGTCCTGTTTCCAGTCTCAGCACAGCCGGGACATGAGAATCCATGCTGCTCAGGACAGGTACAGTATGAGTCCTGTGAATGTCCTTGTCGGTATATGATTATGTATTTGAGAGTGAGAGAATAATCCTGTTGTGTTTGTCTCTCTCTGACAGTGTAAGCGTGTACCTTGGCTATGACATAGAGACTCTGCGTTCTCGCTCATGGTACAGTCTGATTCATCCTCGTGATCTCTCTCACGCCTCTGCACAACACTGCGCCCTGTGTGAGTACATAACTTTATTTATTTATTTTTAAATTTGATACCATATATCAAAAAGCTGGTCTAGTAAATGTGGTTTATTAATTGGTCATCGTGTCCTATTTCAGTACATGAAGGTGGGGAGAAGCAGGTGGAGATGGTGGTCCAGGTAGAGGCAGCAGATCATTCATGGGTCTGGCTTTACATTGTTCTTCATCTGGAGACTGGAGAATATCCCATCAACAGCCACAACTACGTTATAAGGTATAAAGGCTACCAGTTTTTAAGTTTAATATACTATAAAATAAAAACAATTATATTTACAATTTTAGTAAAATTATAATTATTAAATAATAAAAATGTGCTTAATTAGATTTTTTATTTTATTAAACTTAATTTTAAACATTATTATTAGTAATTTTATTATTAATATTATTATTATTAATAGATATAATATTGATATTATTATTATATTAATAATAGTGACATATATCATTTTTAATATTTTTAATAAACTTTTAATGGTAATATTAAGTATTGTTATTGTTGTTGTTGTTATTATTAATATAATAATAATAATGATGTATTATTATTATTGAAATTTAATGTTTTTAAGATGTTTTATAATATCTTTAATATTTTTTATTATATTTAATATATTTGCATACTGTAATTTATAATAATAGTATTTATTTTTAAATCTTAAACATATTTATAAAATAATTAACAATCTGTCATTTTCTCTACCCTTCCCTCAGTGAGTCTGAAGCCTGGTCGGTGCGTCAGCAGTTGTATTCAGAGCAGAACCAGCTGGCTCTCCTGTACCAGGAGGCACGCCAGAGCTCTGACCCCCTGTCCAGCCCGGACCAGGTCTTCACACCCAGCAGCAGTGGCCTGTCCTCCCAATCCTTCGACTTCAGCTTCACCACTTCTGGCCGGAGCTCCTCTGAGGAGCTCCCTAGCACCTCTGCCCCAACCAGCATGGCACTCGACCCTCTTCAGGGCTTTTCTCAGGATGAAGAGAGCCATCCGCAACTGCATGGCGGTCACCAGATGTGGAGATCAGCCATGACTGTTTCCCCTGAACATTTAAGCAACATCCCGAGTCTTTCTGCAGTTCCCCAAACCCATGTCGCCCCTCCACCCCTTCCTCCATTTAAACCTCCTCCTAAGCGCCAAAGCTCAGAGGAGTTCATTTGCACACCTCCTTACACCCCAAGACTCGGAGGGGGGAGTTTCATGTTTGGTGATGAGACATTTAAATCAGACCATAGCAATGTAGTCAAAATGAGGCAGTCTATAACCTCAGCGTCCCTTCCCGCAAGCATCGGCCCCACTCAACACTGCCGCAAACGCCTTTACGAAACGCTACCGCTTACTCCAGACAGCCCAGGCAGTGACGAATGCATTCTCATGGCACTGCCGGAGATCAGAGGACCTCTGTACGTAGACGTCCCCCATTTCCCATTCCACAATCCCCCTGAAGGCCTTTTAACCCCCGAGGCCTCGCCCACCAAAAAGCCCTGTTTGAGTTTCTTCCCTCGGGAAGAGGATTCGGAAAGAGAGCGAATGGAGATCTCGCTCCTGGCTCAGTACATTAGCACTTTAGCTGAAGGTTTCTGTCACAGCCACCCACAAAACACATCGGCTCCCCCTCATCACGCATCGTTTGAGGGCCCTAACTCCTCGCTGGCTCACATTGATGTCTTTATGTTTGAGGAGAAAGCAGTAGATGGCATCCCTCTTCCAAATCTGCTATCCACCTCCCCCGTACCTCCCTCGCCTTACTCATCAGAGCCGTCCTACAGTCAGCGCTCCCCGAGCCGCAGCTCCCCTGTCCACGCGCAGGAGGAGGCGGCGATTCTGAACAGTGTACACCACCTCTGTAGCGTCCAGTCGACGCACCGTAATCGCATGGCCGGGGGTGGGCCGCAGGAAGCCGAGAGACCCGACGAGGACGTGGAGATGATGTCCACCCCAGGGTCCACCGCACTTCCTGCCCTCACTCCTGCTCTGCCTTGTGCCCAGTCCCTCCTAGAGGAGCTGGTCACCATGGAACCTGTGTTTGGGGCAGCCGCCCCAATGACTCCTGCCGAGAGGCAACAAGATGAGTTGTATCAACTCCCTCATCAAGGCGGACAACAGATCTTCTACCAAGGTGAGAAACGGTGGCATTTTTTGCAAATTTAGCATGTCAGTATCTCAAAGTTTTCTCATCTAAACTGTGTTTTTTTCTCTCTCCTTTCCTACAGATGGAACCAGTGATCACATGTTTTAACATAAGTCTGTGACTTAATCAACAAAGTATGGCATATTGTCATCTTTTACGAAGCTATTTTTCTGGGACAATGTGGTAGATTTAAATCAAAGTGTGTTAAAAAGGATTATTTATGTTTATATTTCAATATCATGAAGTCACATGAACACGCATCCTATTCATATTGGACTGTCACTTTGGGGTAAAAGTACTTAAAGTAACATAAAGGCAATTGCCACTTTGTATTCACTTATAGTGAAGACTGTGTTTTACTGAAAGAATATGTTTATGAATCACAAGTGTATCTTTAAACCATCGTAGAGTTCTACGGTCAAGTAGAGGATTGATTCCTACCTACAATACTCTCTTTCTATTTGCTCTTCATTGTGTCAGTGCATGAAAACCATAGAAAATACTTCATAATAAAAATATTCCTTTATGTTTTGTCCTTTGTTTGGAGAACAATATAGGATTTGCTTACAGTCTTAAATTTAAAGGTTACTGGCATTGCATGAAAGGTTCTTAACATTAAGAAAAGGTTGACTGAAAATTCTTTGAGGAACCCAAAATGGTTCTTCTATGCCATCGCTGTGAAAACCTTTCTTTTTAAGAGTGCATTCGATGTACTATATGTTCTTGTCCACAAAGAATATCCTTGAATTTGATGCGCTCTTGTTTTCCAAATATGTATATGAGAGTCAATTAAATGCATCAAAGCGAGGTTCATCGGTGTGTGTTCATTGTTGCTGCCCCCTCCATTGTTCCCTTTCATTCACTGCCTTTTTAGTGTGTCTCCATGGTTTCCTAGGACCGACTGACGCAGATGATGAGGTGCTATCTGTTTTTCCTGACGTATGCTCTTGACTCAGAGGCACAGTGGAGACAATCAGCCTCCTACACACACACACACATGCATATATGTCCACAAACGCATGCTGTACAGTGAATAGTCAGCCCACACTTTCCCATTATACCTGGAAGCTCACGATAATACCCTATATGGCCTTTCCTGCCTTTCCATTTTTTCCTCTTGTTGCTGGGGAAGCGAGATCTTCCTTTCGCAATCTCCACCTCCGGTGCCCCTAAATCATTGTTTGCTTGTCAATTATCCAGTTATGCACCTTTCCATCGAGTCCGACGTCCGGGGCAGTGCTGACCCTCCCACATGGGACCATGGGCCAACTTACCGCCCTGTGTCCAAAAATACTCCACGAGTTTCATCTGAATAAAACTCTCTCATGTCTTCTCTTCCTGTCCTTGTGAGAATGATGTGCTTTCAGCAATGAAGAGGAATAAAAATAGACCGGACTGAAAAGAGGAGGAAAAGAGGGAAAGGGGAGCGCTTGGAAGGTGCACAAGGACTTTTAGGTGCTTATTCATCCTGCTTTCCTCCCACTCCTCCAATCAGTCAGCTGCATTTCTTTTCATCCTCCCTCTTTCACACATCTGTGCTTTCTCATTGATACCGTCCCATTCATTAGGACCCTCTCTCCTTATGACTCACCCTTACCTCTTTAACTCATCTCTCCCTTCTCTGCTCTCTCACTCTTCATCATCCTCCAGATACGTCCACACAAACAGCCCGTGCCCACTTAAATCATAATAGAAATGCAAAAATTAAGATGCTCTCATCTTGTTTTCTGGAAAGTATGATGAAAACAACCACCTACATTGTCTGTACTATTCAAAGACGTACAAAACATTTCTATTCTTAAGCTCTAATGCCACAGTGCAACATCAAAAGAACACTTTTCTCAACAAATAAATTATATTGGCAGAGATACAGGAAAACAAACCTTTGAAATAAGTAGGCCTATTATTTTGACAAGCTATCTTCATCCCGGGGCTTGAGACGATGTCCTCAGTTCTCCACACTCACGAAGGCCTGCATTGCACCAACATGAAACTTTGTTCAGTGTCTTTACTTTTGATTTGTCAGAATATACTGTAAAGACTGCTCAATGCTGACGTTCAGTGGTCATTAATGGAAACTGTATAGAATGCTTATAGGTAAAAATATTTATTATCAAAATAACGTACTTTAAAAGTGTGTGGTTATGTGCAAACTGAATGTAATGTTTAGGTAGGACGCTTAATCATATGTGTACAACACAACGTGTAGGGCACCTTTAATTTTACATTATTAAATATAATTTTACAGTAAAGTGCACTTTTTGTGCTTAAAGTGTTAGTTCACCAAAAAATTAAAATTCTAGCATTAATACTTACCCTGACGCTCCAAACCCGTAAGACCTTCGTTCATCTTCAGAACACAAATTAAGATATTTTTGATGAAAACCCTGCAGACAGCAGCTGACATGTTAAAGGCCCAGAAAGGTAGTAAGGACATTGGTAAAATAGTCCATATGACATCAGTGGTTCAACCTTAATATTATGACATAATTTTCATTTTTGGGTGAACTAACCTTTAAGTGTTAGGAAACACAGCCATGAAAGTATACACACTTAAGTGTCCTTTTAAGTCATTAAAGGGATAGTTCACCCAAAAATAAAAAAAAGTTATTATTTAGGCCTACACAAAATTTGTTTCAAACCTGAATTCCTTTATGAGAACAAAAAAGAAGATATTTTGAAGAACATGTGTAGCTAAACAGTCGATGGTCGCTATTGAAGTCCATATTTTTTCTATATGGAAGTAAATGCAGACCATCAACAGTTTGTTTTCCCATATTCTTCAAAATATCTTTGTCTGTGTTCAACAGAAGAAAGAAACTCATACAAGTTTATAACAACTTGAAAGTGAGTAAATAATGACAGAATTTTCATTTTTGAATAAAACTTGTGATACAACTTCCGGTAAGTTACACCACAGAAATATTTTCTTCAAACCCCACAAAAACATCAAAATAATTCCTAATTCATATTTTAAGACGTGTTCGTCACAAAAGAGGTGTATTCAAATTGTTTTTTGTATGAATTGCATTTCCTAATGTATTCTTTTTGGGGCAATTTAAATAAGAAATACTTAAAAATCACCGCTTGTATTATTGTATTATTACCACACCCATTCACTAGATGGCGGTATTAAGCAGTTCAGTCTTGAGCTACTCACTGGTCCAGGATCGAGGAAGATGCCTCGGGTTCAATGCATTTTCAATATGGCGACGTGCATGTTGGTAACATAACAGTGAGGGTGGAAGAATTCGTCCTTTTTTCCTTGGACTGAAAACTAAAGGCAGCACTTAAGAAACGTCTTAAGAATCGTTTGTTTTAACATAACGTACATACAGGTAAATTAAACACAAAAGGAATAATTTTACTCTAGCACAGTGTATTTCACTATCATTCACAGTGACTCTATACACATCTTATGATTTGATTTTGCAGTTGTTCGTACAGATGAATTAAAATGGCTTTTCTTGGAAGTCTTAAACCAATGCTGTCGTCTGTTTTGCAGGGTAAGTCTTAGCAACAGAATTTTGACTAATGTCCTATTCAAATAAATGACTGAAATAAATTATGCTACTTTCCATTGTGTCATTTTGGCAGCGTCGCACTCTGTACCTTTCTGGTCTGGACCTGTGTTCTCCAGGACCATGGCCACTCTCAATCAAATGCACCGTAAGGGCAGACCTCCCCCACCTCGTCCAAAAATCAGTGCCACTTATGGGCATCCACAGCTCAAAGCAGTAGTTCTGAAGACCATGATCAGGAAACCCAAGAAACCCAACTCAGCCAACCGCAAGTGTGCACAAGTACGTCTGTCCAATGGTCAAGAAGCTGTCGCGTACATCCCTGGGGAAGGACACAACCTCCAGGAGCACAATGTGGTGCTGATACAAGGAGGGAGAACACAGGACTTACCAGGGGTCAAAATCACTGTGGTCAGGGGCAAATATGACTGTGCACATGTCGTGAAGAAGAAACAGTAATTACTAGAACTGCGTATAACTGCATATATGACTGTAATAACTTGGATGCCAACAAATAAACTTGGTCTGAAATGTAAATAATGATGGTCAAGCTTAATTCATACAGATATTCCGATCCAACAGTGATCTGATCCTGCAGTGTTATTTGCAGAGTATGTTCAAGTAGTATTTCTGGTTCTGTTACTTGTTTTGCAAGAAATGTTATCTTTTGTTGATCAACTCTATTTGACAGAAGTAAAAGAAGGTGTTTGTCTCAACCTTTACTATTTCCTGCCATGTTAAGCAACTGTTGTTTAACAGCAGATTATGAGTTGGTTTATCCTTTTGTACAAAATGTCATCTGCATGCCTGATATAACATGCTATGCAAACAATGCCTAAAATGATTGAATTTTAAGAAATAGCGTTCACGAGAAACAGTTGTCTTCACAGAAGTCATCAGTTTCTGCTGTAAAGAATTTGTAAAATTATTTAAAACCTTGTTTGTAAGTGCAGCTAAAACAACTACATGTAAGGTTTTTTTTTTTGTTTTTGTTTTTTAATGGGCCAAAAGTCATGGGGGATGGGGGAATATACACACTGCAGGAATTTCATGTTATGATAGGCTACAACCTGTAGTATTATCTGCAGCTCGTTTTGCTTAATAGTGGCCTGGGCTTTTCACTATTGGAAAGCCAGAATCCAGTTTGGCAGGGTCCTGTTACTGGGCTTTAGGTTTTCCTCATTTGTCTTCAACTCTCAGGCTGTGATTCAACATCTACCTCAGGTATGTTTTCTTTGAAAGGGCATGCTAAAATACCTTTGTATATTCCGTAATTTTACACATAACTACATTTAGCGGAGGTTATGCTTACAGTAACATTAACACCAGTCTGTACCGGTGGACAGTATAGATTAAGGTTCTGTTTGCCTTTGACGCGGCGCTCGTTTCCGGTGTAAAATAAGCTAATGCAACAAGAAAGAGTGCTGTCATGCAGAACACGTTGTAAAGAACAAACCGTAATATCTTTAGCAATTTTGCTTTACAAGTTTTTTTTAATTATTGTTAAAGGAACAGTTCGCCCAAAAATGAAAATTGCATTGTTCCAAACCTGTGTGACTTTGTTTTCTGAGGAACACGAAAGATATTTTGGTAAATTTTATTGTATAGACAAAAGCACTGTTTTCATGTTCCACAGAAGAAAGAAAGTCTTGCAGGATGTTAATCTTTTTGGTGAATTATACTTTTACAAAATGTACAATGTATATTAAGATATTTCTACCAGAAAACAAATCTAAACCTCTGTATTCAATTTCAGAGCCATGGAGGCCATATATGATGTAGAGGTGACCACAGGCTCCATGACCCATGCAGGCACTTTTGACAATATATTCATTACTTTGATTGGCACGCAAGGAGTGAGTGAGCGGACCAAGCTTGACAGCTATGGAAGAGATTTTAAGACTGGAATGGTAAGATTTTTTTAAACATTTTATATGAATTTGAACATTTTCAAAATTTCAAATGTGCTCAGGAAAGTTCTGACTGAAATTAGCCATCGGTTTCTCTAACTGTTGCATTTTTAAACCTAGAAAGTGAAGTATAAAATGATTACTAGGTTCACTCTCGCCAACTTGCTGCTCATCAGACTCGAGAAAGATAATTTCATGTACTTGCCAGAGAATGATTGGTTCTGCTCTTTGGTAAATGTAAGAACCCCTGAGAAAGATGTGATCCATTTCCCATGCTATCGCTGGATGGGAGAGGGGGAAGTGATTGAGCTGCGAGAGGCCAAAGGTTTGTATTGTACTTTTTTTTTTTCTTAAGTCATGTTTATCATAAAAATATTAAGAACGCAACTGTTTTTGATAATAAGAAATGTTACTTAAGCAGCAAATCGGCATATTAGAATGATTTCTGAAGGAACATGTGACACTGAAGACTGGAGTAACGGCTGCTGAAAATTCAGCTTTGTTATCAAAGGAATAATTACATTAAAATAGAAAAGTTATTTTAAATTTGAAAAATATTTCACTTTATCACTGTTTTTTTAATAGTATTTTTGATCAAATGAATATAACCTTGGTGAGCATAAGAGACTTCTTTCAAAATAATTACCATAGTTGAACTGCAGTGTACATATTTTCTGTTCATCTGCATTTCAGTAACTCTTTTATATTGTCTGACAGCTACAAAAACCTATGAAGAAAAATATTCACAACTGAAAGAGCACAGAAAAAATGAGCTGAAGCATAACAAACAAGTGTACCAGTAAGTTTGTACCAGTAAGATGCGTCTTTGCAGTCATTTTGTGGCCTCTTCATTGGTTTAGTGTATATCTTTGTGTACCTTCTTCTTCCTCAAGGTGGACTGAGTTTAAAGCAGGTCTTCCACAGCATGCATGTTTTCAGGAGCCCCTGTCTGTTCCCTTAGTGGTCCGCTTCTCTTTCTCTAAAGACATGGACTCAGCGTTCAACTGCTCCACTGCGTGAGTCTCACCTAACATATATTAGTATAAGTGTTAGTAAATCCTGTCTGGTCATTTCTTTACACCAAAGATTAATGTGTCTTACAGGCTTGGTGAGATCAAAATGAAGAAATTGGCGAAAAAACCTGATCAGTGGGTTAAAATGGAAGACATGAAGACTGCCTTTTGGTCATCCAGAACTGCTGTCTCTGGTAAAATAGCTGCTAAAGTCATCTGTTTCACAGATATGTTGACATTAGAAGATGTGTTTGATGTTGAGGGAAGTAAAACTGTGACATAATTTGGTGGTTTTGTTATTGTAATCTTTAAATAATAGAATATGTGCAGCTGCACTGGATGGATGATGATTTTTTTGGATATCAGCTCCTAAATGGCTCCAATCCAATGATGCTCCGTCGATGCACTGAGCTTCCTCTGAACTTTGCCGTTACTAATGGTATGGTTCAGCCTTTTCTAGAGAGTGGAACTTCCCTTACTATGGAGATGAAGGTAACACAGTATCAAATTTGCTCTTTTGCACTCTCCATGCTCTCAAAATATGTAAGCAATTAACTGTTTATTTTTTTTAACTGAACAGCAAGGAAACATTTTCTTATGTGACTATAAAAGACTGGCAGATTTACCAACTCAGTTCATCAATGGGAAGCAGCAGTATGTTGCCGCTCCACTTTGCCTTCTGTACAAAAACCAAGTGGGCAAACTTCTGCCTATTGCCATTCAGGTACATTTGACGGGTTTCATTAACTTAAGACAATACCGGAATGGACTGGACCAAATAAAATATGTACATTAATTCTGGCATTTGTACATCTTGCTGTTAGTGCCCTCTAAATTAATTTTTTGAGAAGCAAAATTGCATAATATATTAAGCCTTGTATATCTGAATAAAGTATTTTTAAGTTTAAAATATTATTCTTAACCCACTGACTATTTCTTGTTTTTACATATAATTCTAGCAAAATGTATTGAGTTGTATCCTTAAAATAAAAAACCTTTAAAAAAATAAAAACATAAGAAAGAAATGGGCTAAATGTTTTTAATTCAGTTTCTATGTAACTTATTTTATTATATTATTTTATTTTATTTTTAAAACATTACCAAAAGCTTATTTCAAACTGCAATATCTAACTTTTTACCCCACATTAACCACTTTCATCAAAATAAAAAAATACTTAAAAATGATAAACAAACAAACAAATAAATCAGTCAATTAATAAAATGTAACATAAATATACAAATTTAAAATGATCTTAACAAAAATCAAGACAAAAATACTGATGTGTGGCTGTCTGACATGATTAGTCACATAATAAACGATGAAAATATTACTTTTATAGTTAATTTTACATCAAATTATAAACTGTGATTCCCATTCTGTTTTTCATTGCTGTCAGTTGCAGCAACAGGCATCAGAGGACAATCCAGTTTTCCTGCCAAGCGACTCAGAGTATGACTGGCAGCTCTCCAAACTCCATGTGGGGAATGCCAACTGTCTTGAGCATCAAGCATCTTTCTATCTGCGCACCCATCTGGCTGAGACCTTTTCAGTGTCAGTCATGAGAAACCTCCCAGCAGCTCACCCTATACACAAGGTACTCAAGATACACAATGTGTCAATGCACAGTTTGTTGCAGCTAGACTTCTTTCTAATACCTCTGCGAAAACACATTCGGGCCAAATAAATAAGTCCAGTCCATCAGTAAACATCTGAACAATGCATGACATTCTGCAATAACCTGGATCATAATCATCACTCACAACTCATGTATGTGCTTCTCTCAAAGTTGCTAGTGCCACACACTCGTTATACCCTGCAGATAAACACCCTTATTCGGAACAGACTTCTCGGTCCTGAGGGCGCTGTCACTCAGGTATTGATTCAGGATTGTTTTTATTTTCCTTTATTTACATTTTTTTACTTAGACTATTTCTTATATAATTTTCACTTCAGAATACTAGTATTGGAGATGAAGGGATGACCAATCTCATGAAGGCGGCACTTTCAGACCTGACCTACAGCTCTCTCTGCTTGCCTGAAGACATCAGTGACCGTGGACTAGAATCTATTCCCAACTTTTTCTACAGAGACGATGGACTTCATCTCTGGAGCTTCATAAATGAGTACGATGATTTTTAAAATTAAATTATAATCTATCTGTGCAACAGAAATAAAATAAAACAAAATAGACAAATTACTCAGATTTGCATCAAATCACTCCAGTTACGTTTCTTTCATGGCATCTTGAAAGCTTTGTGTGCAATACAAATCAGTTGCCTTCGTCGCTTTTGGTATCGCTTTTGTAGTTTTGTAAGGAGCATGGTGGAGTTTTATTACCAGAGTGACCGTGATGTGCAGCAGGACACTGAACTCCAGGACTGGATCAAGGAGATCTTCATCCATGGGTTTCTTGAGCAGAGCAGCACAGGTGAGTCAGACGATATGGCTTTGGTTATCATAGCTGTGATGTCATTATTTTTTTAATCATCAATATTCCTTTTCTTCTCATTTAGGAATACCTCAGTGTTTTAGCACAGTGGAGGAGGTCATTCAATTTGTGACCATGGTGATCTTTACAGTTTCAGCTCAACATTCAGCTCTCAGAGCAGGACAGGTAAGTTAAAAATGAACTTAAAATTATTCGACTTATTCTAAAATTTCATTAGGATCATATTAGGATCATATGTTTCATATATTCTATTTTGTTCCCCACATCTTTGCACTTAGTTTGACTATGGTAGTTGGTTTCCAAACGCCCCTGGCTCTTTAAAACGACCCCCTCCTACATCTAAGGGAAGCTCAGAAAAAAACACCCTGCTGGACACTCTCCCTGACATGAACACCTCTGCCTGTCTAGTATCAGTCTTTTGGCTCCTAAGCAAACCCTCAACAGATTTAGTGAGTGTTTCCTACTCAGTTGATTGGATTATCCCATTTTTTGCATATACCGTACTTGAAAATCCCTACAAATCCTCTCTAATCTTTTATACAGGTTCCACTTGGGCAATACCCAGAGGACTACTTTTGCCAGATGGCTCCCCAAAAAATGATCAGAGATTTTCAAGCAGAACTGTCCTTTTTTAGCGAGTCCGTCAATGACAGAAACAAAGGGCTACAAGTGCCTTACACGTACATGTGCCCTGATAACATCAGCAACAGTGTCAGCATTTGATACAGAGTGTTTTAATATACTTATACTTAATATAGCAATTTTACAATCATTTTTATATTTAAATGTTGTATATTTACTTGCTATATACTGTAATATTCAGATAAATACACATTTTCTTTAACTTTGTATTCACTGTAGATTGTCTCATTTGTCAATTGATTTAGAAACTAGGTTGAAACATCTAAAATTTCAAAATGATTCAATATATTCTAAAAAATACATATTTTTAGTCTCACTTGTCAATATTAGTGTTTTAAAAATAAACATATCAAAGGAAACTGACATTTAAAAAGGTCTTTATTTTATGGGCATGTGTGTGTTTTAGATTTGATAATTCCCTTTAATACTATCACTTTAAATGTATATACTTTCACAGCAATGTTCCTTTTAGAATTTAGTTACGGGAATATAAACTGTATCAAGTAATCTACATTTATTTAGATATGAATATGTTCTAATTGAATACAAAAGCCGCAGTACTAATATCCCAATGCAATGACACAGCTGTCCAAACAAAGTTGTTGAGCATTATAGTGTTTTAGCAGAATTTGTTCGTTACTGATGGAAAAGCGAATGCAGATCACACTGCAACACCTGGATGGTAGGCATTCCTCACAGATGATTTTTCTACCACCTCACTCTTCTAGCATGAGAAGTTCATCCCAGTATTATTGTGGGTTAAGTTCATCAATGCACCGCCAAAGGTTTTCAGTCTTTTCTGGAAAGTGGCCTTCTCTGATTTTCTTACTAATGTAGCGAGTTGTCTCCTCTCGTGCATTCTGGCTAGAGCTGGTAGGTATCTGCAGGATGTTCTTGAGCAGCTCCTGGTTGGCCTCCACAGACAAACCCAGCAGAAAACGGAGAAAGATGTCATAGTTGCTATTCTTGGAGTTTAATGCTTTGTCAACCGCACTCCTGAGTAAGTCTGTCAAGGAAACCTTCATGACCTTCAGCTTGCTCTGCTCAAGGACGTTCTTCCCATGTTTCTTGAAACAATAGAAAACATGAAGAGCAGCAAGGTATTCCTGAATGGTCGGATGAGCGAAGCAGCTCACCTTCTCTGTGTAAATCATGTACTTCTCTCTGTAAAACTCGGTGCAGAAACCGGTGCAGGCCATGGCAGGGTATGAATCCGGCAATCCAACTTCGTCCCAGTGCTCTTTCTCAATCTGAAACTCATTCTTCTCCAGCACGTTGTAGGACAGTTTTGCGAGCTTAATGAGCAGCTGATCAGCAGTAAGATCCTTGGTGTCTTCGGTGGGGTCGCTCTTCAGTTTCTCAACGGACAATAGAGTGTGACCATGGAGCATAATGGTGTACAAATTGGTAAGAGTTCTGGGCAGCTGTGCCGGGGATCGAAGAGACTGGAACTGCCGCTGCAACACTTTAGATGCCACCCAGCAGAACAGCGGCAAGTGGCACATAATAAACAGCGTCTTGGAAGACTTGATGTGCGCAATCACCTTCTCAGCAAGGTCTTGGTCTGTGATGGTCTTTCTGAAATAGGCCTGTCTCTGATCATCGGTGAAGCCACGAACCTCCAGAAGCTGGTGGACGTGTTCTGGGGGGATCACATCCAGAGCTCCTGCCCTAGAAATGATCCACACGTAGGCGTTATAGAGCAGGTTCCCCCTGATGAGGTTGGTCATCAACACTTGCACAGTTGTAGGCCTGGCCGCATCACACCAATACACCGTTCTCCGAAAATTAAAGGGGATTTGAGTGTCATCTAAACCGTCGCATATGAACATCACCAGGCATCCTTCAAAATCGAGAGTATCTATTTCCTTCATCTCTGGATAGAGGGTGCTGACTAGACTCATGAGAGTATACTCTCCTTCCAGCATCTTATTCAGCTCCGTAAACTGCAGAGGAATAAGAAAGAAAACGTCTGTGTGGACTTTTCCATCCGCCCAGTCGAGGATGAAGCGCTGCACTGCAAATGATTTGCCACATCCTGGGACTCCCCTGGCTAACACCGACCTTATGTGCCTTGACCTCACATTTTCCTGAGAAAATATGTCATTTCCAGTTAATGGCGTCCTGTTGACTTTGCCTGTCTCTTGGAGCTCTTCTATCTTTGATCTGAACTCGTGCTCACAGTTGATTGATGCATTAATGCCATCTGTAATGTAGAGGTCTGTATAGACAGACTCAAAGGGGACTGGTTGTCCTTGCTGACTAAAACCCTCATATACCATCTCATACTTCCTCTTCAGAGTCAATTTCAGTTCGTAGCGCACTTCGTCTGTGGAACATAAAAAGAGATATTTTTAAGGCAACGGTTTGAAAAGCGCTGTAATGTTTTGGAGAGGACAAAATGCTAATAACTTACTTCTTTTGCATAGTCCTAGCAGATATTCAGACAGCTTCTTAAAGTTCATGATATTAAAGAGAGCCAGCGTGATCTTCAGAGAGATCTCAATATCGCAAAGCTCTAACATCTTATCCACCAGATCCACAATATCAAGTCCATCCAGCGGATCACGGAAACGCTCTGGATATCGTTCCCACAGCAGTTTTTTGAAGTACTTTAATTCGTCCTCTGCAAGTTTCTTTAGGCAGCTTGTGAGGGCCTGTGATATAGCAAGAATGTTAGTGAAAGGCACTTATTGGAAATATTATTATTGCTTTGAATGAATGGTTGTAGGCCTCACCTTAAATGCAAAATCCACCGTCATTGCTGGATGCCTTTTCTCGTTTGGATCTACAACCAACTCTGGTTTTACAGGAGCAGGAACAGGTTGTTGTTTCACACCACCTTCCTTCTTGCTCTTCTTCTTTGTCCTTAATTTAAAAAGGAACAAGTTTGTTTAGAATATTTAGAGGACAATAAATGAAAAGATCCACTACTGTTAAAAATGTTGGGGTCAGTAAGATTTTTTTAAATGTTTTTGAAAGAAGTCTCATTTATTTGATCAAAACTACAGTAAAACAAACATATTGTGAAATGCTATTACAATTTAAAATAACACTTTTCTGTTTTTAAAATTTAATTTATTCCTGTGATGGCAAAGCTGAATTTTCAGCAGCCATTACTCCAGAAATCATTCTAATATGCTTGATTTATGTAATATTTCTTAATGAATGTATTCTAAAAATGAAAATAAGTAGATATTACGTATGATTCTGTACAATTTCAATGAAAATGTAAGCATCTTACAGTAACTATTTATATGAATACATTAAATACCGGTGAATATGGTAAAATAATATAGGCCAGGAATAAATTTCAACTCATTTCTTTTTACAATATGTATCATCTGCCCATCAAAGGATGCTCAACACCCATGACTAACATACAGTATTTATTATGACCTCTAAATTGTATACCAATGTATTGTATGACCATAGTAATAGTTCGGATGCATCATGTAGCTTTCACTCACCTTTCTTCAGCATTGCCCTCCATATTGATGTCCTCATCGTCACTATTAAACTCTTCACTGCTAGAAGCAGATGAGTCCCGTCTGCACAACTGAACCCTGTAGAAAGTCAAAAGTTGACTGACAAGAATGACAACTTCAGTCACAAGCACACAGAGAGCAAAGTCTCTTTCAATCTTTCAAATAAGTATAATTTTCACTCTTATAGTATGCTACTAATGAAAGCCTAAACTAAATCTTCAAAATGCTCCTGTATGAAGAACATACTGACTCTGCAACGACAAAACACAATATATAAAACCTGTCCCAGCGCATTCTTGAGGGTGAAATGAAGATGAAGTAAACTTACTGCGTGCAACTGGGCTCATGCTCTTCTCTTGTTTCTGACCAGCTGTCACTCTGCATGGAAGCATAACTGTTCGCAGGGGACTCTGCTCTCTCCACGTATTGTCTGGTGAAAACAATCGTTATAAATGATAGAAAAATAAAGATAGAAATACCATCTTGACTACGGCGTGTTCCTGATTTTACCAGCAGGTGTCGCACTTACACAACAGACAAGCATGCATGCGTCTCACATGTTCGTCAACATGGCTATTCCTTGCTGAACCCTACTACAAATATCAGATTACCGAAAACCATATTACCCCACAGGACCGGAGAAACCGAGGGTGAATGGAAGTGTCCTCTGAGGAATCATGTCGTCCTCTTCATCCCCATTTTCACTCCCGAAGGCGGAAGCCCCAATTCCTAACGGCAGACTGTTGTCTGACCCCATTTCTACTGCGTCGTCATCCATCTCGGATTTGCAAAGCTTCCCCGTTTGTCAGAAACAGCTAGGTGTTGTTACCCTGATGAAAGCGGTACATAAATATTGCAAAATTCATATGCCTTTAATTTGAGCAACCCATGTCTCTTCCTGTGGAAGGACTGCAGTACTGCGTTATGAACGCTAAACCTAAATATATATGTTAGAATAGGGTTTAACCCTTTATAAACCCTGGTTTAATAAAGTTTTACAGCAATTTGCTGTTACAGTGATATGCATTGTGGAACAATAGAGCTAGAATTGCAGTTAGTTGTTTAGCAACTGACAGCCAATCATAAACCGCGTCTGTGGTTGCGTAATTAAATATTCATGTGCTTTGTACACTCTGATACTCTGATATTTGTACTACGCAGTTTTATTTTTAGCGATTGGAAAAGAAAATAATAATAACAGTGATGGAAAATGCGTTAACTCTGGTTTTAGAAGACCTACATTTCTGCATAAGTAGTTATTAAAACAAGTTATACTGGTCCAGTCAATGTTGTTGGTCTCATGAACATGCAAACATTAGCCCAAGGTTTACCAATGTACAATGTGAAAAACACAAAACAAAACATTAAACCCGAATGCTAGAAAAAATGGGAGAAAATAATTATACTGTAGTAGAGAAAAGCCAATTGGTCACCTTGTAGACTACAATAAACCTTTTAATAGCACCTTATATGTAGTCAAGTGAGTTTGCATATACAGTATGCTACTACAAGAGCTTCAGAGACAGACTGAAGTGTAGCTATATTGGATGTCTAATGATTTCACCTTTGTTTATTTCTGTAGCAATGCTCCGCAGTCCTCTCGATTCACGCCTGGCTTCGCATAAAATTGCGGAAGACGGAACAAACCCAGTTGGTTAACTTTAAGTTAATTGTTTAGCATTAATTACTTTTATGATTAATGATTACTGGGTCCGTAAGCCAATTCAAGCCCGCATACGCTAAAGTTTATCAGCGAAAATACGTAGCAAAAGCGCATCAGCAGTAACGTTAGGCTATCTGATAAGAATCACTTTCGGTTTGAAGTTGTGTAGTCTATGTACTTCCCTGTTTTCTTAAAGAGGCAGGAGTAAGATTATTTAGTGATGTAGATTTTGTAGTTGTTACAGTAGACTACCTTTAGTGTCTCTGGGAACAGATAAAGGTTTTGATGTTTTGTTTTTCAAAAGTAGCATTGTTTATCGTTACATATAGTCTGTAATTTGCATAAGGTTTATTTTTGTGGCCTTTATTCAATAAATATGTGTATTTCATTATGGAATATTAAGAATATTTATTGGCTTGTAGTGTATTTTTTTCCCTTTCTATTTTGCTTACTGGCACGTTTTAAAAAATCTTGCTACCTATACCAGAGGTCTTCAACAGGGGCCTGACAATAGCCAAACAAAAATGAAAAGCCACAAAATATTGTATAAATAAAACAGGGGGTGCCTGTTCTGTCCTTCTATGCACTAAAGGGTCATGGCTGAAAAAAAGAGTAGAAGACCCTTGACTTATACCCTATTGACACTGCTGTGGTGAAGGACCCCATTTTGAGATTGTGTTGTTTCTATGTTTAAAAGGCCTGAAGTCCCACTGTGAATGGCACTGATCTCATATGCTGTAGATTTGTTGTAGTTGTTTAAGCCCTGAATTCTTGCTGCAGATGGTGAGTCTGAGTCTTAATGGAACAGCTCTTGAACCTTGATCCCTTCTCCTCCCCTTGTCCCTTAAAAGCCTCTTCTCAATACCCCTGCAGGCTGCAAGGAATCTCAACATCTGTCAGCAATGCACACTCCCCTTATGTTCCCATGAGATGTGAATCAACATAAAGCACTCTGTAAAATACATCTCTCTTCAGTCGTTTAGGTACTAATTTATTTAATGTATTCTTATATTGGTCCATGTGCATGAATTTAGTTTGTAAGTTGTTTAGTTAAATTATACATAGGAATATAGTTATTTTTTTTCAATATAATCACATTTCAGATCTGTATGGAATCTAATTGTAATCTAATGTTGTAATGTAAACATACATTAATAAAGAATTAAAGGTGCACTCCACCCAAAAATGAAAATTCTGTCATCATTTACCCCCTCATGTCATTCCAAACCTGTGTCTTTCTCTCTTTTTGAGAAACACACACACACACACACGGAAAAAACAAAAAGATATTTTGAAGAATGCAACCAAACCATTTGGTGATCATTGACGTCCTTTGTATGGACAAATAAACACTATGACATTTTTCAAAATATCTTCTTTTATGTTAGACAGAAGAAAAAGTCTTTTTGAAACAACAGAAGGGTGAGTAAGTAATGACAGAATTTTAATTTTTGGGGTGAACTATCCTGTTAATGAATGGCTACATAAACCAAGCTGACTTGTCTGCACATCACAGGGATTTTTCTTTGTTGAGCACTGTTTCTTTAAAGAAAGAGGCTTAATTGGGACAGGCTAGTGGCATGAAAGTCAGCCGACGGCATTGCATGTTTCCCCTTGAATGATCATGCACAAAGCCCTGACTATAGGTCACTTCAGTTTTGAGGACAGCAGGCATTTAAAACACCTTCTTAAAATGCATTTTCTAAATGGAAATCAACATTAAGTAAGATTTAGTATTCAACTGAATGCATATCTTCATAAAATTACATAAATATTAAGAATTTAGATTAACTAAATGATGGTCACTTCAGATTTGATGACAGCAGGCATTTAAAACGCCTAATAAAGATTTTAATCATGCATTCAATTGAATGCATTTCTAAAACTACATAGCCTAAATATTAATTATCATTTAGATTGTGTGTTAATATGTGTGCACCTAATATATAGCCTACACCATGGGTTAAAGGGATAGTTAACCCAAATATGAATATTATGTCACCCTCATGTTGTTCCAGACCCATATGACTTTCTTCCATTGAAGACACAAAAAGAGGGGTTAGGGACTGACAGTATCAGTCACCATTCACTTTTGTAGCATCTTATTTGGAAAAAAAAGGAAACGAATAGTGACGGAGACTGTCATTCTGTTCAGCATCTCCTTTTATGTTCCACAGAAGAAAGCATTTTCACTATCCCTTTAAGTAAGAAGTAGCCTAACGATTGATCGTTAAAAAAAAAAAAAAACTTAATCCAAGCATTGAAATAAAAAAGGCTTCCAAGTAAACAGTGACTCATTTGATTCTGCAAACACAATAAAATAATAGAGTATTCCAGTCCCAATACTACAGTGAGGGTGTATTTAATACTCTGGTTTGCACACAGCTCAATTATGGAGATGTTTCCGCTGCTTGGCCCTCATGACGGCTCATTTGCCAGAGCCAACGACTGGCAAGAATGGACGAGGCGCGAGTCATACGAGTGTGCGCGAGGGGCGCGCGTGCAGACTACTGTTTACTGGTAACAGCTTGAGACGAGGCACACAGCTGCGTGAATTCACCGTTGTCTGTCTTCTACTGCTCGATATATGGAATGAGGAATTGAGACATTAAAGGCATCGCAACGTGACTGAAAATGATAGAAAGGAGGATAAAACCTCGCGCGAGAGCAAGAGAAATCTAACGTTATTCTGACAGCTCTCTCACAAAGACCACTGCGAAGGAATGCAGAGCAATGCTTTGAACTTGAAAGACCACCAACGCTTCGTTTGCAAGAACCAGAGCAAAATTTGCAGGATAAACATGCAGCGGGTGAAAAACGGGCAGAAATCTGCTTGAGTGGGTCTGGAGTGTGCTGAAGAGCTTCTTTCGCACCTTTGTTTGGCAGCGTCTGCAAAAACTTCCACAATGGCTCTGGTCATGGAACCTGTGAGCAGGTGGTCAACAAGCCAGGTGGTCGACTGGATGAAAGGTATTCATTTTACATTCGTATGTATTTTGCTGTAACGATGGAGAAAAATACTGTATATCCAATTAGGATCGTATGTGAACATTGTTTGCGTTTCTAAAAATGCAAATGTTACATGCTTGTCAAGGCTTTGAGTGCGTGCAAGATTGAATTCAACTCGTTTTAAAGAAACATCACTGTGTATCAAGGCGCGACAGCGCGCGCATTCAAGCTGTCAAGCAATTAAGATATAATCTGTCGTACTGAGTTTATCACAATGGCTGTTGTTAACAGATGTTGATGTGCACGTGAAAGAAAGGTATTAGAATTCGTTTAAAATAATATTAATGAATGAAGTTGGTTGAGTAGTCGCGTCATCTCATCAAACAGAATGTAAAGTGACGGGTCACGTGGAGGCTGAGTGATCAGCTGGGACCCCTCTGGCAGTCAAAGGCTCAATGGCCCCACCATGGTCACTTAAAGTTCATGAAAATGGGTCTTTTCATGAACATTGGCTAATGAACACAATGTTGCTTGCACACATAAATGACACACCACTATAATAATGCAAGAAACATACATGTAACATAAACACACCCATGTGCATAAATAGTAACAAAAATAACTGTTTAAATAATACAAAATATAACCAAATAGGTTATTTTACAATTTGATTGTTATTTTATTTCACTGTAAAGTATGTATTTTACATACAAAATATACACTGTAAAAATATTTTTTAAGTTATAAATAAAATAATTATTTGAGTGTTTTACAAGAAAATACTGTTTCCTATATTTACTTCAAAATTTCACGTTTATTTCAATGTGTTACTTGCCGTTTACTTAAACAGTTTTTTTGTGTGTCTCACTGTTTACTAGTAATCTCTGAGTGAAAATTGTTTCTACACCAAATTTTTTCAGTGTATAATGATTAAAGTATTTCATGGTAAAATTACAAATACTGTCCGGTTTATACATTTCCACTAGCGTGTAATTTATTATTACCATTTAGGTTTTTATTGTATGATTTTTTATGATATTTTTTGTTTAATTAATAATTTTTTTTTTTATTATTAATATTATTTTACAGTGAAGCTTTTATGTTTAATTAAATTGCAAAATGTCTAATCCATAATGCAGCCTTTTCTGGCCAAAAAAAAAGAAAAGAAAAAAAGCCAGCTTAAACAGATGAACATGTCAACAAAGCATTCATATTTGTTTTATTTTTATGTCCCATTTTCTGTTATATGACAATATTAGAGGGGCATGAAAGGCAGTCAAATGATCCCTATACTAGAATTTGGTTATACAACATTAAACACAGTCATACTGTCCTTTGATTTTGTTCAAGAGGATGTGATTGGGAAACGGTCTCATTATGGAACAGATACATTAGGTCCTTTAGAGCACTAAATATCTTTGGCATTAGATAAGGTGAAGCCCTTAGAGAAAAATCATTTGGGTGTAATTGGCTGGTTTATTTAGCTCAGGAGTTCTAGATGAAGTGAGAAAAGAGAGGAAGACAGTCATTTGTAATTCAAATGAGGAAAATGTTCCACTTGGCTGAATGTTTTGCCTTTAAGTAATTATGTTTTTGAAAAAGGTAGATGAGCATCTCCATCTCATTCCTCCCTGTGAAGATTCACAAGATAGGAATTCGGTCCTCAATGTGTACGCTTGTGCGAGAATATGACTGCAGGTGTGCTTTTCAGCGGTAACCAGCTTCAGTAAACGAACAACAATGTGCACTTGTATGCCTGCACGTGTTATCTTGTTGTGTGGATGTCTTGGCTTGAGTTTTGTTTGTGTCAGATGGTGTGTGATGTGTTCGATTGGGTAAATAAGGTGATGGCTCATATGGATGATAATAAACTGTGCTTTAATGTGTTATTAACTTAGTTATTAACTTATTTATTTTGCTCATACACAGGAATATGGCTGATGCACATCAGATCACAGCCTATACATGCAATAAACTCATGTAGTCAAATACCTAGAGCTAAGGAACTGTATAAAGTACAAACATCCTTATATTTGTGCAAATCTGAACAGTTAAGGAAGGATAAGCGAGATGCAGGATGAAAAGGCAGTGTAGGAATCATAAAGAATTATAGCGAGGCGGTGTTACTCCCTAAGGGGATGCCAGAGAGGCTTTCTTATGGTGTTTGCACACTAAAAGCATGCTCACAAGTACACACCGTCGCTCTGTAAGTTAACCTCTTCTGAGGGTCACAGGGAATTTTAGGAAGCTTCAGACGTTTTCTTGACGTGGCCAATGCTTTGCTTCTAAAAAGCTGGAGAATTTTATTGGCATCTGTCTGTTATATGCAGAAAGAAACCCCGCAAGCTGCTGTATCAGCTGCTGAGACACACTGAGGAGCAGAAGATAACGTGTTTATGTGCATGTGTATCAGTGTAAGGCTGTGTTAAAGCCCCTATGGGCTGATGGTGTCTGTTTGTGTTCGTGTGATCATTAGAGCCTTCTGATCAGCAGCGTGCAACAATGCGCTCAATGTTTCGCACACAAATACTCAATCCTTGCACAACAAAAGAGAGAGTGTACTCAAAAGTGACAATTCTGTCATCATTTGATTTATTTGTCTAATTCAGATATTTTATAATGCGTTTGTTGTGCTTTTTGTAAGGCTGGGTGTTTACACAAATTTCATGATTCGATTTTAAAAAATCAATGTAATTCAGTTCCGATTGCGATTCAGTTCCAATCTTGATTAAGTATCGAAGTACATGTCACTTTTTTTCTCAAGGATAAAAAAATTGATGCGGTCACATTTGTGAAATTTAGGCAGGGTTGAGGAGTAACGGAATACATGTAACGGTGTTACGTAATCAGGATACAAAAAGCTGGTAACTGTAATTCGTTACAGTTAAGTCAAAAAACAAAGTCATTAGATTACAGTTACATTTACTAAAAAAATGGGAATACTATCAGAATTATAATGGTCTTTATTTAAGTAAGGAATAATTGACGACGGGCCGTTGAATCATTAGAAAATAATGATCTGAGGTGGTGATGCAGCCACGATGCGAAACAGACTAATGCAGTTATTAATTCAGTTTTGTGAGAGAGAGAGAGAGATAGTGTGTCACAGTAATGCAGTTAAATACAGTGAGTGAGAGAGAGAGAGATAAGGTGAAATTTAGTAGTTGAAAACTGTGTATTTTAGCACAGATTCCTATTGAAATTAATGGAATTTGCCTGCGAAATTTCGCACAGCATTGATAAATGTGACCGCACCTTAATGTAAACTATAAAGGGAACCCTAGTACATTTCTATAATATTTCTATAATATTAAAGGTTAAAATTAACACAGGTTTTGTAGTTATGTTGTAATGACTTTTTAATTATATAATTAAGTTTTTTATTATATATTTCATATTTTTTTTAAATATAAACATTTAAATGGTGGCTGTCCTAATAACTTGTTTTCATGAGAGTTTTTCAATAAATGAAATCAGTATTTCTAACGCAGCCCTACTTTTTTTGACGTTTTTGGAGCTTAGTAGTATTTGGTCACCATTTACTTTCATTGTATGCAAAAGAGCAGTGTGAACATTCTACCAATGCTCTCTTTTTGTGTTTTACGAAAGATTTGGAGCGGCATTAGGATGAATAAATGGTGACAAAATTCATAACTATCCTTTAGCAGCATTTATTAAGCTCACACAGCATGTGCAGCACGCAGTACAGTAAACCTATGATCAATGTGCATGGCTATATACTGCCCACGTAGCCTCACTGAGCCACACACAATGGCACAAATATGTTGACTAGGACTGCAATCATTTTGCGTGTCTGTGTCTCAGGATTATGTGCTGTATTTATGAAAGTGCATCTCTTCAGAACAATCTTTATGTATTTGACTTCTGCCTAGGTCTACAGCCGTGCATTCCCAGCAGCAAATCATATTTCCCTGTATATAAGCTTTGCATGTTGGGTGTGTTTTTGGTGTGGCTTGCGTGTTTGACATCGTTTGTGAAATGTTTGAAGGCACATGTTGATTACGGCTAGGTTTTAAAAATATTTAACTGGCATATGGATACAATTAAAAGTATGAGAAATATCTGAAGAAAATCAACTGTTAGTATCATGCACCCACTTCTGCCAAACAATTCTGTGCCATGCCTACTCATGCCCTGCTTTAAAACCCAACCTGTAACTAGTTTTATGATAGTAATGTGTAAACAATTAGTGAAATTAGTGTTAAAAAACAAAACAAAACAAAACTGGAAGCTGGTTGCCAAACATTCATAGTAAAAAAAAAAAGGCATTACTGGAGGCATTTTTGTAACTGTGTATTTCACAGTAACCGTTTCCATCTTTATCACAGTTAGCAACTTTGCTTTGCATGTTAAAATGTACTGAAAATGTACTGTCATTATAATAAAGGTCACAGTAAACATTTTGAGTTAAAGTTCATAAGTTCATTATTAATTAAACATGTATAAACCATATGCAATGGTCAGAGACATGACAATAAAATATGTAAATATTAAATGTAACATAAATGTGCATAAAATAAAGAAAAAACGTATCACTTAAAAAAATGTTGATAAAGGTAAATTGTATATTTTGCTTATGCTACCATTTCAAATATTTGAAGTCATTACGATTTTGAAAGAAATTAATACTTTTATTCGGCTAGGGTGCATTAAATTGACTAAAAGTGACAGTTAAAGACATTTCTGTCATGACAACTCTTGGAGGGATTGGCATGGTAATGTATATGACAATGTTAACGTGTTTGGTCTTGGCAGAATAGATCTGCTATGCTGCTGCTGCTGTGGCAGAGCAAGTACCAAGACTTGCTACTGCCAATAATGCTGCTGTGAGCATGTAAGTAATACTGCTGCTGCACCTGTAAAATAGGCTATATGAAATACCCCCCATATATAGCATACACGAACCACCTGTAGCAGATCTGTGCAGGTGGAGCTGGGGAAGGTGGAGGGTTTCTGAAGCGCACTGCTACTGCTACGGCAATCATTAGCCAAGTATTTGAATGTTGAGTAGCGAGCTCATTGGCTGCTGATACAAAAAGAACCAATCAGCTGCGCTATGTGACGATGTCATTATGTTAGTTAGACCTATTGGACTGCGCCATCTAGACTGTTTCATGACAGAACTTTGGATTTATAATGTTACAAAAGTTTTCTATTTCAAATAAACGCTGTTCTTTTTAACTTTATATTCATCAAAGAATTCTGAAAAAATTACAGTTTCCACAAAAACATTAAGTAGCACCTTCGTGGACATTAAAAATTCAGCTTTGTCATCACAGGAATAAATTACATTTTTAAAAATATATTGAAAATGGTTGTTTTAAATTGTAAAAATATTTTCAAACTTACTGTATTTTTTTTAATCAAATATATGCAGCCTTGGTGAATATTAGAGACTCAAAAAATCTTGAATGGTAGTATATTTTACCAAACAAACTTATAATATTTTTCGCTGTACATGGTAATGATTAACAAATTAACATTTTTTACATTATCGGGTTTTTTTGTTTGTTTGTTTTTTTGTCATGTTTTTTTAGTCAGTGGCTTCACAGGCAGCAAACAACAAGCAGAAAGATTTTTATTTTCATTTTTTGACTACTTTTGGGTAGTACAGTGAAGAAGAAATCACTGGCGGAAGCGAGGGGTTAATGGGATCAGGTCATGTTGTGGTTTGGATGCAAATCACATGTCAACCAAGTGGGTGCCTTGTCCCTAATGTGTCAAGTGCATGTGCGCTACCGCTGCACCACATCTCTAGCGAAAGATTTCATCTAGTAACTGTTACAGTTTTTAATATTTTTGTATTCATATTCTCTGTATAAATCCACGATGTACACAGTGTTTCCTGTTCCCATATTTACAGGTTTCCTAGCACACTGCGATTACCATGTTGCAGCTCTAACATTAGCATACGGTTCAGTGGTGATGCCCCCAGGTTATGCCACTGAGGGCCAGACAACAGCCTTCCCAGCGCAGAAGAGCCCTGTGACCTTCCCTCAATGCTCTTTTTTTCCTGCCCCCCTCAATGCTTCCTGTGACTCACTCCTGTGCCCCCCTCTGAGTAGTGCCATGGGCATTCTGAGCAGAATAATAGCAGTAAATCCAATAAAACTGCACACAATGAAGCTCAACTACAGCCTTGATCAAATGCATGTTGTATTAATCTATTTAACTAAACAGTTCAACAGGATTTCACACGTATTGGCCAGACACAGTCTTCTATGCTGTTTGTTGACAGACACTGTAAAATAACTACAGTAGCTGTGTGTAGCAGTGTGCAAATATCCAACAGATTCCTGCATTATACCCCAGATAAATAACATTATCTGTCTGGAAGTGGGATAGCAGTGTGTCGTCAATAGGAATAGTTCACCCCAAAATTAAAATTCTGTCAACATTTACTTGCGCTCATGTAGTTCCAAACCTGTAGTACTTACTTTTGAACAAGGGTGCACAAACGAGCAGTTTGAACTTATTTATACCACACGTGTTTTTATTTTGGTCGCACATACAAACCTGCGCTCCACTTATGTGCACCCCTGTCTATATAGATTTGATGAATTTTTATTTGTTTTAATATTAGTTGTTTTGGTGCATCAAGTTAAACTAAATTAAAATGAGTAATGTTGCTGAAATGTTGTAGCTGAAATAATTTAAAAATATATATATATTATTTTTAGTTAACATTTATTTTTTTCAAGTAAAAAAAATGTTTTTTTTTATGGTTTTAATTTTAGATAACTGGTAACGCTTTAGATAAGGGAACACTATTCACTGTTAACTAGTTGCTTATTAGCATGCATATTACTTGCATATTGGCTGTTTATTAGTACTTATAAAGCATATATTAATGCCTTAATTCTGCATGACCACTACTACTGCAACAACTTCCTATTACGCAGCAAACTGAGAGTTTATTGAGGGAAGACTCTTAGTTTATAGTGAATATGTGTTCCCAAATCTCCATTCATTGCATGGAAAGAGCAACCAGCACAGAAAGTACCAAATTTTCATTTTTGGATAAAATAACCCTTTGATATCTACAAAGCATTTTTATTTTACCTATATAACCAACGCTATCTCACGACCAATTCGAACGTATTTTACGAGGTGGCTAATTTGTACGAATTCATACGACCTCACTTGTACGATTTGTCTAAACCCCCGTGACAGGTAGGTTTAGGGGCGGGGTTAGGTGTAGGTCATTCGTACAAATTCATACGAATTGTGCAACTCGTAAAATACATACTATTTAGCAAAAATCGTATGAATTTGTACGAGTGTGATCGTACAAATTAGCCACCTCGTAAAATATACAAACTGATCGGTTGACTGATTGGAATTGATTGGTACGTGAGATCGGACTGATATAACTATCTTTATCTCTATGCATCTCAAATAAGCATCCATTGCTTAGAGAGTTACGAAGCTCCTGATCCCTCTTTCGGTTCTGGGCCACACTGTTTGCCAAATGATGGATTCAGGACAGTTTAGAGGTTTTCAGGTCATGGCTGAAGTGGACCAGCTTTTAAGCCGCTTTAGTCAACATACTATAAAGCTATACGATCAGATTTTCTTCTTCAGTACAACTTTCTCTCATTACTCACTCATTCCTTAACCTACTTACTCTCTCACCCTCTCGTTGCATCTTCCTCGCTTCTGACTGTTGGCCGACCACCCGCCTCGCTTGACAGAGATTAATGGTCCCAGATGAACGTGTAACGCTCCTCTTTGTAGTATTTAACACAATTTAGCCACAGCGGCTGCAATTAACAGCAGATTAATGTCCTCCTAATCAATGAGTTTACTGTTTGTGTACACTGGCGCTGTGTGAGCTGGACAGCCACAGGAAGAACAGCACTCGCTATAGAGATTACTACTAAAAAGACACTTGGTTTCATGTTGCTATTTCTAATTATTAAGGAAATTCTTCTAACAAAAAAAAAAAAATGCCTTGCCTTTCCTGACTTGTTTCTGTTGTGAATCTGTCATGGTAAATATATCTAATCAGTAGAGCTATTGAGAGTCTGAATAATAATATTCCTATAATATTTCATTAGCATTACAATGCTAATGCCACACAAAATCTGAAATCTCTGAATAGTCTATTGATGTAAATATTAGATGTTTCTTTATTTATTTATTGGTCTATTCAAACATAAGTCCCATATATAAGCTTCTCATCTCACTGCCAGTTTTGTCTTGGTAATGAGGTCCTACTCAAACACTCTTGCCGTCCCTATACCGTCTCTGTAGCAGCGTGCTGCGACAAACGTGATGATTTCTTTCATTTGGAACGAGTTTAGATCAGCCTGGTAAAGAAGCGGATTTGTTAAGCCCTCAAATTGCATGCTAAGCCGTGAAACGCTCGCTTTCAGCAGTTTTGAATCGAGCCGGTATCTGAACTTTCTCCTCACGGTCCATTAGATGTATGCAACAGAGAGATGAATATCGGGGATTTGATGAAAGGGATATTTTACATGCTCTGCAGCCTTGTCTTTTGTTGTGAAATGAGCATGCAGATAATAATATAAAAGAGTCTGAAAAGTCATGGAGGAGAAAACGCAAGTCTGTGAGGGAATTTAAGGGAGGTGGAGAGGAAATGAATAGTGCTGAGGACAGAAGGAGGGAGCTGGGAGGAAGTGAACATGGAAAATGCTGAGGTAAAGGACCTGCATACCATTTTCTATAGAACTAATCATATACATATATATTAAAGGAGATAAAAGAAAGTGAAACCTACAGAGTGAAATTAAAAACAACAACAATTAAAAAAAATAAATAATTAATAAGATTTAAGAGCCAAAGTACATTCTAGTTGCTAAATTACCAATAATATTTTTAGTGAAAGATTTCACTTTAAAAAAAAAATAGCATTAATTGATTTATTACACATTTTGTACCTTTAATTACACTCGCGGTTCAATTGTGAACTCGTTTTTCTAGTGAATCTGATTCAAGCCATTAATTTACAAGAAAATTCAAGGCCTTTTCATGAAGGCCTTTTCTTTTTAAACTGAATCAGACATGATGTGCATTATTTTTTCATGCTGACAATAAACCAGATGATAAATGAAGAAACAACGTGGATGCTTGCAAAGTTTTTCTGATCAGAGTTTGTATCATTTTATTATTATTTTTATTATTATGTTTTTATTGATTGATTACACTGAATAATTTTTTTGTTGCTTTGAATTTGCAGCCTGGACCCCCAGGAATGTTTATATAAAATATTTAATTTAAAATACTATTCATTAATTGAATTTATAATTTTTATATGTTTAATTGCACTTGCAGTTCAGTGAGGGAGTCAGTGAACCCAATACAACTCACTGACTGAGTGAATCTGATTCAAATTGCTTGCTCATAAACAAATTTGAGGCTTTTTGTGAATCTTTTTGCCTGAAAAAATGTTCATAAATGTTTGTTGAAATGAAATGTTCATTGTTGAAACACTGATGCATTCTTGTAACAAACACCACTGCATATGGATGCTCACAAGGTTTTCTTTACAATAGTTTATATTATTTTCTTGAGAGTCCTAAGAACAGTTGGAACACACTATGTGAATAACTACCTGTTTCTTTGTACATAAATTATCTCAATATACAACATAATTCTTTTGGTTTAGCTGAACGTGTGAAACCATTTCTGTCTCTCTTCTATAAATATATAATGTTTCGTTTTGTGTGAATCTGTGGGAGAAGAAGACAATTGCAAAGGATCAGTATAGAAGAGTAGGGGGCACGGGGGAGGCATGTGTTTCCCAGACAACAGCTAGCTCTTGCCAAACAGGTCTTCCCTTATTAGCAACAATAAGGCTTGAAGTCCACTGACGTCTGTTCATGACAGCAAAGCGTTTCAAAGTTGTGTCTCGGTCTGTGCCTGTCCACAAAATGAGGTCTGTTTAAACAGCTGTGTGCCAAGACTTTCCCAGTCCCTCACTACTGTCCTAGAGAGCTTTTTTATGTGTGCTGTACACACTCTTTTGAGGGCCACCACGTAAACACGCAGTCAGCTCCCACACTCCTATGTTGGGAGACATATATGGCTGTAGTTGCTTATAATCTCTGTTTTAGTCTTATGTAATCAGATTGAAACTCAGATTAAAGATGCAGTCCATAACTTTTTTTGGTTAAAAATTATCCAAAATCAATATTTGAGCAAGTACATAACCAGCCAGTGTTCAAAACTATCGCCTTACTTTAGCCCGATTCACAACGGTTATCTTATAATAATGTTTTCTAATTTGAGTGGCACTGTGTCATTATGTCACATATGTAAACATAAAGAAGTTGTCCCGGCTACTTGGCTATCGCATGTGAGGACCCTGCAGGTGACTGATCGTTTTTAGATAGTTTTTCTCACTGCACCTAGAATAATTAAATGTATCATTTTTATGGCAGATTGTGATCCAGAAAGGATTATGTGTTTATGAAACACATGTGAATGAAATGAAATTATATTCCAGTTTTAAATGTGCTTCTGATTACAGATAGCCTGGGATTACACAAGATTTGTATTTAAAAGAAAACCAGTTCGAAGGGAGCATAATTTGCTTTTTGGGTTAAAAGAATTTCTTGATATGAAATTCTAATGACAATTAGATTAGACTGTACAGAAATTGAAATCTACATACTAATACACATGCTAATAATTTGAGAATAAAGTATAACAATAATGTCATGGTGCACACAGCAGGGAGGAACGAGGATAAACTCAAATACAGTCTTTAATGAACTCAAAGCAGACAAGGCAGGGCTGACACACAGGAACACCGGGGGAGTAACGAGTAGACCAGACAAAATCTAACTAAACGGGCATGAACTAAATACACATGATAATTACTGATAATAGGACAAACACAGCTGGACAAGACTTAACTAATAATCACACTGAACAAGGACAGGAACATGACCAAATAAGGACACAAGAGGCGGGAACACATGACACAGGACAGAGGACTGACAAATACTAATAATTTGCACGGTTTGATGTTTTGTGAGCTAACCGATCTTTAGATTAAATCACCATTGGTAGCGTGATTTATGGTAGTGGTTTTTTCCTCAGTTGGTCAGAACAAACGTGGCAGACTTGTTACTTACTTGTTCAGATGGCAATATACGGTGAAAATTCTTATTTGGGTCATATATTCCAAGACGTAGGCTAGAATCTGTGATTGCGAAGTACAGTAAACATCCACACTGAGGTGACTGTGAGTATGGGTTTGAGTTAATTCCTTCATCAGTACATATCAAACAATCTGTAATAACAGACAAAGCAATAGTGACCACATAATAAAAACAGTCACTCACACTTGTGTGTTGCAACATTATTGTCGAATCCAATAAAGCCGGCATAGCATCGTCTTTTAGTATCAAGCTTTCTGAAAATCCAACGTCAAATTGTGCCTTGTTTGTAAATGAATCCGTGGTAAAATGATATCCATGATGCTCTAGCAGCTTGAATGATGTCTTCATTTTGCTGTGTGTTGATCTTTTCAAGGTTTGGATGACTGTCTGCAGCAGTACATTAAGAACTTTGAGCAGGAAAAGGTGGGCGGTGAACAGCTGTTGAGAATCACCCATCAGGAGCTCGAGGATCTGGGCGTTTCTCGAATCGGGCACCAGGAACTCATTCTGGAGGCTGTGGACCTGCTTTGCGCACTGGTGAGCACATATACAAACACACACAGGTGCATTGTGTTCTCACTGACACAAATTATAGTTTCAAATTATAAGTGGGTTTTATAGCATCTTGTTAAAATGGCGGTATTTTGTTTTTATAATAACACAAATGAAATGGCATAATAGCAATTATAAAACGCATAGTTACAGATCTGGATGCAGAGTGGTCAGTACAGCATTCCAACTGTGTTATATTCAATGAGTGTATTGCTTATGCTGTATTATTTACATTTATATTACATTCACCTTGTGCTATAGATCAGGGGGTTTTCAAAGTATAAATCAAATAAAAAACATATAATATCAAATAGTTTTGATTTTTGGTGTTGACAGGGATAATTCAAAATAAACACATAAAGAGCACATGAATACAAACAAGTTGTACATATGAAACCTCTGCCTGAATCCCATATTTGTTTTACCATTAAAAAGAAAATCCTATCATGACATATAATAGACTGCAAAATGAAATAAACTAAAATACAAATAAAGTGATAAACAAATCAGAAAAAACACACATATATACATACATACACATATACATACATATTTGACAAAAAATAGTTAAAGGGGTCATGAACTGAGAAATCAAAATTCCCTTGATCTTTTGACATATAAGGGCCATTGTGCTATGAAAACATTCTGTAAGTTTCAGAACTCAAAACTTTCTCATTAATCTAAAAACAGCTTTTATTGAAGGTAGTCTGCCAAAACGACAGCGTGTGGAATGTTCTACACTATGATGTAATAGTGTGGATAAACACCGCCTCCACAGAAAAAGATCATCACTGCCTCTTTAGCCCCGCCCACCAATTCACGCACATAGTAGGTAAATAACAAAAGCGGCAAACGCAGTTCTACGCAGAAACCAAACAATAAACATTCATTGATTAACTTTATTTTTAATACTTAATTAGAACTTAGTCCTTTGTTCACTTCATTTTACCACAGATTCATTTACAAACAAGGCACAATTTGACACTGGATTTTCAGAAAGATTGAAACTAAAAGACTATGCTATGCCGGCTATATTGGATTGGATTTGTTTTTGTTATGTGGTCACTATTGCTTTGTCTGTTATTACAGATTGTTTGATTGTGCTGATGAAGGAATTAACTCAGACCCATACTGTATAGTGTACACAAACGCATACTGTATTTATTTGTTTTTAACCTAAATCACAGTAGCGTTCATCTATGAGAAATGTATGCTGTCAAAAATACACAACTATTAGCCAATCATAGCAGTGGGCGTTTACTTCCGAGTCTACAATCTGCCACGCCTATTCAAACGGAGCATTCAGATGAGGGGGGTTAAAAACAGGACAGAAAATAGCCTATTACTTCTAAATTATGATGTTTTTTGATGTAAAAATCTTGATAACATTAGTGGACCTCAGAGAAGAGTACAAAATAAAAAAACAAAGGCAGTTCATGACCCCTTTAAAAAGCTAAACAAATATATAAAAAGTTTAAAAGTTAAAATATACAGAATTTGAGATTACTATGTTTTCATTCTGCTTTCTAAAGACTGGTCAGAACATTTTCTAATTTTTTTCTATTCAGAGTCATTGTTTAAAGTTTCTCTTCAGGTTTATACATATAATTTATACTGATGGTGGGTAAAAAAGTAATATATTTTACAAAAAAATATATATATAGTCCATATAATATTTTTAGATATTTATAATATTTGTTCACAGTGAAATTTTCTGTATGTCAAAAGGAATAAAAATAGCATGTAAGCATAATTAAGATTACATCATGCGTGTTTTCATGAATCAAGATACATTTATACTGTGAAAAATAAAAACATTAGGTGTTAAATATTGTACAGAAAATATTTCTTTTTCAGAATAATTTTAGATGCATCAAGATACACTTAGGAAGGTAAGGGGCTAATGTATTCATCAAGAGGATAATCATATTTGAGGGTTCGTGTCATCAAAAAGCTTGTTTCTCTCTAATAGATAATTGCATATTAAAATACCCGAATTGATGAAGGACTATATGTTTATCTTTATTCCTGAAGCACCTGACCCTGTTTTCGCTGCCTGTATGTTTATGGTAGTTGCATCCTGTGCAATTAATAATAGCCAAAACAAACACTTTAAATCCTTGAAAATCCTTTGGATTATCCCTCCATTTCCCACTGTCATCCTGCACACGGTTTCCAGGCTGTTCTGACGGGGTACAAGAGAAATAAGGACGCCGATGCAGAAGGAGGGAAAGAGAGGCGGAGCAACTGAAAGATTGTGTGGGTAGAGTGGGTAGAAAACTGGCAGCAGTCGGGTGAGAGAAGGATAACAAATTAAAACAGGAGAGAAAGGCTCAGAGGGAGAGCGAAGAAAAGTGTGAGAGAAGGAACACAGTAGTCCTGAGCGGATGAAGGAAGAGCGGGTAGAAAAAGGAGGGTGAATGGGGTATGTTAGCCAATACATTCACAAACTGGCCCCCCGTATTCCTCTTTTTTTTGTTCCCACCATTTGTTATGTCATGTGCTTAAGCCCAGCTAGTGCCTGAAAGCCTCTTATGTAATGCTTCTCTGGGTTTGTCCAACATGGAGCCCTGCTGCATTAAATATGATTACTCATCTATCCCTCATGCTGGTTCTATTGCAAGACATACCCCCTCTGGCTTTTGTGTGAAGCAAGGCATTCTGGGAGAGCCGTACTGTGGTGTCACAGCACATGACTGTAAGGGGGTTTCGGGAAGAGGGGTTTGACCATGATTCTTACACTGCCTTCTAACAGGCCAATACCAGCAGTGATCTATGCATAATGTTGATCTTACTTATGCTTATCCACATGATATTTCTATTAATTTCAACATACCAAAAATGTATCTGAAATCTTGCATAATGTATAAAATATGTTTGGAAAGTTGCAGTTACTAGTACATCAAAATGTACTATTGAAGGCTAAATGTGATTAAAAATGTTGAAAAACACAGCCAAGATTAAAGATATACACATATACATTACATTCATGTAAATATTAGCCTAAAATCTTAATGTTGATTTGAAAATTAGAATATCAATACATGCATTGATGGATACACACTACTGTTCAAAGGTTTGGGGTCACTATGATTTTTTAAAAAGAAATTAACACTTGCACAAGGATGCATTGAATTGAACAAAAAAATCTATTTTGCATAAATGCTGTACTTGTAAACTTTCTAAAGAGTATCACAGTCTCCACAAAAAAATATTAAGTAGCTTAACTGTTTGGAGTATTGATAATAATAAATTGTTTCTTGAGCAGCAAATCAGCTTTTTAGAATGTTTTCTGATGGATCATTTGACACTGAAGACTGGAGTAATGGCTGCTGAAAATTCAACTTTGCCATCATAGGAATAAATTACATTTGAAATATATTACAAAAGTATTATTTCACAATATTATCGTTTTTACTGTTTTTGTCAAATAAATGCAGCCTTGGTGAGCATAAAGGACTTCTTTCAAAGGCATTTAAAAAATCTTATACTGACCCAAACCTTTGAACAGTATGCATATACAGTATATTTATATATTCATATATATTTTTACAGCAAGGAATTTAGTAAGCTTCATTGGGACTACGACATTGTGTTAATATAGCGTGAGTTGTGTGCCTCTAAATGACCCTTTTCTCCTTCTCCAGTTTCTTTCCTCCATTATTTAAAACCACTCAAACTACTTTTTCCCAGTGAACTTGGGCTGTATCACAGAGTGCCTCTGACCTTCCCTAACGTCCTAACTTGTGAAGCCAATCCCTTTTATTCTCTCCCTCCGTTTCATTTACATTTACATGTATATTTAATCATTCAGTGGATGCTTTTATCCAAAGCGACTTACAAATGTGGAACATCACAAGCAATTTGTCACACAGGAGCCAAAAATACATGCAGTACCACATTGCAGAGTTTCCAGAGTAAGCTACAGTATTACAAAAGCTGGAGCAAAAGTGACAATTCTAAAAAGTAGTGAAAAGAGAGATTAGAAAAAGTTTATTTGTAGGAAATGCCTTTGCTTACAAAATGTTTGTCTTTAGCTGTTTCTTGGAGGTTGTGATGGTCCCACTTTCTCTTTCTTATACAGAACTATGGACTAGAGACAGAGAACCTGAAGACTCTGACCCATAAGCTGAATGCATCAGCCAAGAACCTGCAGAACTTCATAACGGGCCGGCGGAGGGGTGGTCACTATGACGGCAGAGCCACACGAAAACTTCCTAATGACTTTCTGACCTCTGTAGTGGACCTCATCGCTGCCGCCAAGAGCCTGCTGGCTTGGTTGGATAGGTTAGTCCTGCAGAGACACAAACACAGCCCACAACAAACACAGATATGTGTACAGACACATTTTTACATTCATTAAACAGTGCAGCTGCATATATAGTGGCCCTAAAAGTATTAGGACACCAGTACTATTGTTAAAGGGTTAGTTCACCCCAAAATGAAATTCTCTCATTAATTACTCACCTTCATGTTGTTCCAAATCCGTAAAAACCTTCGTTCATTTTTGGAACACAGATGAAGATATTTTTGATGAAATCTGAGAGCTTCTGGGCCTTGATCGTGTCAGTTGTTTTCCTGTCTATGCAGGGTCAGAAAGGTCTCAGATTTCATCATAAAATTTCTTCATTTGTGTTCCAAAGATGAACAAAGGTCTTACGGTTTTGGAACAACATGAGGGTGAGTGAGAGAGAGAGAGAGAGAGAGAGAGAGAGAGAGAGAGAAAATTCAATGAGAGAATTTAAATTTTTGGGTGAACTATCCCTTTAACTAAAACTAAAACTATTAAAAATTGATTTTGTTAATTGAAAATGAAATATAAATATTAGATGATAAAACAATAGATATACTGATCAAATTTAAGACAATTTTGACACATACTAAAATGTCCATAATGAGATTCCATAATATAATGAGATACTGTATATATATTTAATCATTATTTAGCTGTGCTATGACCCCTGTGTAATCTTGAGAGGAACTACCGTCACATATGTACTAAAAAAATCATTGCCCAAATGGTTCAGAAAAACAAAGTTACTTGGCATAATTTGTTTGCAGATGCCATGATTTTATATTTTATTAAGGTAATTCAAAGTGCCCAAAAGTGTTTTTAGGGCTGCTGTATTTATTTACAAGCAAACACAAAGTTCAATCAAAGCAGCCTCAGTGATCCTGTTCCTTTATCTACCATGCGTACGGTCACATGACCCCTCATCTCATCTAAAAGGCTCCATTGTTTCGAACTCATCAGTGAGGTCATGCGAGAGGCCACAGATGACACGATCACTCCGATTTCCTTATGTAACACCCATGAGCAATCAGCTGACAAACAAAAGATGAGTAAAGAGCTTACGTAAGTCTCTTCGGTTTCGGAGGAGCTGGCCCTGAAAGCGGCCAGCGTGCCTGCTAAGCGCTTCTCTTTATCTCTCAAGTGTGTGCGCGAGGTCGCGTTAATTCCTTCATCAGCTGAAGCTCTCGTTGGCCACGCCTCCTCGTTAGTGCAGTACGCCAAGTCTCCTGTCTAACCGCACACTCATAATTCCAGAGTGCAATTAATCTGCTGCTGTATCTCTCTAGATTATTCCTGGCCTCTGGGTCTCCCTCATTTATTCTCTCCAGACAGAATGACAGCAGGAGTGCAGTCCTGGGTGATCGACTTTCGTTTGTTACAGTCTTATTATAAAGTGTAAGATAGGAACCCTGGAGTCAGATATGTGCGCTCAGTGCACTCATTAAGATAAACGATGCCCTTGTGCTTTCTTCTGTAGAGAAGATTTCTGTATTACTGTTTGCACCATCTAGTCAACTAGTTGATTATTTCTTCTGCTGGTTGATGTCTTGGGCCAGTCACACTGCATGTGTTGTAGATATCTGATATGGTTCATTTGGAGTGTTCACATACAAGTTTCATGTGAACTGAAATAAAACAAATTAAGCTGTTGACTGAAACTATAAGCAGAACTTGTTGATTGCACCATTTATTACAATGTGTCATGAAACACATTGAAAGAAGACATCCACACTTGTATAGTACTGATCATGTATGTTTGTTATGTTAAAAATATTTTTTGTAATATACATTTTTGTTGGAATTTATGATGAAATAAAGCATAAAACATATATATACATATATATATATACAGTATATATATATTATATTTGAATATATTTTAAAATGTAGTTTATTCTTGTGATTACAAAGCTGAATTTTCAGCTGCCATTACTCCACTCTTCAGCATTACATGATCCTTCAGGAATCATTTTAATATGCTGATTTGTGCTCAAGGAACATTTCCTAGAAACAGTGCTGAAAACAGCTGGCCTAATATTTTTGTGGAATTATGATATTTTATCAGGATTCTTTAATGAATAGAAAGCTAAAAAACAGCATTTATTTGAAATAAAATTAGGCCAGGCCTGATTGTTCTTTACTGTTGAGCCCTGTGTATTGTGTTTAATAAATATATACTATATACATGTAGTATATTTAAAGATATATGCCGTAATAATAATATGCTTGTAACATGTTTAGAAAATAAGATGAAAATTCAGCGCTCTATCAGTTATTATGGCCACAAAAGGAAGCATCTTGGTCTAAATTAAAGACTTTCATGATAATAGAAAGACAGTGATCTTTGCAGTCTGTATGATGGAGCACGTGAGCAGAGCTTCCTCCTGCCGCCCGAGCCTCTGTGAATTAGTGCATTGGAGCGAGAAATCCTCTCTCTACTCTCGCTTTCAGCTCTGTCTGTCTCTCTCTGTTTTTGTTAATCTTCATCTCCCTCCCTCTCCACATCTTTCTTGGGTCACCTCCTTAAAGCTCTCATTCCTTATCCTGAATGTCCTGCATTGCCTGAATTAGACACATTTGGCAGTGCAGCAAGACAAAGGAAGGTTAGACACAAAATGTGGTTGTGATTAGAAGTGATCTAATGGTTAATGGCAGGTGTTACTTCTTCATCAGGTCTCCGTTCGCTGCCGTGGCAGACTATTCCATGACCAGGAATAATGTGATTCAGCTGTGTCTGGAGTTGACCACAATAGTTCAGCAGGTATGGACTCAAACACTCAGATTATTACATAACACTTTTATGTGTTTTTTAAGGAATAGTTCATCCCAAAATTAAAATATTGTCCTTCATTTACTCCCATGTCATATCAGACCTGTATTATTTTCTTTCTTCCATTACGTATATATATTAGTGCTGTCAAACGATTAACCGCGATTAATCACATCCAAAATAAAAGTTTTTGTTCACATAATATAGAGTATGTGTGTACTGTGTATATTTATTATGTATATATAAATACAAACACATACATGTTAATATTTAAGACAAATATGGTATGTTTATATTAATATATTTATCTGTTATATAAATAATATAAATATATACATATAAATACATGTAAATGTTATATATACATAATAAATATACACAGTACACACACATATATTATGTAAACATTAAACTTTTATTTGCGATGTGATTAATCGCGATTAATCGCTTGACAGCACTAATATATATATATATTAGATAGTTACCTTTATATGTGTATATACTGTATAGATGTAGGGGTAACTATTTATATATAATGATAATGTCTACTGTTTAGTTAATTATACACACAAATATGCATGTGTATAGATACCTAGATATCAAATACCTATCATATACATATTAGTGCTATCAAACAATTAATCGCATCCAAAATAAAAGTTTTTGTTTACATAATATGTGTGTGTACTGTGTATATTAATATATCAAGCCCGGGCATAGCACCGCCACTGGTACACACACATATATTATGTAAACAAAATGTTTTATTTTGGATGCGATTAATCGTTTGACAGCACGAATACATATACATCAATACATTTTATTATTATTATTTACTTTGTCATTATTAGTAGTATTATTTTTACAATGTGTTTGTTTTTAATTTCGTACTGTTTAAAACTATAGCCTTAACTTGCTGAGGGTTGTTGGGATTGATGTTTATTGTGGCGGTCAGAATGACATGAAGGCAAGAAAATTATGACAAAATTTTAATTTTTTGGGTGAACTGTCCCTTTAAATCTCATATCCATCAAATGAAATGCGAAAGTCAAAAGTCTGACCTAGTCTATTTTCTTCATTTCACCCTCACCTGTGTCACGCCGTATTTTAGCACTCTAGGACTGAAATCTCTTTTTGAGGATGCTTGGAAAGCAGGGTAAAGTTTCTAGGGCAGAAGGTTCTTTAGAAGGAGGCCATGGATGTTTTTTCTCCCTCTCAATTTTCTGTCCTGGATTGAAATAGTGCTGCTCTGGCATGGGCCATTGAGGGCGAGGACAGACTGTCCCAGGTGGGAGAAAAGCGATGTGTCCCAGAACATATGAAATACAGAAATATGAAGGCCTGAAGAATTTGCTCTTAATGATATTTGCTGTGAAATGAGTCTGTCTGTGTGAAAATGCCACAGCTTGCAAGTCTCATATTGTTTCATCTTCACTCTGAAGGGCCTTTCACAAATTCAAACTTAACATAAAATTCTTCTCTCTTAATTAAACACTGATGTATTAGCTCAGCTTTATTTACTCTCTTTTGAATCAGCCTGCTGTGTAGGTTGCGTGCTGAAGGAGATTCCCAATATGTTTAACATTAATCATGCGTGCGGCCATTCGAGCTCCCCGAGCTCCTTCACCCACAGGCTGGAAATTAGACTACCGTTAAGCAGAGTGATGGAGAGTGGAGGAAATAAGGAAATGAGAGGAGGAAGTGGAAAAGCATTGCACCAGGTTCAGTGTGGGAGGATGACTCATCTTCTCCTCAGCTGTCTGCTTAAGACAGAGAACGCTGCCTTTGGCTATTTCAGTTAGGTGCAAGACTCTATTCCAGCAAACAAATCTTTTTCTCCCAGTGTCCTGCAAGCAAGGCTCAGCTTCCCATCTGAGATATCCCAAAACTGTGTTTACCCATTAGAGCAGAAATGATATAATTTGCTCGTATCGCATAACTGGGATGTATTTTATAACTTTTGTTGATATGCCATTAGCAAATATTATGTAATAGGTCTGATTATTCAAATTTGAATGTATATTAATCAAAGTTTCAAGACATGACATGAATGCACATTAACTATAAAGCATTATATAATCATTTAGTATTATATAACACTACAAATAGTTTTTTTTTTTTTGTTTTCCAGTAAAAATATTTAAAGATTAAAGCATAATTGCATCAGGAGGCTTGTTTTTAGAGCATTTATGTTGAATTAAGTTTTATTCAGAATTATTTTGTTCTTTTAAGCATAAAGCGAATGTAATTTAGCAATTTAACAATTCAGCTTAACAATTCACAATTAATATATGCTTAAAATGAAACTCTATCTATCTATCTATCTATCTATCTTTAAAATATTTACAATTGCAATGGAAGAAGATTAACAATTAACAAATAATATACAGTATATTATATAAATAATATGCAGTATATTCTTAATATAAAATTTTAGATATATATATATATATATATATATATATATATATATATATATATATATATTAGGGCTGTCAATAGGTTAAAATATTTAATCACGATTAATTGCATAATTGTCATGAGTTAACTCGTTATTAATCGCAACTTAATCGTGCATTTTTATTTGTTCTAAATGTTACTTTTCCAGTTTTCTATACTCTAATCAACATGGGCAAGGGCAAATATGGATGCTTTATGCAAATGTATGTTTATTATTAGTGAAACCATAGTCAACATAGAGCATGAAGACTAGACATGTTTCAAAGGTCATAGATGTTTTTCAAAGAACTTGTTCATGTCTATTAGACACATGAAAAAAGAAATACCAGGTTCCCATTACTTCTCTTTCTTTGCACTGAGCAATTTACTTACACAAACCTGTTTACATTTTTGCATGACAGGGCAGCTCACTTCTGAACATGCAAAATGTACATTTATTATTTATTATTAGATTTGTTTGCCTCTCTGTGCCCATATACTGTATTTTGATGTACTTTGATTGACTATTAAAATATTTAATCAACATTATTAATTGTCTTAAAAGTTAATATTTTAAGACAATATGTATTATGTTATATTATTATATATATTTTTTACTGGAAAACTATTAAGATTAAGAACTACAGTATTTTTTGTTTGTGTTATGAATGAAATGTATTAGGAAGTTTCAATTATATGTCTAGTCTTTCAATAATGAGACTGTAAGTGCTGGTATTGAAATAAAATTTGTAAGATGATATTTTCTCTTCTTGCGTTTTAGGACGGCACAGTGTATGAGACAGAAAATAAGATACTGCATGTGGTAAGAGTGACATTTATATTTTCACACAACCTCTTGATTCATTTACATAAAACTCCTTATCTAGCTCCTCTGTTCAAAAATAGAAATCTGCGTCGAAGTGAGAAAAAGAGAGCGAGTGTGTGTGTGTGTGTGTGTGTGTGTGTCTGAGGTGAGTGTGAGAGAAATAAATTCACAGTAGATTCGTGGAGTCTAGCCCGTGCTGCAGTGTCAGTCAGGGTACAGCTGGCTCTCTGCTATAAATACCAGGACAGGCCACATTTCATCTGAGAGTACACAGCGAGAGAGAGAGAGAGAGAGAGTTTCCGCTTGCAACACCAGGAACACCTTCACTGATTAGTCACCAGCAGCAGATTGAGGGAGAATCGTGATTGGATGGATCAATTCAAAGAAGACAGCAAGATCATAGAGAATTATGCTTATGAGACCTTCCTGTTCACATGATTAGATTATAATAAGGTGCATCCTGGCGACACTCGGTCTCAGCGCAGATGGTGTTTATGAAGAGGCATGGTGAACATGCAACAAAATCATCATCATATTGTAGCCCATCAGCAGCATTTTCTGTGCCTCTCTTGGTCAAGATATGTAAAATTATTAAACTTTTCTCACTTTTCTCTTTTCTCTCTGTCCTCAGTGTAAGACACTGTCAGGTGTGTGTGACCACATCATTTCCCTCTCTTCGGACCCCATGGTGTCTCAGGCCGCCCATCTGGAAGTGGTGCAGCTGGACAACATAAGGTCCACAGAGGGACTGGTGGGTATCTGGATTCCTGTATTTCTCATCTCTCCTCCTTATGTTCAGACTTCAAGAGATTTCAAGCTAGATGTTTTTAAACAGTGTTAAAAGAGTTCTGAGATATGCTGGGCATTGTTTTTTATATTTATCAATTTATCCAAATATTTTTTATAATAGTTTATATATATATATAAAAAAAAAACTACGAATAGTTTTGTACAGAAATATGTAGATTTGCTAAATTTAAAGAATATTTACAAAAGATTTGTTTGTAAAATATCAAAATGACTTTAAGATGGTGATAAATATATCATAAAGACCAATTTAACGCATTAATTCAGTACAATTAATTATAAATATTAATTACTAAAAATTGATCTTCTTTTTAATTCTTAAAGACTGATAGATAGATTGATTGACAGATAAATTGATGGATGGATGGATGGATGGATGGATGGATGGATAGATGGAGAGATGGACAGACGGATGGATGGATGGATAGACAGACGGATGGATGGATAGATGGACAGACGGATGGATGGATGGATAGATAGACAGACAGACGGATGGATGGATAGATGGATGAATGGATGGACGGATGGATGGATAGACAGACGGATGGATGAATGGATGGATGGATTGATAGACAGACTGATGGATGGATGGATGGATGGATGGATAGATGGATAGACAGATGGATGGATGGATAGATGGATAGACAGATGGATGGATGGATAGATGTATAGACAGACGGATGGATGGATTGATAGACAGATCGATGGATGGATGGATAGATGGATAGACAGATGGATGGATTGATAGACAGACTGATGGATGGATGGATAGATGGATAGATAGATGGATGGATGGATGGATGGATTGATAGACAGACTGATGGATGGATGGATAGATGGATAGACAGATGGATGGATGGATGGATGGGATTCACCCCATCTGCAGTTGATGATGGTATTCTGGTAGATGTGTTTGTATGAGCTTCGGGCAGTAACATAAGCCTGAATAAAGATAAAAATAAACATTCACACACACCCTCTCTCTTTCTCTCCCCCTATATCTCTGCTTTATGAGACTGTGTCAGAGAGGATTTGTGCTTGCATGTCATGTCAGCATGCTTCTTTCAGTGTTTTCCCAGTATGTGTCCGATATTTTCAGGCAATGGCTCTAAAGTGTCTTTCTCCTTGCCCTAGGGCATGTACATCAAATCAACCTACGATGGCCTACATGTCATAACGGGCACTACAGAGGGAGTGAGTGGCCATTGTCAATCTTTCAGTACAATCTCAATATGACATGCATGGACAGTTCAGCTGAAGAAAGGAAATGTAATCATAAAAACTAATACAAATTGTGTGTTTTGCCATGTGTAATCCAATAGCTTCCTCCCTCTTTCTCTCTCAGTCGCTAGCTGACCGCTGTAAGAAAATCCATGCTGGTGATGAGGTCATACAGGTCAATTATCAGACAGTGGTGAGTGTATCTACTGCACACAATAATTTTACCCTATAACTGATAATATGGCTGGATCATTCCTATTGGTCAATGAAGGATTGACCTGAAATTGACATTATATGAAATATATGTGAAATTGAAGTCGTCTGATAGTATGCTGTTATTTTCCCACCAAAAATGATGTTACTACCTGGAGGATGATAGTTGTTTGTTAGTTTAAAAAATTTAAATTTATATTTAAATAGCCTGTCAATTACTCCCCCTCATGTCGTTCCAAACCCGTAAGACCTTTGTTCATCTTCAGAACACAAATTAAGATATTTTTGATGAAATCCGAGAGCTTTCTGACCCTGCATAGACAGCAATGTAACTGACAGGTTCAAGGCCCAGAAGGGTAGTGAGGACATTATTAAGCAGCACAACTGGTTTCAACATTGATAATAATACAATTCTTGAGCACCAAATCAGCATATTAGGATAACGAATTTACTCGAGTAATGACTGCAAAAATTCAGTTTTGCCATCACAGGAATAAATTAAATAGGAAAATATATAGACATAATTTATTTTACAGTATAATAATATTTCACAATATTACTGTTTTTACTGTAATTTTCACCAAATAATTGCAGCCTTGTTGAGCATAACTGACTTCTTGTTAAAAAATCTCACTGACCCCAAACTTTTGAATAGTAATGTGTAAAGTTTTCCATCTTGTTTAATGATTTAACTAATATACTAAGAAATGCAGTATATGGTGAGAACTTGAAGAATGACCCTGTTAACAAGACAATATAATGCTGGTATGTTTTGAATTCTTTTCTGATTGTGTTATGAGGTGAACATAATATGAGGTGTTTGACTGCGTAGGTGGGCTGGCAGCTGAAGAACCTGGTTAACTCTTTACGTAGCAATCCTGCGGGTGTGACCCTCACGCTGAAGAAACGACCTCAGAGCACTCTCACGTCAGCCCCAGCCTTACTTAAGAACATGAGATGGAAGCCCCTCGCCCTGCAGGTACTGATGGGACGTGTGTGTGAATTGATGATATGCCGTGGTGTAGTCCCCAAATCTGTGCCTGTTCTTTTTTTAGCAGCATTAAGAGCACTCTTCCCCTCCCTTAGGGCTTTGACCAACTAGATTGCATGGCAAATCTTCGCTCCACTCTTCCCCCACCCACCAACCTCCCTATTTTCTCTTTCATCTTTTTTACCTCTAATCTGGTGCTTATCCCTCCTTCCTCAATCTCCTCTCCTGCTCCACTGAAGCCCCGGCACATCAGGAAGCTTTACTGTGGCCCTGAGAGGAAAATGTGGAATGTCATTTTAGACGCTTGACTGTGCAGTATATAAATTGCACATATTTATTTCCTCTTTGACGTTTCGATTGCACAGCTGACAGCAAACAAGATACGCTGATTGTCATGACAACAGCAAAGTAGAAGACACTGAGAAGGCATTTTATTTAGGCAGAACAAAAGCCGTTACAGACTGTTTTGTGTCTTGAATACATAAAAGCAAGAGGAACAGAATCAGCATGACGGAACACCTCTGCGATGCTGGTTTTTTTGTTTTTGTTTTGTTTTTTGGCTTTTTCCACAGACACACAATGGTCAGATTATTCTGCCATTGGGATGAGTGCTTCATTTCTAGGGAAATTAATATATATTATCAGAGCTGGGTAGTAATTGAATATATGTAATCTGGATTATGTAATTAGATTCCAAAAATGAAGTACTTGTAATTAGATTAAATTACATTTTACTCGTAATCAGACTACAGTTACTTTTTTATTGATTACATATTCATAATTTATTGATCTTCCCTAATTCCTCTTTTTTTATCTTTTAAAAAGTTTTCCAGTTTTGTGGACATTCACACAAAGACCAGTCATTAGTCAGGCGGCTACACAATAAAAATCATTTCAAGTTTAAGAAGTGTTTCAGCATTGCATCAACTACTGATAAATTACTTTTTATTTGAATTATCACTCAGTGGGTTATTTGACTATGTATTACTATGGCTCTGGAAGGCTTTTGTCTTTCAAACACTTTAAAATGCTCAAATTATTTCTTATTTACATGTAATGCAGGCTTTCCCAAATTTATTTTTTTATTTTTTTGTCATCTGAACCTCTTTTCCCTAATATATTTAATTTTATATTATATTGAATTATATTTAATATATTTACCCTGAGATTTTAAAATAAATATTTTAATAATTAAGTGTTACATTTGCACGTTCAAAGTTCTGTGACATTGGTTAACGGTCATATGACATGCAGGTAAACAAATAAAATATTAAATCTTTGTGTTTTATTTTGATGAATGTTATTTTAAAATTATTCATTTTTATTTTTTATTTTTTTATTTAATTAATTATTAGCTTGTCATTAAACTTACAACCCTCCTGCAGTTCCTTTACAAACCCCAGTTTGGGAAACATTGACGTAATCTACGTAATGTTGACGTAATGTAATATTTGATAAATTAACTTTGTGTTGTTAATTACAATGAATAGAAAAAAAACATTTCTTACTCTTTTTATTTTACGGTATGGTACAAGATTATCCTATTTAAATCAATGTGAGAAATGAGTTAGGTCAAAAGTAATCTAAAAGTAAAATGTGTAATGTAATGGATTACGTTACTAACTACAATTTTTGTCATGTAATTTGGAATCAGTAACTGAAAACAATTTGTAAGTGATCTACCCAGCTCTGTATATATTTATTGTTGACTTATTTTTTTAATTTATTTTATTTAGTAATTATCATGTACCATATGTATTTCACATATCAGTGTGAAATGGAGAAATTTACCTGCTATGAAATGATGAATAATGAAAGCACTCTTTACCAACAAGTACACTTTTGAAAATGGCCTAAACAAAAGCATATTTGAACAACTTTCCTAAAGGATGTTGGAAATGCTAAATCTAACTTTACCACTGATTTTTAGCCCATCATCCCTCCCAGCCCCAGCAGCAGTGTGGCCACACCGTCCAGCACCCTCAGCACCCCATCCAGACGGGACAGCTGCGCTCTACAGGACCTCTACATCCCCCCTCCCCCAGACGAGCCATACACACCCAGGTACAGTATTACAATATACACAGATGCACACTATATATATGTATGACTATGTATGAAACACCTCAATGTGCACATTTTGAGGACAGTACAAAAGTTTTCAAAAAAAATTGAAAGAAATGTCTGATGCTCACCAAGTAATTAATTTGATCAAAAAGTTAAAAAGTAATATTATGAAATAATCTCATTTAAAATAACTGTTTTCTGTTTGAATTAGTGCTGTCAAATGATTAATCACGATTAATCGCATCCAAAATAAAGGTTTTGTTTACAAAATATATGTGTGTGTACTGTATATATTTATTATGTATATAATACATGTATATAATACATGTACACACACATGTATTTTGAATGCGATTAATCGTTTGACAGCACTAATTTGAATATATTTTACAATGTAATTCATTCCTGTGATCCAAAGCTGAATTTTCAGCAGCAATTTCTCCACTCTTCAGTGTCACATAATTCTTCGGTAATCACTCTACAGTAAAATGCTGATTTGATGCTCAAGAAACATTCCTTATTATTATCAATGTTAAAAACAGTTGTGCTCCTTAATATTTTTGTGGAAACCGTGATGCATTCATTTCCAGGATTCTTTGATAAATAGAAGTTCAAATTAACAATTAACATTTTAAAAGTCTTTACTGTCACTTTTAATTAATTTGTTTCATGCCTGCTTAATAACATTTTTAATATTTAAAAAAAAAAATTAGACTTTTGATGATAGACTTTTTCAATTGAAGCCATACAGAGCAAAATATCATAACACCATTTGGAGGTGGATCCTTTTGGTTGAACCAATTAGCAAAAACACTAACTGCATTATAACACTGTGGTGGTGATGTTTGCACCGGAATCCATTTTTCTTTAGGAATGGTCAAAATCTAGTTCACATTCAAGAATTGTGGTATAGAAGATTATAATAGATTTCTCTTACCATTACGCAGAGATGACATGGGAAATCTGACCAGCAACTGCCAGCAGGCCGCTAAGGGTTCTGATTCGCCCAACTCCTACCTGGATCAGGAGTGCCGGAGGCGATTCCCACTGCTGGATGAGGATGCGGTCCTGTACTGTTACGAGTATGATCAGAATCAGGGCCCTCCACCCGTACGCAGGGACAGCACTCCTACATATGGTACATGCTTTCATACATGATGATATTCAGTCTTTCCAGGCTGTTTTTATCTGCAACACAGTATATACTGTATACAAAGAAGTATATTACATTAAATTGGCCATAAGTCATTGTAAACATAACAATCAAGCTACACTTAATCTTCTACTCCTGGCCCAGAATGTGTATGGTGTTGTAAAGGATTATTTAATTTTGTTTTCGATTTCTCTGTGCTTGTGTACTAGGGCGGCTGAGGCCTATTTCTATGCCTGTAGAATATAACTGGGTTGGAGACTATGAAGATCCCGCCAAGCTGAAGAAAGAGATCAGAAGAGGTGTGTATGTGTGTGTTTGTATGTGGGTGGATAGATTGAGGAGGATGTCGTTTTGATATCTTTTCCTCAGGTTACACTGAACCAAAAATGTAATCACTTTAGCCCTGACCACTAATGTTGGCACATTTTAAAGTCTTTGGACATTGCGCTCAGATTGTCCCCATCTCCCCTATATTTACCTAATTTGTGCTGGGATCGGTCTGCCAGTATCTCGCTGGCTCTTTGTTTGAGATTTTGGGATTTTTTGGTTTTGCATTGCCATGGTAACTCCAACATAGAGGTCTTGCCAAGATGCTGGCTTCTCATTGGTTGAGGCCAGGCTCTGTTGCTGAAGGAGTGGGAGCAGAGAGAATGCTTTCTTTAGTCACGCTGGCAGAATTTATATCAAATTTGTACATGTGCAACACAGCATCTTTCAGCCATATTCTTTGATCATGAGATCCCTGAATAATTCGATTTCAACTCTAACCATTACATTATTTAAAAGGAAGAATCAAAACTGCTCTATTAAATTTTAAAAACAGACAGTTCATTGAAAATGTGCTTTGTCCTATTTTACAATCAGCATACTGTAGTTTCATAATCCCACATGTTTATTAACAGAAAACTCCCTGCTGCGATATGTGAGTGAGGACAAGGCGGGAACAGAGGAGTACCACACTGGACGTCGCAGCAGTCGGCGTAGTAGAAGGAAGAGTGAGAAAGGTGGAAGCCCCGCCCACTATGCCCTAGTCCCCACCCTTCAGATGGACATGCTGCAGCAGGACTCGCTGGCCACACCCACATCTGAAACCTCATCTGTCTATCTTGTGAGTGTACTGAAGACAATGAATAAATTACTGTATTAATGTATAAATCATTTAAGATTAAGGGATGCAGCATGAAATGATTTTATTTACTATCTATTTGTATTTATTTACTATCTTTCAGACATTTGATCGATCGTCCATGCTTTCCCGGTCAAAGAAAGTAAAGTTAAGAGGTAAGATGCCGAATGTTAAATTCTGCTAGTATTTGCAGGCAAAGAAAACTTTCTGGTAAACATTTCAGATCTGGATCTCTGTCTGGCATGTAGTTATTAAATTAAATTGCTTGGCACATTAAATTTTAATCAAATTATTTTTGTGTTTTTTTCCAAGAAATGATATTTAGTCATTCTTCAAATGAGAAATAAGACATTTGTGTTCAGTAGGTTTTGCTTTCAGATAATCTATCTCAAATATATTTCTTTTTAAAGCAGAAATTAGGCAGAATAAAGCAATCTATTTCTAATATATTTCAGTAAAGTATTTTTGACAAAATTAGTAAATGATTACAAGATAGATAGAAAGTTCAAAAGATATACATACATACATACTGTACACATTTTATTTATAAATGTAAAGTATGTTATGTAAAAATTTAATTTTAAAGCCATTTATACTAAAATGATTCATTTTAAGAATTGTTTTCAGAATTTTTCCCTTTTTTATCTTTCCTCAAAATACTGATTGAGAAAGGATTTTTTTTTTTTTGCAGTGCAGTGCAGTTATTTCTTTCCTACACAAATCCAATCACACATTCTCACTCCGAGTAATTACTATGTCAAGACATTTCTCTGCCATTATATGGCAGTACATCAAAAAGCCACTGTTTTGATACTATTCCTGCCAGTCCTTTCATTTATATTGCCCACGCTGACGTCTCTGCTCTCTCTCTCTCTTTGTCCTTCTCAGCTGGATCCCTGCCCTCCATTAGTAAGCGGCGAATCTCCTGCAGGGACTTGGGTCAGGGTGATTGTGAGGGCTGGCTCTGGAAGAAGAAGGATGCAAAGAGTTACTTCTCTCAGAAATGGAAGAAGTACTGGGTTGTGCTGAAAGATGCCTGCCTATATTGGTACACCAATGAAGAGGTGAGGGCATGAGGTCATTAATCTGCATGATGAAATGCCACAGCACAAAATGACCCATTAGGCTGCCTACATAAACTCCCTGCTTCATCAGTATATCTCAGTTTCTCATCTCTGTTCTTTCTCAGGATGAGAAAGCAGAGGGCTTCGTCAGCCTGCCTGAGTTCAACATCGATCAGGCCAACGAATGTCGCAAAAAGTTGTGAGTATAGTAGAATAAAATAAAAAAGCTTTAGTGCAGCTTTTCATACAATGCTGAGCTTGTATCTCTTGCCTGTTTTCAGTGCTTTTAAGGCTTGCCATCCTAAAATCAAAAGCTTCTACTTTGCGGCGGACAATATGGATGATATGAATAGGTAAGATGAAAAGAAATATTCCAACATGCCATAGAAACAAAAGAGACTCATAATGTAATCTGAAACATTGTCAATTCCTCATGAATGCTCTAGTCAGGCTCCCGAATCTCATTTAATGTTCCATGAGCTGATCAAAGCTACTAATTTTAGCGACATCCCGAAAGACTCAGCTCGGCATTTCAGCAGTGAGAAGAACTCCCCAGGTAACTTTTTTTTAATTTTTATGTTTGCTCGCAGGTGGCTCAGTCGACTGAACATGGCGGCAACAGCTCACACGGAGCAGAAGAGGATTCGACAGGATCATGGTGAGAAGATGCCTTCATGCTCCGCTAAGCCTGTCGGATCAATTATTCTCCCACTATGACTTTGTGTGGTCTGGTCTGCACGTCCTATAAATATATGCATATCAAGTACAACATGTTGGATGCATGAATGTGGCATTTGAGTGTAAAAAGAGTCATTTATGTTTATTTGTCAGTATATTTTATTCTTAATAAATACTAAAACGATACAAACACAAACATCTTTTAAATAAATTGCTGTTTTCCACAGCCTTCAAATGTCATTATTCTTGGACTCCTCATGTGTTTAATGGATATTTGCTGTCGTTTTCTCAGACTACTGGAGCGAGAGCGACCATGAAGACGCTGATCACATGTCCTCAACACCCAAACAGGATAGCCCTCCACCTCCATATGACACTTACCCTCACTCCACCTCAGTAAGTCTTGTCTTTCTTTCTTTTGTGTTGCCTGGGTTCCTGTGTTCAGACTGTGTGAATTCTTGCTGATTATTAAGTGTTACTCGTGTCATATTGGATACTCTTGAGTCCTCCTCGCTCCATGCTAAATCATGTCTCCCTAAACTACTGTTTAAAAGTTTAAAATACTTGTAATGTTTTTGAAAGAAAAACATTTATATGCTCACCAAGTGTGCATCTATTTGATGAAAAATACATTAATATGAAATATTATTATAATTTAAAATAACTCTAAAATAACTATTTGAATATATTTTAAAATATAATTCATTCCTGTGATGGCAAAACTGAATTTTCAGCATCCATTACTCCAGTCTTGTCTGTCACATGACCCTTCAGAAATCATTCTAATGCTCATTTAGTGCTCAAGAAACATTTCTTCTTATTATCAGTGTTGAAAACAGTTGTGCTGCTTAATATTTTTGAGAAAACCTTGATGTACTTTAATTCTTCAGTGAATAAAAAGTTCAAAAGAGCAGCAGTTATTTAAAATAGGAATCATTTGTAACATTATAAATGCCTTTACTGTAATTTTTGATCAATTTAATACACCCTTGCTGAATAAAAGTTTTAATTTCTTTAAAAAAAATGAGTGACCCCAAACCTTTGAACAGTAGTGCATTCTGTATAAATAAAACTAAGACTGAAGGAAACAAATGAGGTGAAACAATGCAGAAAGACAAGAGAAGGGCAGAGAGGGAGGGAGAGCAGGATGAAGAATGAGGTGTGAAGGGGTGGAGAGAATGGAGATGAAGGACACATTAATTATTTAGACTCAAGGGGTGATTGTGGCCGCTGTAAATTCATAGTCAAAAGGCACTTTTTTTAAAGAGGACCTCTGTAATCTTTATGAAGGAGACACAGATCAGTCCCATAATCCTACGAGGGAGAGTTGTGTGTGCGTAATGTGTTTCTGTCTCAGATCGTTCCATTCAGGCAGAGCATAACTAAGGGTGACAGCAGTGAGCTTGTAAAAGAGGAAAATGGAAAACAGGGATATAAATGCCCCTCTTGTTATAGTTGTCCTTCGTTCTGGATTTATGCTTCTTGTTGCACCAACGTCTAAGTCGTAAATATACCAACTAAAAGGACCTTGCATGATGTTGATTCCAGGCAAGTCCATTCCAGGAGTCCCAACACATCCGCCCACCCTCCACGGAGACCATCCAGTCCCGCTCCCCGCTCTCCGAGACACATGGGGGCAGCGTGAGCAGCGCAAGCTCCCCTGGCAGAAAGTCTGCCAGCCAGCGGCGTTCATGGCAGGACCTCATCGAGACGCCCCTCACCAGCTCAGGCCTCCATTTCCTGCAGACTCTGCCATTGGACGACTCCGTGTTCATCGATCCCAGTCGAGGCGTGCCTGTGGAGCTCCGCCGCCAGTCGACGCTCCCCGCCCAGCACGGGCTGCCACCAGAACACTACGTCCCGCCCATCACGCCCACCCAGCCCAGCCAAAAGCCCATCACAGCTTTAGGAAGAGGAGAAGGATTAGAAGGTGGTGGAGTAGGAAGCAAGCACCGCAGTTTCACCTTGCCCCGTGACAGTGGTCTTCATGCCATCCTGGCTGCCAGCAGTGCAGCTGAACACGCAGATGCACAGCTCTACCACCTGGGCCGGGCCCATGCCAGAGACACAGGTCAGGAAACTGAGAACTCGTGAGAAGTGTGTGTTTCTAACTGTGCCTACATATGCAGAGGCAAGTTAGTGGGCGAGTTAGCATGTGTAGGCAAAGGTATGTGAGTCATGTTTTAAAGGTGTGCCTGCTTATCATGATTTCCCTTCAGTTTCAAACATGTTTTTAATAGTAGTAAACCAATATGCATTTTGAATACATTTTATGAATATAATAATTAAAAAAAACATATATATTTGTTGTTGTTATTATTATTATTATGTAAATATTCATAATATTTGAACACTAAATATTTTCAGATTATTATTATAACTACTGTAAATAAGATAACAATACTGCAATTATTTTTAATTAATATTCAGAATTAGTTTTAGTTCTGATTAATATTTATAATAATAATAATAGTTTTTGTAAATCATTTCTAATGATTAATAATTAATTTGATGCTGATTATTTTAACATTATTTTAAACCTTATTTTTATTCAGTATTTAAATTTTAGAATTTTATAATAATAATAATAATAATAGTAGTAGTAGTAGTAGTGTGGAATTTTATTCATCTTTTAATAATGATCAACTAAAATACATTTTGATTAAATTTTATAAATATTTTAATAATCATAATAATAATTTTATTAATAGATAATCTGATACCGATTATTTTAACATTATTCTAAACCTTATTTTTATTCAGTATTAATATTTTAGCATAATAATAACAATAATATTAATAATGTTATTCATATATGTTTATATATTAAAAATATATTATTATCATTATTATTTGTATTTTTATATATTGTTTTTTTTTACATTATATTTATGCAAAGTTTTTATGTGCGTATGGAAAATTGTTTTCATCTTTGTTTTGCGCAACTTGTAAATGTTTAGCTTTACATTTCTTATCTAAAAAATAAGTAATTGATTTTGCCTGTGAATGCTTTTGTTGGATCAGTGTAAAATATTGTTGGTGAAATATTGATTGATTTGTATTTTTTTTAAAACAAATTTTGTGTATGCTATAGAATCACTTCTGTAGTTTTGAGAATGGCTTGATAGCAAGCTGACAATATCTGTACTCATCGTAATATTGTCTTTTATTAGGTGTCATGATAGATTTATTTATTTTTTTGCTAAATGTTATGTTAGAGGATGCTGCATTTTGCTTCAGCGCTTCAGTTATCTGTATCGTAGCCTGTAATGATGAACATATTGCTGCTTGATTCAGATGCACTGTAGCTGCAAATCTCAGCTGAATACCCATCTCCCTTAAGACCTCCAATAGCCTCATATTAGGTGCAGCCCTTCTAATCCAACGTGACAGCTCTCATCCCTGTCTATCCTTTTTCATCCCTCCTTTCTGTTCCACACATTCACTGTTCCTCAGAACTATACTGTGCCTCAAAGCACACGAGGAGGAGTCCCTTCAGTCCGTGTTAATGTCGTCTCAGGATGGAACGGAGGAATGTGGCTTAGGGCCATTCTCTCTCTCTTTCTTGCACACTGGGATCCCTTATAGTTATTCTAACATGTAATTCCCTAATGAGAACAGCTAATATGATAATTACAATTCTGCTGTGTTATACTATAGCAAGGGACAGAGCTGAGAATCCCTGTTATAGGCTATATGTAAATGGATTTTAAACCTAGCCTATAATGACATGCATACAGTACCATATTAATATATTTACATGCTTTATGATAATTATTTAAATAACCACTATTGATACCATTACAAAACCATTCGTTTTAAAGTTAAGTTGCATGTAATAATTCTGGTGTATTGCATTGTAAGTACCTCTTCACCGCCCTCTGTAGGTCCCGAGCGGGAGCGCAGGCACCAGGCTGACTCATTGGGGGATTTGTACAGGGCTCTGGAGAGGACTAGTCTATCGCCTGTCAATGAGCACAGGTCCTCTTCTCGATTAGAGTACAAGCGATCATTCGTCCGCCGCTGCAATGATCCGTTACTCAATGAAAAGCTGCACCGCCTGCGGATCCTTCAAAACTCATTCAAGGTACAGCTTTCATCAATTCACGTCCTGGTTTACTGCTTAAGCAACCTGATCACAAAAAAAACGTAGTTCATAGCATAAGATAAGATGTAGTTAGTTTAGTGATTGTGTTTTTAAATCCCAAAATCTTAACCTAATATTTAGACACATTAAATTCAGGGTTTTTTTTTTAAAGCCGTCTCTTTTGCTCACCAAGGCTGCATTTATTTGATCGAAAATACAGTAAAAACAGTAATATTGTGAAATATTATTTCAATTTAAAGTAACTGTTTTCTATTTTAATATATTCATTAAAATGTAATTTATTCCTGTGACTGAAAACTGAATTTTCAGCATCACTACTCCAGTCTTCAGTGTCACATGATCCTTCAGAAATCATTCTAATATGCTGATTTGGTTCTCAAATCATAATTTTTTAATGATTTTTTGGATAGAAAGTTTAAATAAACATTTTAAGTAGAAATCTTTTCTAACATTATAAATGTCTTTACTGTCACTTTTGAGCAGTTAACTGTATTTTTTTTTATAAACCAATCACTGTCTGAACTTATTTAATGTATTATGAAAAAAAGTGAATTAAGAATGAATAATAGAACAGTGTATTTCAGAAACTACCCATAACATAGATTAATAAATGTTGTTAAAATGTTGTTCATTCTTCATGATATCTAATGCATTAACTAATTTTTAACTTTAACTAAACAAATTAAACCATTTCGTAAAGCGTTCCCAGTTTTTTAACATCCAGACATCCACAGAAAAAGGATGTCTATTTGATTTTCAAAGTTGCATGTACATTAGAATGACATAATATTCAGTTTAAAGCAAGTGATCTTCAGTGGGTGAAATTTAATTAAACGGACATTTTTTAAAACTTTATAATCAAAGATGCAAATATTTTTTTGAAAGATGCCATGAAGCTTCTGCTCGGCAGCTTTAAATGCACTACATTTCTTCTTATGTTTACCAGAGGCATTTTTGGCCATAACTTTCACATCAAAAAAAACTAGCCTGTCTGTGTTTCAGCTTTGAAAAAACTTCTTTGTTTTATGTCTTATGATCATAGACGTGTTGCATAATTTAATACACATCATTAAACGTGGTGTCTTGTTTTGACAGGACATCCCTCTTCAAGAGGCAGAGACTAAGATCATCCATCGGGATGTGTAGCCAGAGAAACAGAGAACACAGCAGGGCACAGCACCAGTCATTTCAGCCATATCTGCTAAAAAAAGATCCGCTCTCTTTCCCTGGAGGGCTCATCTTAGTCGCTTTTATCAAACATCTACGTCTTTCCTAAGGAATATTTCTCACTCTTTTACTCTGTTGCAGCATTCATGAATTTCCTCTCGTTGCACTCACTTTCTTTGCTTTATGTTATTGCACATGGTAATATCTGCATTATTTTGTATGTAAAGTTATTTTCTCTTGAATTATTTGTGTTCGTAATAATGACTTTGGCCTCTCTCTGGGACCAAATAACTGCACTTCCAATAAACTCTACCCTACAGTAGTCTCTCATGACTGAAAGAGAAAAAAACACAGGGATAAAAGAATAAAACTACTGATATAGAAATTATTTTGTTCTAAATCTGATTTGCATGGCCATTGTCTAGTCAATAGATTTCCTGTCTGTGATGTGTCTTAACTGAGAGTGTTAATTCCAGCTTCACTGAAACTAACATTTTTCAATGGTAAATGTAACTATGAGTGTAAGAGCAGGATTGACAGGATGCAATGATTGCGTGTCTGTGTTCGGGTGAGTGTCGAAAGCCTAGGTTTGTTGTATATAATGTATGTTGTAATATTCTGACCGTTTGCACCCTAGCAGCAAGGTTCTTGCAATAATGTTGAACTAAAACAATTAATTAGTTTAACACTGTCTATTTTTGTAAGCATGATATTTATTGAGATGTTTGTACATTGTTTTGTATGCTCAACTATGTGTTATCTGAAGATAACTGCAAGCGTAAATTCCTTTTCATGTGTTCCTGAAAGATCTTTAACAAAATGAAACTTTCATGTGAAAGCACCAGTGTTCTAGTATCTCCAAAAAAGTAATTTTATCAATAAATTGTTTGATGTTTTGACATTATTTTAAGTACCAGTTTGACTTGTTTGGTATCCAGTGTGTGAAATTTTGTATTTACTTCTTGGAGGGTTGGGCCATCAGAACAGTCCAATGGATTCAGTTGGTATTTCTAAATTATAGATGACAGTTTTTCACAATGTGTATTATCACTGACTGAAAAACCGTCTGAAAATCATATGAAGCTGATATAGCCTTACTGATGATGACAGCTGGGCTGTACTTACAGTAACCTATATTTATTCTCTGGTTAGATCCCAGGCACTGCCTATTCTAGGCATTCCATGCACATGGCCATAAACGTGCAACTCATTCTAGTTCAGTTGGCAATTAAAATGCTTGGATTAAGGCCAGCATTATGAGGGAAAAGATAAGGGCTCGTATGAGGGTACTCTTATGGAGAGTGTGGTGAGAGGTTTTCATTAAAATCTGAGTATTGTCTGCCCTTGGATGACACAAACTGAAAACCAGAACTGAACAGCTTTGTTCTGATTAAAGTGAGTGCTCAATCAAAATTACCATGGTACTATCATGTTTTTTTGGACATAATGTTCTTCGAAATATTTCGGAGAACATTAAAAACCCTGATACATTAATATTGTAATCATTCAGTCACATTGTGGTACATCAATACAATAAATATTATGGAATTACTACCATCTGAAACTGCCACAATAAGGAACACAGTCATAATTCTAGTTGTTCCAAATAATCCAATGCTGTATGCTGGAGAAGGCATTTTTATGGTGACTGGATTGCAGCAGAACGAAAATTAACCATGGTTTTATTATGGTAAAAGTGTAGTATTGTAGTTTTTATTTATTTTTTTTATTTTTTTTTTGTAGTAAAATCATGGTTAGTAGGGGTAGGCTACACAAATATCCTACACGTGTGAAACCGGGTTTGGGTGCTTCAGGGCAACTCTACAAACGAATCGATGTTATTGAACGAATCATTAGTGTTCACTACTGTGCACGGAATCGTTCGTCGCCTACAAGGCCACATTCAGATGAGTTATTGTAGCTTTACGTTTCAGTTTTCAGTTAACGGCATGATAACTGTACTGTCAACGCTCTTTCAGTCCGAATAACCGAATTGATTCGCTTAGTGAATCTTTCTCGTTCACAAGAAAGAGGCAGAAAGAGGATAATTATTAATCCCACATAATAGGCTAAACGCAATTAAAATTACATTAAGGGCGGTATTGTTTTTCAGTTTTTCAAAATGACTTTTGCAGTTGATTAAGTCCCAACAGATGACAAAATGAATTAAAAATATATCTGCTTGTCTGTGAGAGATATTTGTTTCGGTCAAGATTGAATCGAGTAAAATGACTCATTCAAAATTCTATGACTCATTCACTTTTGCCGCCACCTATAATGCAGAAAGGCCCACTTGAAAAAGTTATTGAACAAAACTGGAAATTATCACATACATAAAGTAACAAATATGTAAATTATACTGAATATTAGTTTTTTCACTAATCTATTAGATTATTGTGTGTAAATGGACGTACCCACTAACAATTTTTGGTTCCCAAAACGTTCTGGGAATGTTATTTTTGGTTATAAAAACAAAACCTAGAAATAATTTTCGAGGACTTTCTGTGTATACTGAAGAAGGTTCTCTTTAAATTGTCACATAGCCTACACGACCTTGGATGGTTAGCTTTGATTTACGAAAAAAGACCGTTCCCAGGACATTCTGATTAATGGGAACGTTCTATCTTTGCTGGGTATTGTTCTGTACCAATTAAAAGAGTCGCCTATTGAACGAATCTCTGTGAAGAAAGGATTCAAAAGATTCGATTCGCTGAGATGAATCAACCTCCCCAGCACTACCACCCACTTCCGAGCTCGAGTGAGTCGGAGACAGACAGAGCTCACACAACACACACCTCCCTCCCTCCGGCGTGACCGCTCTCTCGCTCACCACAGACTCTCCACCGATTCACCACCGGCTGCCTCATCTAGGCATGGCAGACGGCTTTACCCCATCATGGCAGTGCTACATTACACCCTTGACTTCAAGCTCCGTGCGCCAGGTAAATGTGAGTGAAATGAATGAAGGGGGCGAGAGCTCGTGTTGCACTGCAGACGTGCGGGCCTCCCCGCTACTGCTCTGTAAGCGATTTATTGTCTCTATAATAGCGGCGAGGCTGCAGTCGCTCTGTTGCATTGCCGAGACGGCCACGGGATGCATGTGTTATTGCAATCGAGCGTATGGCTTCTTTTGTTGTGCACGTCCTCCTGACGTTTGCTCTGATCAATGACCTTCTAGGGGGTAGCATAGCGGTGTTAGCGGAGGCTAATGTCGGCTGTGTTTCTTGCATTTGAATGAAGCTCATATATGAACGTATATATGCCCTCGCAGTCGAACTAACAGAAACATTTCCTGTTACATATTACCTATTGTTACGAATGCGCAGCGCGCAACTCCGTTGGCTACTAACTTACTCCTGTGTATGTGACACACATTTTTGAATAAGGAGTGTTTTTCTGTATGTTGGCAAGCTCTGAAAGTCTCTCACCTCTTATGACAGTCGTGCCTCTTTTTCACTGGCTAATAATATCGCAAGCCGATAAGATGAGTAGTCCATACTTGCACACTGCAGCGATCATACTTCGATATTACACACAAACATGCCTTATCTGATTTAGTGAGCACGGATGCAGACTATCACGTGCTATGTGTTTAGATTTTTATATTAGATAAATGCATTGCTGCATATCCGTATGTTACAATTCTACCCTACGTTATACAGTAGAATCGATAGGAAATCAATACGGATTGACTTGTTTGGGTAGATGTGCGTAACTAGGTTAAAATTGATTGTTTTGCAAGATATCCTTTTATTTAAGAGCAATTTGAATCCCGCGATTAAATTTAATGTACAAAAACAGACCCAAATGAAGAACTATATGCAATAAAATTGGCTTTAGAGTTAGTCATCTTCATTGAAAAGCTTGGAGGATAAAGTAATCTGTCTGTTTTCCCTCACTTTTTAGCTGATGTCTCTGCGACTGTGCGTGGCCTGCAGTCTATATTTCAAGAGCAGGAAATGACAGAGAACGTCCACGACTCAGAGGGACACGGATATCTGGCAACCTTTGTCGGCAAGAATGGCAGGTGAGCACTTTTGCCTCTTTAGCGAGATGGCACAGTATGCAATAATTGTTCAACAAGTTTTGTTTTGCTGAAAGGGGGAGGGATCTGAATTTGAATGACTAATGATGAATGATTGACTTCTCATTATATCAAATTTTTTAGCAATGACTCGTAAGCTAGAAAAAAAGCTACCAGTTTCCTTTCCATCAGGCCATTCCGTGGAGCTTTTTCAGTTTTGCTCTGTAACAGCTAAGCATAATGTTAAAGCTAACTGACAATAATGATGCCTGACCACACAAACGCCCCACTGAAAACACCAGGTGTGCTCCTGTGTTCAGACACTCTTTAGGATGACCATTGATTGGCCAGTTAAGTGCATCCTCTGTGCAACAAAGGAAAGCATTTAGAAGAGCGCAGGGTCATTTTAGTGGCTTTGTGCATCTGATCTAAAGGCTTTGGCACTCACTTCCTGTTTTGTGTGTGACTCGCTGTAAACACAGCTGTTGGGGCTTTGTGTAGGCTTAAGCTGGGATGAATCTGGCCTGAGCGCCGCATATCACTTTTTGGTTTTTGACTGCAGTTTTGAGGTTTTAATTGTGCTTCGTTTTTTTTGTTTTTTGTTTTGTTTTTTTTTCCTTGTGATCAGGTTTGCCATCTTACGAATGCACTCCCATGGTCTGGTGACCTTTGACCTGCAGTGTTTTGAAGGGGATGATGTATCGCAAGTAGACAATGTGAGTTAACAGAACTGATAGAGATACTAGGGATGCTTGATAACTTAATGTCAATCTTAAAGGGATAGTTCACCCCAAAACTGAAAATTCTGTCATTAATTACTCACACTCATGTCGTTCCAAACCTGTAAGACCTTCGTTCATCTTCGGAACACAAATTAAGATATTTTTGATGAACTCTCATGAATGGCGGCGGACAGTTACACGGAAGAGAAGAAATTGTTGAATAAAGTCGTTATTTCTGTTTTCTTTGCGCACAAAAAGTATTCTCGTAGCTTCATAAAATTAAGGTTGAACCACTGATGTCACATGGACTAGTTTAACGAAGTCTGTACTACTTTTCTGGGCCTTGAATGTGTCAGTTGTGTTGCTGTCTATGGAGGCTCAGAAAGCTTTTGGATTTCATCAGAAATATCTTAATTTGTGTTCCGAAGATGAAGGTCTTACGGGTTTGGAACGACATGACAGAATTTAAATTTTTGGATGAACAATTAAAATGGTTACATTTATTCTTAAGCAAATCTCACAATGAATGTCAAATGTCATATATTTCCAATCATACCATAAAGTCAATGTTTATATACCATCATTCAAAACATTTGTGGTTTTTTTGTTTTTTTTAATGTTTTGGAAAGAAGTCTCTTGGTTGATTGCGATTTTCACTTTTTTAACATTAGTTAGTGTGTAATGTTGCTGTTTGAGCATAAACAATATCTGCAAAGTTGCGGCGCTGAAAGTTCAGTGCAAACGGAGATATTGTCTTTTAAAATTCTGGCAGTTTAATGCCTACAAAAACGGCTCGTAGGGACTACAACGAGTTACTTCCCGGGTCCATTACGTCACAAACCCAGATAAACCCCACCCCCCGGGAACACGCAACGAAGAGGGCGAGGCCATGCTGCGCTGCTTTTTTAGAGAAGAGGAAGAAAACTAGGGGTGTACGTAAAAGTTTATTCGTATATGAATCGCGATTCTGTCTTCTAATGATTCTCATGGATTCACAAGTTTCAAAATCAGTGTTCTAAAGCAGCAGTTCTCAATCCTGTTCCTCGCGTCTCTGCATCTCTCTCTCTCTCTCTCTCTCTCTCTCTCATTCATCGTCAGATCAGCTCCAACAAACTATTCCAATTATACACTTATTTTCACATAGCAATGAGAAGTGTTATACATGGACGTGTGTGCGGTTGCTGTGCTGTATTAAAGCTTTGATCAGGATAAAACTGTATATTAAAAGCTAACAGAAGTAGCACTTACAAATAACAGAGTATCTAAAAGTATGAACCAACAAACAACCATTAATATCCTCTGCGTCTCAATCGGGCTCAAATTGATAAGCAATATAGACGACGCCATTGTTTACAATACAACTGGAGCACATGCCGCTGAGGTGAGGGGCGTTTAAACATGCACTAGAGGTGGTTTGACCAATCACAACACACTGAGCCAGCTGACCAATCTGAGCCTATTGCGTATTTCTGAGGGAGGGGCTTATTAAAACCAGGAAATATTTGGGGCGTTTATCAGAGAAGGGACAGAGCAGTGTAGAATAAAGGTAAATTATGTAAAAATTATGCGTTTTTAAAAAAAAGAAACATGAACACATGTTTGACTGCACCCCATAAACACAATCAAGCCTAGAAAAAAAAAAAAGTCAACCACCCCTTTAAGCTCACTTTGGCTGCATTTATTTGATCAAAGATACAGTAAAAGCAGCAATATTTTGAAATGTTATTACATTTTAAAATAACTGCTTTCTATTTTAAAATATTTAAAATGTAATTTGACTAAATTAAATTAAACTAAACTAAATTTTCAGCGCCATTACTCCAGTTTTCAGTGTCACATGAACCTTCAGAAGTCATTCTAATATGCTGATTTGCTGCTCAAGAAACATTTTTTTTATTAAGATTTGCTGATTTTTTTTTTTTGGTTTGTTTTGATGTATAGAAAGTTACAAACAACAGCATGATCCTAAATCATTCTGAGCGGTTCAACCATTCCAGAATGTTTACTTCCTGTTTCTCTTTATTTAGAAGGTCATAATTAAGACAATGTTTTCTTTGTAGCTACTGAATGCACTGGAGAAGAAATTAAAAGCTCTCCTGGATGGAAATATCCAAAGGATCAAGAGGTATTTTCATTCTGAATCATTTTCCATAAATAAAGCGTCTTCATTGTCCTGTGGAACATTATATTTAGATCTTTTAACTGAATGTTTCCTGTCAGACTCCCTGCGCTGGTTCGAGGCAGTGATGTGGACCGATACTGGCCCACGGCTGATGGCAGGCTGATGGAATATGATATTGATGAAGTTGTGTACGAGAAGGACTCCGCCTACCAGAACATCAAAATTCTGCACTCGCGGCAGTTTGGCAATATACTCATCCTTAATGGGGATGTCAGTAAGTAAAAAGGGTCTTGTTTATTTACTAGTTTTAGGGTTATTGTGTCGTGTGAACATGTGGTAATTTAGTGTGATTGAATGTCAGATCTGGCAGAAAGTGATCTGCCCTACACTCAGGCCATTATGGGCAGCGGCAAAGAGCACTATGCTGGAAAGGAGGTACTAATTCTGGGAGGAGGAGACGGTGGAATCCTCCATGAGGCGGTGAAGCTCAAACCAAAGATGATCACCATGGTTGAGATATCCTTTATGCTTAAATGGAAAACATCTCAGTAATTTCTAACTGTCTGACTAGTTTTTACTTTCCTTAATTGAATATTTACATTGACGAGCTGGTCATTGATGGATGTCGGAAACACATGAGGAAGACATGTGGGAACGTTTTAGATAACTTGAAGGGAGATTGTTATGAGGTAAGGATTGAATTGTCTGTGCAGTGACATTTTATAAGTTAAAGCTCTTATTTATTTCGCCCCCAGTTACCAGCAAAACGTAACTATAAACTTCAGTTCAAGAGTCTGGGATTGGTACGAATTTAGTTTTTTTTTTTTTTTGGGAAAAAGCGCTCACTTATGCTCACTAAAGGTCATTGAACACAGAGTCCAAAATTTTCGTTTGAAATTTTCGCACGTTAAAAAATAAATCGTCTCTCATAAAAATATTCGGATCGAGTTAAATTTTCTGCATTTTTCACATCCATAACAAGCATTTTGAGAGGTATTTTGACAGTTAAGAACCACCGTACAAGCGAATGCCAAAATCCAGAATGGCCACTTACAAGGTGTTCCACTTCGTATCGCAGCACAAAGCACTGTATGACAAACAAAGTACGGAACACAAAGAGACGGATTGGATGGACCCAATATTTCCTCTTTAAAAGAGAAAATGAAAGAGGAAATATTGTGTCCATCCCAGACAGAGGACAACAAAAATTTTTTTGCAACAGATTTATTAATACGCATCGGACTCCGTGTGCAAGGTTTCTGTGCGTGACGAATTTTTAGGATGACGAATACGAAAAAACGCACTCATTGTGCAAGGACCTTTAGACTGCATTTATTTGATCAAAAATACAACGAAATTTAAAAGAACTGTTTTCTATTTGAATATATTTTAAAATGTAATTTATTCCTTTGGCAAAGCTGAATTTTCAGCATCATTACTTCAGTCTTTAGTGTCACATGGTCTTTTAGAAATCATTCTCATTTGCTGATTTGGTGCTCAAGAAACATTACTTACTATTATCAATTTTGAAAACAGTTGTGCTGCTTCACATAGTAGAATACATTTTTGTCACAATTCTCTAATGAATCATGTTAAAAAGAACAGCATTTATTTGAGATAGAAATGTTTTGTCACATTCTAAATGTCTATACTGTCACTTTTGATCAATTTAATGAGTCCTTGCTGTATAAAAGTATAACTTTCTTCCTACTGACCCCAAGCATTTTAACGGTAGTGTTCTATTAGACCGTATTACTCATTCTCACTTATTTGTCCTTTTTTGGCTGTCTCAGGACCATTCAAAAGTTGCTAAACCTATTTGTATGCTTGAAGTTGCAACCCCTTTCCTGCTTTTGAAACAAGTGCAATGTAGACAGTTGAGGGAAATTACCCAAACTCTGGGCAACTGCCAACCTCTTTATGGTTAACAATGACAGTATATTTCCAATAGTGAATATCACTTATATATATATATATATATATATATATATAATTTTTTTTTCTCATTTTCCCCTTTTTTGTTTTAGGTTTTGGTTCAAGATTGCGTTCCCGTTCTTAAAAAGTTTGCCGAGCAAGGGAGGACGTTTGATTACGTCATAAATGACTTGACAGCTGTCCCTATTTCCACAGCACCTGAGGAAGGTTAGTGTACTGTATATGCAGCTACACTTTTCTGACTGAGCTTTACAAGTATTCCAATGTTTAAGTTGATCTGGATTTTTCTATAGATTCAACATGGGAATTCCTGAGACTCATCCTTGACCTCTCCATTAGAGTTCTGCGGCCTGGTGGAAAGTACTTCACACAGGTGAGAGGGGCAATTAGTTCAATTTACTGTCATGTTTAGCTATTTTTCATTCCTATAATATGCTAATATGTTATTTTCTGCCTGTAGGGTAATTGTGTGAATCTGACTGATGCGCTCAGTGAATATGAAAAGCTTTTGGGGAGACTTTCATGCAAAGTGGATTTTTCCAAAGAGGTGGTGTGTGTTCCCTCATATATGGAGCTGTATCCTTTTTAAATTCAGTTCTCTTGTGGTGAAATACATTTATCATGACAATTATGTTAAATGATTTATAATTTTGTTTATAAAAACATTTAATATTTATTTTTAAATTAATTTTTTTTTCTGTCAAACATTTGCTGATTATATAGTTTTGTTTTTTTTATATAATAATTTCAAGATGACTGTAAATTGATAAATGTTTGCTTTAATTTAATTCGTTTTTTCCTTGTTGTCCACTGAAATTTTTGTCAAGGAAACGCTTGAATTGACTGTTCCTTAACATTTTGACTCAGATGGGTGTTTTACACCATCTGGAAGAAGTAATGTCTCTTCCTCCTTCACTCTCTCCTCCAAGTCCTGCCGGAATGTGAAGATTTCCCCCTCACCCTCTGATGCACTGAGGGGAGACGTGCACATATCTCTCCAAGCACTGTTTCTGTTTCTACTGTCCCTTCACGTCCAAAAAATTAACAGCCTGCCTTGTTTTGACATGGCTATTTGCATTTTTGTGTTTTAAATTTCACAGAGCTCCTTGTTTTGTTTGTTTGCCAGTGTTGGTTTGATGTTGTTTGCGTGGAGTCCTCCAGGTAGCGCTGTGGTGCGGTGTGTGAGTGACACTGCTGACGACACTGAAGCCTGGAGGGTGGAGAAGCATCCAGACACATTTCTGACTCCTGCCTTTGAGGATTTGCTCTTATGATTCAGATTTTACAAAGCAATTTGTGTTTTACTGTAGATCCACAGTTTTCTTTTTGTTGGCCTTTGTGTTTGAATTTTTTGCATCCTTTTGTAACTGTGGCTTGAGTGTGATTTGATTCATGGTGCTTCACAGAGAGTTCATTGGCAGTGTTGCATTCTGGGATTTCACTGAATAGTCTATTGAAGCCCCTAAATATGTCTTAAAAGGGAAAAAAGTCATTGCTGTGGCAATTTTCATTCTTGTTTTCTTTTTACTGAACTGTGAATGTTTAGTTTATGATTAGCACAAACTAGGTCCAAAGTAGGTTTCCCTGCTTGATGTTTTTGCAAGGATTTTTTTTTTTTGTTTGTTTGTTTTTTTTCTTATAATGATAAGTTTTTACTGAATGTAGGCCACTTAGATTCACGCCCTTTTATCCATACGGTGCTTCGTTGATATTATTTATTATTTTATTTTATTTTACCATATACCAGTGATCCTGCCCTGAAAAGTAACTTCTGTTAATGAGTGATAATCATCTATTAAAGCAGTTGAGGGGAAAAACATCTAGTCTCTCTTTTTTTTTTTTTTTTTTTTGTCTGTTCTCTGATCCAGTCCTATGAAAATACTATGCACAATTATTATTATAATCATTGTGATTGCTATTTCTCATAGCACTTCACAATCATAACTACCATCAAAACTAATGTCAGTAAAAATAACTGCAATGCAATACGTTAACACTGCTTTGCATTATGAAAAGAAATTGGTTTTCAGTTACAATTTTAACGTCTAATATTTAATAAAATAGAAAGTGAATATAAAATAAAATCAACAGATTTTAATTTAAATAGTTGATTTTTTTTTTACATTTTAAATAAAACAAAATCAAATGATAATATTTATTTTAGAGAAAATAATGGTCACACCAGAAAGCAGATGTTACAATAAAGCTATAAAAGTGGAGGTCAATGATGTCAGAAAAGGTGCACAAATCACTTTTGTGAACGCATTTAGAACGCAGTCCTTTAAAGGGCACTGACGATGATCAATATTTTTTTCAATTATTATTGAAATCAATTATTATTTTTTATTATTACGCTTTAAATGACAAAAACAAAACAGTACGACGATGATCAATATCTCTATCATTATTTGTATTACATTACGTCATATTTTTCAGGCTGGATTACGTGCCAAGGAGCTACAACTGGTGTTTTCTGTTAGTTGTAGTTCTTTCCCATGCGCCGTCACGTAAGCGTCAGCATTAAGAAACAGTTAAATGACTACATTTCCCATAGCGCATGCTGGGCAAAAATACTGGTGGGCGGAGACTACTCCTGTGAACATAGATTTCTGTACCTGTCTGCTGATCTAGTCTGATTTATCGTAAATTTGTAAAGTGTACAACTGTACTGTTTACAGAAGAGGACTCGTATGGTGCAAAGAGGGCTAGACGCTTTACGTGCTCAAAGGATTTTGTTTTCCTCACACCATGGAGAAACAGTTGCATTTGAATTTGCTAGCCTCCAAACCCCCAATGGCAGGTTTGCAGTCGGGATCTAACGTTAAATTAAGAATGGGGTGAGTTTACGCTTTAATCATATCTTTTAATCATACTCATATGCACATTAGTGCATACAAGGTGTTTTAGCAACCCTGTCGCTGAGAGCTGTTAGCTGTCACGATCTAGAAGATCCATAAAGTGACGAGTCATCTCGGGGTCTATTGCTTATAACGTTATGTGTGTTTAACTATTTCCATATTTATTTCACGGAATGACAAACATGTCTTGATCGAGGTAAAAGCCATCAACGATTAAATTGTGCTTCTCTGACTGTCTGCGGTCCCCTCCTGCGTCCTGTACTCATCCAGCCACCGCGATCACGACTCACTCGATAGCGATGTCCGAATCATTCTTTTGAGTCAGATCTTTTCAAATAATCGACTGAATGAATTCACAAAACTAGATTAAACCTACTCAAGCGGTTCGCCATTCAACAGCAGTCTGGCTGCTCATATAAACCGAGAACCAGTTAGAAAGAAAGTTGCTAGAAATGTTGCAAATAAAATGTAGTAGAAATGTGTTTGATACCTGATTTGTACTTTATTTATCAAACCACATATTGAACAGAGTTGGTAAATTATCACCTTATACAAAAGATTTAAGTAAATGACTCAAAAAATGAACATTTGCTGAAAGTATACTCACCCTCCGGCTATCCAAAGTGTAGATGAGTTTGTTTCTTCATCAGAACTGATACGGAGAAATTGATCATTACATCACTTGCTCACCAATGGATCCTCTGGAGTGAATGGGTGCCGTCAGTGTAAGAGTTCAAGTAATAGACAAGTAATCCACAAGACTCCAGTCCATCAGTTAGTGTCTTGTGAAGTGAAAAGCTGTGTATTTGTAATATACAAATCCATCACAGACGTCTTTAACTTCAAACGGTTACTTCCAGTTAAAATAAGAGTCCTCTATCCTCGTATATCTCATCTGAATCAGGAGAGAAATATGCAGGTATCAAGCACTGTTTATGTGAAAACAGTCCAAAATAGCTTTAAACAAAAATGTAATTGAATTTTGATGTGCGAGGACAACAGGGGATGATCATTTCCACAGGATGAAACATTATTATGGACTCTGAGCTCGTTTTTTTGGTCAGAAGCAACGGTATAAAGTTAAAACGCCTTAATGATGGATTTGTTTCTCTTTTGTGAACTATTCCCATCACCTTTCTTCTGATTGATGATCATTTGCACACTTTATCTGAGCTCTGTATCCTTTTGGTCAGTCATTTAAAAAACCATGACCACTAGTAATTAAAATATTTGTATAAAATACACATTTGGATGTTACTAACTGTGTTTGGTTCTCCCATCTCTGTGCAGACCAGGAAGAAAACGAGATTTTACTCCTCTGCCCTGGAGTCAGTACTTCGAAACCATGGAGGACGTGGAGGTGGAAAATGACAACAGCAAAGACATATCCTTTGTTTATTGTTGTGAAGACTCTTTATGTAGCTCATGTGCTATGGCATTTCAGATTCTCCCATTCTATTCTGTGAAACATTCCTTTACTCCTTTGTACACATTTAGAATTTACAGCAGTGGCTCTCTTGGTCCCGTCCTGATGCTCCTTCATGGAGGAGGTCACTCTGCACTGTCCTGGGCAGTCTTCACTGTGAGTTTCTGTCATCTCACAAAGCCGTACCTCACTACTCGACTAATTATAGTACTTTGTTTTTAATGGTATTTCATGCATGTCAAAGAGACAGATGTGGAAAAATTTGTGACGTTGTCTGTGCACTAATATACAGTATGTATATTATATGAATGTATAAATATGCATCATTCAAAATTTTGTGGTAGTAGGATTTTTTTTTTTTTTTTTAAGTTTGAAAGAATTTTTATATAATATAAATATAAATGAATTATAAATGACATTTTAAAATATATACTGCATTACAATAGAAAACAGTACTAAACTGTAATAATATTTCAGAATATTACCGTTTTATTATATTTTTGGTCAGATAAAAGATTTAAAATTGTGTATATATATATATATATATATATATATATTAGACACACACACACACACACACACACACAGATAAATAGATAATATTAATATTTAATTTATATGATTATTAATATTTATATTGTCCAATGTTTGTATTTTCAGTCTGTTATATGCAGCCGAATTAACTGCAGGGTTGTAGCTATGGACCTCAGAGGACACGGTAAGGGATTTCAAACTCTTTTATTTCAGAAAACGTCTTTGTTTTAGTTAATTAGCTGATAACAAACCATAAGCTGTTGATTTTATAATCACATAGGTCAATAACATGTATGTGATGAACACAAAATTTATGATTTAACTGAGCAGTTTTCAAGTGGTACATTTTCTCATATCATTCAGGTGATACGAAAGTAAAGAACCCTGACGACCTGTCTGCTGAAACAATGGCCAAGTGAGTACATACTCCTCTCTCATCTCTCAAGGTCTGTACAAAGCTGTATTTCATTCAGAAATGTTACTTTCTTTCAGGGATATTGGAAAAGTGTTGGAGGCACTTTATGGTGAAAACCCACCTCCCATCATGATTATTGGTCACAGTATGGGTGGAGCAATAGCAGTTCACACGGCTGCAGCCAATCACGTGCCATCACTGCTCGGCCTTTGTGTTATTGATGTAGTGGAAGGTAAGTTTTCACTCTCCACACAAGCAAAAACAGATGAGAGAAAAAATATTTACTAGTGCATGAATTGAAAAATAACTTTATTTACACCTCAGAGTTTCAGTCAGTGGAGTTGCATAGTTATTGCTGTAAGGCATCCACCAAACCATTATAAAACCGCTATATGTTTTGATTTCAGGGCAGTTCGACTATAAATATAAAGCATAGTCACATAATGTAGTTTTGCTCATTCTTCAGGTACAGCAATGGATGCCTTGAACAGCATGCAAAACTTTCTGAGGAGTCGACCAAAAACATTCAAATCTGTGGAGAATGCAATCGAATGGAGGTACAAAGTTTTCAGTATACTTTTGAAAATAATATCCAGTGACAGTTGTTTAAAAATTAAATAAGTCCCGTAATATCTAAAACCTAGAACTGTCATTTGATTAATTGCACATTGTTTTTTAACACCTAACATTTAAAATTTGTAAACACACACACACACACACACACACACACATATAGTGCCCTCCATTAATATTGGCACCCTTGGTAAATATGAACAAAGGCGGCTGTGAAAATAAATCTGCATTGTTTATCCTTTTTATCTTTCATTCAAAAAATTCACAAAATTCCAACCTATCATTGAAGTAAAACAATTGAAAGTGGTGGGAAAGTCTCATTGTGAAATGAGAGTTCATGTTGGCCACAATTATTGGCACCCAATTATTGCAACGTCCTTTTCCCAAGATAACAGCTCTGAGTTTTCTCCTATAATGCCTGAAGAGTTTGGAGAACACCTGATAAGAGATCAGAGACCATTTTCTTCATACAGAATCTCTCCAGATACTTCAGATTCCAGCTCCATGTTAGTACTTCTTCTCTTCAGTCCACCACTCATTTTCTGTATGGTTCAGGTCAGAGGACAGGGACAGCCATGGTAAAAGATTCATTTTGTGCTCAGTGACCCATTTTGGTGTTTAATTTGATGTTTGTGTTGGATTGTTGTCCTGGTAGAAGATCCAAACACGGCCCATTATAAGATTTCTAACAGAGGCAGTTAGGTTTTGATTTTTTTTTTTGTCTGTTGGTATATGATAGAATCCATGATGCCATGCATCTGCACAAGATGTTCAGGACCTCTGGCAGAAATATAGGAAGCTATAGCTAAAGTTAGGCACCCTAGAAATTCTTATGAGTAAAATATCTCTGAAGTATATTCCCATTCATATTTACATTTTTTAGCACACCAGGGTGACTAGGAGCATGAAATTGTCCAGCCGTGACTTCCTGTTCCACAGGATTATAAATATGAGGAACACAAAGGCCAAATTCCCTTAATCATTGATCACAAGGAGTAAAACCTAAGAATATAGTTCTGATGTGCAGAACAAGATTGTTGAGCATCACAAAATAGAAAGTGGCTGTAAGAAAAGAGTTATAGCATTGAAAATCCCCATTTCCACCATCAGGATAATAATTAATCACTCATCCAAAAACAAGCTCCAGCATATTCAGTTATCAGACACGACTGGAACTTCAAATGGCACTGGCTTCTATGGTCAGATGAAACTGAAAAAAGAGCTTTTTGGCAGCAAACCCACCAGATGAGTTTAGTACAAACAGGAATAAAAAAGTTCCCCATGTCCACGGTTAAATATACTGCTGTATTTTTGATGGTGTGGGCCTATATTTCTGCTGGAGGTCCTGGACATCTTGTTTAGACACATGGCATCATGGATTCTATCAAATACCAACAGATCAAAATTCAGAACCTGACTGCCTCTGTTTGGATCTTCCACCAGGAAAACAATCCAAAACAAACATCAAATAAACACAAAAATGGGTCACTGAGCACAAAATGAATCTTTTACCATGGCTGTCCCTGTCCTCTGACCTGAACCCTACAGAAAATGAGTGGAGTGAACTGAAGAGAAGAAGTACTAACATGGAGCTGGAATCTGAAGGATCTGGAGAGATTCTGTATGAAGAAAATGGTCTCTGATCTCTTATCAGGTGTTCTCCAAACTCTTCAGGCATTATAGGAGAAAACTCAGAGCTGTTATCTTGGGAAAAGGACGTTGCAATAATTGGGTGCCAATAATTGTGGCCAACATGAACTAGAGAAAGCATTTATTTCACAATGAGATTTTCCCACCACTTTCAATTGTTTTACTTCAATGATAGGTTGTAATTTTGTGAATTTTTTTGTATGTGTATATATATATATATATCTTGGGATAAAATTAGTAATTATTGCTCCAGGCCTAAATGCCAAATTATTGTTTTTATTTAGAATTAGTCAGCAATTACAGAACATAATACATTTTAATTTAAATGACCATAAAATAATGTCACTTTTAGCTGTGCTTTTTATATAGTGGAAATATTAATTAAAGAAATGAACACAACCTTTTTTTATGGAAGCCTGTTTCCACCACTGAATATATATATATATATATATATTTTTTTTTTTAAAAAGCTAATTGCGACTTTATCTCACAACTCTGACTTTTTTTCTCACAATTGCGAGTTTACATCTTGCAAGTTTAATATGTTACAATTCTGAAAAAAAAAATCTGAATTGCGAAATGTAAATTCGCAATTGCGAGAAAAGTCAGAATTGTGAGAGAAAAAACTTTTTTTTTAATTTTTTTATTTAATTCAGTGGCAGAAACAGGCTTCCCTATTTTATTCCCAGCTCTAATAAAGACTGATTTTTTTATTTTTTTTCTCCTTACCAGCGTGAAAAGTGGTCAGATCAGGAATGTCGAGTCTGCACGAGTGTCCATGGTTGGACAGGTGAAAAAGTAAGTCTTTCCTAGTATTGGTTCCCTTAACTAGCTCCAGGAATTGTTGTAAATTTGTCGAAATGTTTAGCTATTGTATATATTGCACTGATTAGTTGTCTTCGGATGTTTAGATGTGAAGAGCCATTGAGTAGTCCAGGGGTTTCCAAGAGCATCAGTGAAGGCATTATTGAAGAAGAAGAGGAGGATGAAGAAGGAGGTGAATCCAACCACAAAAGGAAGAAAGAGGATGACCAAGAGGTATTATATGTTTCAATAAATGCAGCCTTGGTGAGCATAAGAGATATTTTTTATCGCTTACATTATTGTACATCTAAGTATGTTTCACGATGAACATTAAGCATTATTTTATGTACAAATGTTTGACGATTTTCCTATTTGGCAGATAAAGAAAGAATGTCTGTACACCTGGCGTATTGAACTCTCAAAGACAGAGAAGTACTGGGAGGGCTGGTTTAAAGGACTGTCTTCTCTCTTTCTCACCTGCTCTGTGCCAAAACTCCTTCTGCTGGCTGGTAAGAACACTTAGACATTTGTCTTTTAGACTTACTCAGTGTAAAAAACAACTCTTAATGAGTAATGTGTCTCCCATAGGTGTTGACAGGCTTGATAAAGATCTTACCATTGGGCAAATGCAAGGTAAAGCATTTAAATTCTTGATCTTTATTGTACAGCACATCACGTTGCTGTGGCCAGAAGGTCCTTCATGTCTTTTGTGGTTGTTGTTATTATTTTAGGAAAGTTCCAGATGCAGGTTCTGCCACAATGTGGCCATGCTGTTCATGAAGATGCCCCAGAAAAAGTATGTCTGTTTTATATCACAGTCATAGAAAACATGTTCGCTGCTTCTGAACTGTGATATCTGATGCAGGTAGCTGATGCTCTAGCCACCTTCATGGTCCGTCACAAGTTCACTGAATTCAAAGAGGGTTTCCCCTGGTAAGAAGTCAAGTGTTGATTGAATCGTCTAAAAGAAAATTAATATTTTTTGTTTTCTAATCTCTCCCTTTGTCTTCTGTGTGTGTCGTTTGCTTCAACAGACGACGTGTAGCCTTCACTCGTAGTCTTCATCCAGCGATGTGTCGTCCCTCTCTGCTCTCCATCGGGGTTACAATACAACCAAAACCATGGTGACGCCTCTGCTGCCAACTCATTCTTAGCACTTCATTCTTAAATTATATTCAGTTTTGTATGACTTTAAGTATGTTTGCTGTAATCATTACGATTCTCTTGGCTATTTTGGCAGGAAATAATAATACAATAATACTTATCATTTCAAATCATTATGTATATTTAAATTTTAATTTTCCCCTGAACTGATTTCTTTTGCATTTCCTCTGATGCCTTGCTTGTTTGTTGTTGTAATTAGGATGATTGCATCATGTTGTGTTCAAAGTGTTGGTTGTTGCTGATTTCAAGGGAAATAATAAAGAGAGGTTTCCGCAGTCTGCGTTCATTTATAATTTACAGTATTAGCAGAGAGAACATTTCATTCAGTGGAAGCAAATTGGATATTATAACTGAAATACAACAAAATGAATTGGAATAAGATTGAGATCTTATAAATCCAAATCAAATCTGGAAATATGTATCCATACCCAGCCGTTATTTGTTCTGTGCATTACATAAAATTATATTCTTCACTCTTTACATATGATTTACAGGTTATATCATGCAATTTTATACCAACAAAGAAGCTTAACAAAAAAATTGCCTTTTGGTCAGTAGTGTAAGAGAAGCGGTTCTCTCTCTTACTCTTACGATTGAATCAATTATAAACATAATAAAATACATCAAAAAGCACAAATTTGAACAGAAGATTTTTTTTTTGTGTGTGTGCTATTTTTTTTACTATTTTTGTATTGTTAATTCAGTACAGTATTGCACATTTAAATCTCAGATAAGGGTGTTTTATTTACATTTTTATATACATAATGTAGATAGATATTGATAGGTACAATAGCTTTAAAGTGTGTTCTTTTTACAGTCAAAAGTGTATTTGTGCATAAAGTGTATATGTGCATAATACAAGCTGTCTGTATATATTTCAATGATTCTTATAAGAGCCTGTTAACAATTAACAGAGAATGTGTTATTTTAGCAGTAAGACATGAAAACCTGTGAACTTACAAATTATAACAGAAAGCATGAAAAATACATTTATATTAATTTTAAACAACAGAAAGTTGCAATTTAATATAAAAGTATATGGTTCTGTTATCTTTTTCAGATAAATGTTTAAATATGGCATTCATAATGATGAAACCGTTTGTTGCAACTTTACAATTACCATTGTGCAAATTATTTCATATCATCTTATGTCATACAGTTAATGTACATTAACAGAGGGCCGTATTTTGCCTGAATGATAGCAGAAATAATATTTGAATAAGGGCCACACAGCTTCATCTCTCATACCATAGATCAGAGGACTCAGGCAGCGCGGCAGCATAAGAAGAATAAGAAAATTCAGATATCTGAGATTTATGAAGAGAGAAGAGCTGTCAGACACCGTGTATAGTGCTTTGTTTATTGTTGCATACAGGAAAGAGGTGAGACACAGTCCCAGCTGAATCAAGTGCAAGAGCACCGTTTTGAGGGCTTTCTTAGCAGAATCTTTATCAGAGGAAACAGACCTGGCTGTGATCATAATGCTAATGTATGTGAAAATTATGATCACTGCAACAGACACAAAATAAAGAACATCAAACCCTTGAGTTTTATCTAGCTGCCATTTGAATAAAAACAATTTTTCTTGTGTGCAAAATAAAACCTCTACAAATAAACCTGGATTGATAATTAACACAAAAACAATGTCTGTTATAATATTTATAGAACTAAGGAACCAGATGATTCCTATGGCGATTCCAGTTCTTTTTGGTGTGGTGATGTTGCAGTGCCTCAGAGGGAAGCAGATCGCCACGTACCGCTCCAGAGACATCAGTGCTAGTGTCAGAGGAGCGTTACGGAAAGTGCAGTAGGAGATAAAAACTAACAGAGTGCAGATGGCTCTGGTTACTTGAAGGTAATACGTGCCCATAGTGTACATGATAGTTGTGAGGAGCAAAAGCACAGAGTCATTCATAAGCATGTGGCCAAAAAGAATGTAGCGCGGCGTCTCATGGAATACACGCTTGCTTCTCAGGGCAAAGAACATCACACAGTTTACAAAAAAGAAGAATAGCGATATTAACATAAGCACTGAAATTTTAGCACTGGGCCCAGCACCCATTTCTATCTTAAAGATTTGCTGATAAATGAAAGAGACATCCTCAGTGCCATTAGAGTCCGCCATGAGCTGAAAGACAAGAAACAGAGAAACAAGGCTGATTAGAACAAGTAGGCTATGCAGTGTAAATCTGAGTGGCATCTTTATCTATCTGTTGTGCACTGAGGTGAGATTTGTAAATTTGCAGCATACCTCAGACACAAACGTGTTATTCTTCAGTCAATAAGTCAGACATCAGCCTTTCATCTGATCCAGTGACAGATTCCACAAACGGTTCTGCACCTATATTTATATAGCTGTTACACTATGGCAGACAGAACCACTTGGGTATACTGTATGTGCCACTGGGTGCATAAGAGGGAGGGAGCAAAAGTGAGGTAGAAGTGTAGAAAGAAGCATGTGGGGGTCATTCTAAGTAGGGCCCAAAAGATTTGAGACTACTAGTGAAAATGCTTCTACCTGTTTCTGATTTAATGCAAAACATCATACCATGGTGGTATAATTGCACACACACATACACACACACGTTTGTTTCTGTGAATTGTGGGGACTTTCCATAGACTTCTACTTACTGACCAAACAATAGTTTCTATCCCCTAACCCTAACCTACCCCTTATACTACAGGAAACCTGTTTGCATTGTTACACTTTCAGATAAACATAATTTATTTATTTATTTATTAATTTTCCCTTGTGGAGACCACAGACTGGTCAAAAATATAAAAAATTGTCAAACAATGTCAAAGATTTGAGGTTTTACTACCCTTGTGGGGACATTTGGTCCTCACAATGTAACAAACAAGTACACACAAACAACTACAATAATATAACAATATTTATTTATGATTTTACAGTAGTAGCTTTTATTCATTACTATGTGTATTTTGGCCGTATGGCAGGGCTGCTCAAATCTTTCCCTGGAAAGCCAATCTGCTGCAGAGTTTAGCTCCAACCCTGATCAAACTCACCTTCCTGTGATTTTCTAATGATCTTGAAGACTCTGATTAGCATGCTCAGGTGTGTTTGATTAGGGTTAGAGCTAAACTCTGCAGGAGTGGGCCAGATTTTAGGATGCCTGCCGTATGGTTACCCTGTTACACAGATTATGTTGGTGAGGCTCATTATAGCTTCCACAGAGGTTTTAACGTTCCGAGATGATCACTGATGGCGGAAAATAACATTAACAAATGGACAGTTGTTCAGCGAAAAGAACGATATCAAATTCGCAATACAGTTTGTGCAAGTGATTCAAAAACAGTTCATGTATTTTCTCTCGGATTATTTCTGCCCTCTGCTGGTGACCTTTGCAAGTGTTGATGAGACGAGGGCTTTAGCTTTCTGAATGGATGATGGGAAAATAATAAACAGAAAAAGCTGAAAATTAAAAATGTTTTTTTAAATGAAGCCGTTTCTGTGTTTAATCTTTCATTAACCCCTTTCACATTAATTTTGAGGCCAAAATCAGTCTAATACCAGATATAAACAAAAATACATGTAAAAAGTCTGTACTGTACAGTCAACATTGAGCACTAATGCCTTTATAGACAAAAAAAAAAAAAAAATTACATTAATAATAAGGAAATTTTGGTGATTACTGAAACTGTTACTAGTTTAAATATAGTACTTTATTACAGCAACACCTACTACTCAGATGTGTTTTATTTAAAGTAGTAAATGCTCGACTATACATATCAATGTTGTTTGTAAAAGAGTCTTCTTTAACAGTCCAAAATGTTCTGAACACAGGCCTTTCATATAAATTATTTATTTTATTATTTTTATTTTATTTTTTATATTATTTGTTTATTTATTTTTTAGGAGTTTAAAAGATAACAGCTGATGTGTAATTTCAGCAGTAAAAAAAATACCTGCCAATGACAGCTTATATATTTTAATATAAAGAAAAAAATCTCAAATGAAAACACTATTGTTTTCACACCAACCATGCAATTTAATTAAATATATATATTGTTCTGTTGTTGTTCTGAAGATGAACAATGTGGCAATAGTATTTTTTTCTGTCACTAATAGTTCATATGTTAACTTATTATTTTATCTCATCCAATACCGTACAGTTAATGTGCATTAACAGAGGGCCTTACTTTCCTGAACAACAGAAAATAATAAACTTGAACAAAGGCCACACTGGTTTATCTCTCATACCATAGATCAGGCAACGTGGTAGAATGATAACAATAAGAAAATTAAAATACCTGAGATTTATGAAAAGAGAAGAACTCTCAATCACCATATATATAAGGCTTTGTTTATTATAATATACAGGAAAGAGGTGAGACACAGTCCCAGCTGAATCAAGTGCAAGAGCACAGTTTTGAGGGCTTTCTTAGCAGAATCTTTATCAGAGGAAACAGACCTGGCTGTGATCATAATGCTAATGTGGGTGAACATTATGATCACTGCAACAGACACAAAATAAAGAACATCAAACCCTTGAGTTTTATCCAGCTGTGAACATTTTTTCTAGGGTACAAAATCCAATACCTGCTTTATTTATTTATTATTTTATTATTATTATTATTTATTTATTTTTAATTTTTTGGTGTGGCAGTGTATTGGGCTGAGACACCAGACATCAGCTTTCCATCTGCTCCAGCAGCAGATTCCATAAACAAGTCACAAAGGATATTAATTATGCTTGGCTACAGCAAGTTTCATTGATTCAAGATCATTAATTGTTTCAAAGATAAAATTAACTAATAAAAAATATTTAACACTATCATATTTGCAACAACAACAACAACAAAAACCTTGTAGATTGTACTAAAGCTACTTTATTTTTTCCTCGTCGTTGCGCCACCTGCTGGTGACCATTGCTAATTTGATGAGGTGAATTAAAATAAACCTGTTTTTGTTATACCCCCTTTTTAAGCCACATGAACAGAAAATACAAGGTTTGCTTTATTTATTTGAATTTGCCTAAAAATGAGCAATTTGCACATACATGCATTGCTGCAGTAAAGCAAGGTCACATCCAAACATGATAAAAATAAGAGAAATGTACGGTAAATGTGGCTGCTTCTCACTTATGCTAGAATCACTATGACTATAGATTTTTAGAGCTGTTAAAATGTTTGCTCACAAAGATGACTGCAGACTGTTAAAGGGGAATGTAGAAAATAGTACAGTTGTATATGAACTAAAGCCAGATGTAATAAACACAATTAAGATAATAAAGCAGGAAGTCTGTTTTAACATTAAACATACAAATCAAAGTCATTGCAAGTCATTAAGTTACATGCTTTAAATAGTGTTCATTAAATATGAGTAGTTTTTTAGCAAATAAAAAGTACTCAACAGTGACTCTGAAGGATTTGTAATAAGATATTTGATGAACACACAAGCAGTTTCACCCACTCACAAGCAAAAGTGTCTCAGCCTCATGAAAAAAAACAAAACAATAAAACAGAAGTGTGAGTTAAAGAAATAGTTTCTTTATAGGCATTTATAGACACAAAAACCTAAAATAGTCTTCCTTTAACAGTCCAAAGTGTACAAGTGCATAAAACAGGTTGTCTCCATGAACTATAAACATTCTTATTAAAAGAAATTGTCTGTTTCAGTGATATTTTCCTGTTTAAGAGAGGCTTTTAAAGAAATCAAAATACTTTTTAAATTTTTTTTTTTTTTTGAACAAAAATTTTTATTTTCAAGGATTGTCATACAGGTTAAGACAACAGTTCAATTTTTCATTATACTTGTTCAAATCTACACAAAAAGACTGATTCTTTACCTGATATTACCACTGTGAGTGTCAAATTTTTATTACATAACCTCTTAGACTATACATTTAATGTACATTAACAGTGGGCTTTACTTTGCCTGAACGATAACAGAAGAAATATTTAAATAAGGGCCACACGGCTTCATCTCTCATACCATAGATCAGAGGACTCAGGCAGCGCGGCAGAATAAGAACAATAAGATAATTTAAATATCTTAGATTTATGAAGAGAGAAGAGTTGCTTCCAGTCATCATGTATAGTGTTCTTTCTATTATAGTATACAGAAAAGAGGTGAGACACAGTCCCAGCTGAATCAAGTGCAAGAGCACAGTTTTGAGGGCTTTCTTAGCAGAATCTTTATCAGAGGAAACAGACCTGGCTGTGATCATAATGCTAATGTATGTGAAAATTATGATCACTGCAACAGACACAAAATAAAGAACATCAAACGCTTGATATTTATCCAGCTGCCATTTGAATAAAAACAATTTTTCTAATGTGCAAAATATAATGCCAGCTAAATAACTGTGGTCAACAACTAAAACAAAAATAATATCTGTTACAAAATTGATAGAACTAAGGAACCAGATGATTCCTATGGCGATTCCAGTTCTTTTTGGTGTGGCGATGTTGCAGTGCCTCAGAGGGAAGCAGATCGCCACGTACCGCTCCAGAGACATCAGTGCTAGTGTCAGAGGAGCGTTACGGAAAGTGCAATGAGAAATAAAGACTAACAGAGTGCAGACGGACCTAGGTATTGGAAGAAAACAGAGAGCCACTGTGTACATAATAGTTGTGACCAGCAAAAGCACAGAGTCATTCATAAGCATGTGGCCAAAAAGAATGTAGCGCGGCGTCTCCTGGAATATGCGCTTGCTTTTTAGAGCAAAGAACATCACACAGTTTACAAAACAGAAGAACAGAGATGTTAGCACAGCTACTGCAGTTTTAGTACTGAACCCAACATCAATGTCTAACTTAAAGATTTGCTGATAAGTTAAAGAAGATTCATCCTCATTTGTGCCATTGGACCCCGCCATAAGCTGAAAGACAAGAAACAGAGAAAAAAGGCTTATCAGAGCAAGTTATTCTACAGATCATGTCCAAAGCAATTTGATGCAAGATTTTTTAAAATCTGCAAAAGGTAGACATTATCCAGACATTAACCTTCCATCTGCTCTAGCTGCAATCTGCTGCAAAACTTATATAGCTGTTATATGGTGGCAGACAGAACCACATGGGTATACTGTACGTGTCACTCAGTGGGTGGGAACCTTTTGGGGATCTCTCACTAAAGCTTATACTTGCCTGTTGTGTTCCATTGTCTTCACATATCTGTTTAATAAACCCCCAAATTGAGTTCATCCCCTATATCTGTTAAATGCAGACCAGACATCACAAAATAGCCAATATGGCAGCCCCATAGAGAAATGCGTGGTAGAGTTTTTGAAATGGACTGGATGATTCACTGTACATATTCCTATCACCAAGAAGAGACAGCACTACCTTAAATGAGTTTATTCATGTCCTTTGGTTCAGAGTTTCTAAGTCTGGTGGTCCTGAGTCCAATGGTCCTGAGCCTGGTGATCTCAAAGCTTCCAAGTTTGGTGGTCCAGTGGTCCCAAGCCCTGTGGTCCTGAGCCTGGGAATTCTGAGCCCATTGCTTTCAAGTTTGGTGGTCCCAGAGCTCCCAAGTCCAGTGGGCATGGTGGTTCTAATTCTGGTGGTTCTCTCTATCATGGCCATGGGGGGTTTGGTTCCTGTTATGTGGTGTCCACTGGTGTCCACCCTGGAGGGATCCAGCTCTGCCCTGGTGGTCACCTCCTGCTGAGCCTACACTCCTGATGTGAATCTCAACAGGCTTCCCAAGGTCCTCTGCTCTGCTGGCACTGCCTTGGTGGTCCATCGAGGAGTTACATTAGTGCCGTGAGGTTTAGGGGTGAGTGTAACGGAGGCCAGCTAGTAAGAACTGTGTGGGTAAACCTCACTCCCCTGATCTCAAGAGGCACACTAGCGAATGATGTTAGAGGTTAGAAGTTAGATGTTATTATCCTTGATAGTGCTCCTGCCTCCCATGCTGGAAACGCCGGTTCAAATTCAGCTTGGAGCGGGTCGAGTAGAACCGGAGGGGTTAAACCAGCTCCACCGACCCCTTCATGGTTCCCTTCTACAGTATCTCACAGAAGTGAGTAAACCCCTCACATTTTTGTAAATATTTTAGGTAACACTTTACATGAAGGGGTGTGCTTAAGACTGACATGACACCTTCATAATCATGACTTGACACATGTCATGAGTATGAAGGAGGTTTTATGCATATTTATGACAACTGTCATTAAGTTTCATTCGCTCACTTATGTCATTTTTAATGCAAAGATGACATTATTTGACCTAACCCTAACCTAACCCTACCCTTACACCTAACACTAGCCCATAACAAAGACATCTCAAACAATGTCATCTTTGCATTAACTGAGTGAATGACACTTAATGACAGTTGTCATAAACATGCATAAAAACCCTTCATATTCATGACATGTGTCATGTCATGATTATGAAGGTGCCATGTCAGTCTTATGCACACCCCTTCAAGTAAAGTGTACCATGAAAATCCCACCACCATGCTTGACTGTAGGCAAGACACACTTTGTACTCCTCACCTGGTTGCCGCCACACACGCTTGACACCATCTGAACCAAATAAGTTTATCTTGGTCTCATCAGACCACAGGACAGGGTTCCAGTAATCCATGTCCTTAGTCTGCTTGCCTTCAGCAAACTGTTTGCGGGCTTTCTTGTGCATCATCTTTAGAAGAGGCTTCCTTCTGGGACGACAGCCATGCAGACCAATTTGATGTAGTTTGATGGTCTGAGCACTGACAGGCTGACCCCCCACCCCTTCAACCTCTGCAGCAATGCTGGCAGCACTCATACGTCTATTTCCCAAACACAACCTCTGGATATGACGCTGAGCACGTGCACTCAACTTCTTTGGTTGACCATGGCGAGGCCTGTTCTGAGTGGAACCTGTCCTGTTAAACCGCTGTATGGTCTTGGCCACCGTGCTGCAGCTCAGTTTCAGGGCCTTGGCAATCTTCTTATAGTCCACGCCATCTTTATGTAGATGATGTACACCATCTTTTTTCAGATCCTCAGAGAGTTCTTTACCATGAGGTGCCATGTTGAACTTCCTGGGACCAGTATGAGAGAGTGAGAGCGATAACATCAAATTTAACACCTGGTCCCCATTCACACCTGAGACCTTGTAACATTAACGAGTCACATGACACCGGGGAGAGAAAATGGCTAATTGGGCCCAATTTGGACATTTTCACTTAGGGGTGTACTCACTTTTGTGGCCAACGGTTTAGACATTAATGGCTGTGTTGAGTTATTTTGAGGGGACAGCAAATTTACACTGTTATACAAGCTGTACACTCACTACTTTACATTGTAACAAAGTGTAATTTCTTCAGTGTTGCCACATGAAAAGATATAATAAAATATTTACAAAAATGTGAGGGGTGTACTCACTTCTGTGAGATACTGTACATCTACATCATGTCACATTTTTAGGGAGTGCACATCTGCATGGGATACCTGAACTAATGGAAAAAGTAAAGAAAGTCCCTTTACTGACTGCTCAGCCTGTACACAACGAATCACCTCAGAGCAGGTCAGGTAGAACCGGAGATGTTACATTGGTGCCGTGGCCCATATGAGAGTGAGGTTTAGTAAGAGCTGTGCAGATAAACTCCCCTGATCTTAAAAGGCGCACTAGCGACTGACACTAGAGGCTGCGGGCTTTAGTGCCCTTGTTAGTGTGCTCACCTCCCATGCTGGAAACATTGGTTCAAATCCAGCTCGAAGCGGATCAAGTAGAACTGGAGGGGTTACACCAGCTCCACCGACCACTTCATGGTTCCCTACTACATTTACTTCACGTCACATTTTTAAGGAGTACACATCTGCATGGACTAATATGGGTCACCTGATTAATCTACTTCACCTTGGCCTTTCAGTCCTCGGGTTTCATCCAGCCATTGTTTTTTTTTTGTATTTTCACGGACTCACGTTCCCTTTTCCCCTCCCCCTGAAGCGAGTCGTGGCACTTGCTTCATCACATTTGGTGGCAGCGGTGGGATCGCAAAACAGCACCAAAAGGCAGAAAACCCAGACCTGGGTTGCGGTCAGATGAAGAAGGCAATGATGGAGGATGTGGCTTGGAGTTCGGCAGAGACTGGAGAGGAAGAGGAAGTGGCGGCAGGGCTTCCTGATAGCTCAAGAAAGTCCAGATCACCACGGACTGAGCCAATCACTCCAGTCGCTACAGCTGGTGAGGGACTGGTTTCCCTGATGCATCAGTTCCTGGACGCACAACAGCAGAGAGAGGAGAGATATCTGCAAGAGCTCCGGGGTCTACGCGAGTCTATCCTGCAGTCGACTCAACCTGCTGAAACATTGTCTGACGGCGAAAGCTCACGAATGGAGCTACCAACACCAGCTGCACAGTTTCTACACAATGCAGATCAGCACACGACAGAGACTCCCCAAGTGTTCCTGTGCTGAGATAGCTGATGCAGCGAACTGAACCAAAGATTCCGGTCTTCCAACAGGGTGAAGACATCGAAAACTATCTTCGGCGGTTTGAGCGTCTGGCCAGGACCTGGAGGTGGAGTGGAGCTACCATCTGGTTCCACTACTGACTGGAACCACCTCAAGCGTTGGAGGTGTACCTGGCGATGGATGAGGAGCAGGCAGAGGTGTACGAGGATCTGAAGGAGGCGTTGCTGGAGAAATTTAACATCTCACCAGAAACCTACCGTCAGTGGTTCCGAACACCTACTGTTCCAGCTGAAGAATCACCAACTGAGACTTACCATCACCTTAAGAACTTGTATCAGAGATGGGTTTGACCAAGAGAGCACTCCAAGGAGGAGATTGGCAAGGCCACAATTCTGGAGCAGCTATTAAAGGTACCATATGATGCTCGCACCTGGGTACTAGAGCATGAGCTGACTTCTGGACTAAGCTGGCTCAGCAATTCCTAAACGCTCATCGCGGAGGTCCTCGCACTCAACCATCTAAAGGTACTGTTCGCACTCACTTTGAGGCTGAGAGGGGTCGTGCTGAACTGTCAGATCATGCACAAAGCCCAAAGTCAACAGGAAGAAAAGAACTCTTATGCTTTTACTGTCAGCAGCTGGGGCACAAAGCAGCAGTATGTCCTGCTCGTAAAGCTAAGCTGACAGGGTACTGTTATGTTCCAATAGAGGTGGACCTGGAACTAGGCTCTGTGAGGGAGAGCCTCACTACATGTGATGTGACTGTTAATGGACATTTCCTTCAGGCATTGTTGGACACTGGTTGCTCTATGTCAATGTTGAAATCGTGTTATATGACAAATGTTGACTATCTGAATACTGCCTGAGATCACTGTGCATGGGGATGTGAAGTGGTATCCCAGAGCAGAGGTTTTGGTAGAAGTACAAGATCAAATGTACCTGTTGAATGTTGCTATAGTTGACAGTTTGCCTACAGACATGATTCTAGGACAAGACTTACCAGTGTTGAATGCCTTGTTACAAGCCACTGCTAAAGACTCTGTACATGTTGCCACTGCCACTGAAACCCCTGTGAATTTGTCATGTCCTGCCATTACTCGGTCACAAGCCAGGGAGGTCTTCAGCCTCTGCCAGATCTTGATGGTAGTCTGTTGCAGGACGGGACCAAGGGCCAGAGAAAGTCACGCCGACAAAGAAGGCTTGAAAAATACCTGGGTACACCAACCCCTAAGGCATCTGTAGAGGGCCTTGATGTTAGCGGTTGGCAGGTGCCAGGGAATATTGCTGAACTGCAAGATGTGACAGTGACGTTGGTTGAAAAAGCTGCTTCTGCTAATCCATCTAACCTGTGTAATGAAAGATATGTGCTAATGAATGATATGTTGTATGTGCAAGCCAATGATGTGACCCGTCTTGTAGGGCCAACTTGTCTTACATCTAGCATACACAGTTCCTTGGGCTGGCCATCTGGGCCAACAAAAGACATACGCACGCATTAGCTCATGCTTTCACTGGCCAGCATTATACACTGATGTACTGACACATTGCAACACATGCACCACATGTCCGAAAACCAGTGCTGTGCCCCAGCAGAGCAGAGAGCCCTTGCAACCTCTCCCTGTGATTTCTGAACCTTTCAGGCGGATTGCTATGGACATTGTGGGGCCATTGGAGAAAAGCAGTGCAGGTCATCGGTACATCTTGGTAATCAGTGACTACGCAACATGGTATCCAGAAGCTTTCCTACTGTGTACCATCACCACACCGAAGATCATCCATTCCCTCGTTCAACTCTTCTCCAGGGTAGGAATACCAGAGGAGATCTTGACGGACCATGGCACTAACTTCACGTCTCGGCTCATGGGGCAACTGAACCGACAGTTGGGCATCACAGCCATCAGGAGAAGCCCATACCACCCCCAGACAGACGAACTGGTAGAAAGGTTCAACCAAACCCTCAAGAATATGTTGTGAAAGTTTGTTGCAGACACAGGACAAGACTGGGACAAGTGGCTACCTTTCTTTACTTCTCTTTGCTTACAGAGAAGTTCCTCAAGCTTCGACTGGTTTCTCACCATTTGAGCTCCTCTACGGATGGCAAGTTCAAGGACTGCTGGACCTGCTGAGAAAGAGCTGGGAGGAAGGTTCTGCAGCCAAAGCCGAGGAGAGAGGCATTGTTCAGTATGTGCTGGAAATGAGAGTCTGTCTAGAGCAGTACCGGGAACAAGCAAGAGAAAACCTGCAGATGAAACAACAAGCTCAGAAGCAATGGTATGATCAGCACGCAAGACTACGGCAGTTCCTACTGGGACAGAAAGTGCTGCTCTTGCTACCCACCTCATCAAACAAGCTCCAGGCAAAATGGCAAGGTCCGTATACTGTGGTCCGGAAGATGGGACCCGTAACTTACGAGACCCACCATCCAGACAAGGGGAAGTCCAAGCAAACTTACCACGTCAATCTGCTAAAAGAGTGGAAGGAACCACCAGAGAGGAAGCCCGAGTCAGCATTGATGGTATGGAAGGTGAAGGATGTGGAGGAGGAAGATGGTTCTGAGGTCTGTGGTTAGTCTGACTCACCTAGAGGACATCAAGTGCCAAGAGGTGCAACACCTACTTGACCAGTTCCCCGCTTTGTTTCGTCAGAGGCCTGGACGAAATTCACCAGACTATCCACACAGAGCTAATTCACCACACTATCCACCTTACCGACACTACACCATCTCGACAGAGACCTTATCGGGTACCTAAACGACTGGTGGAACCTCGAAGGAAAGAAATTGAGATGATGAGAGAGCTGGGAGTGATTGAGCCGTCAATGAGTGAGTGGTGCAGTCTGGTACTCATAGTCCTAAAGAAGGATGGATCCCTACGTGTCTGCATCGACTTTTGCAAGCTCAATGCCCAGTCCCAGTTCGACACATATCCGATGCCGCGGGTAGATGATCTGTTGGAAATGATAGGAAGAGCCAAATACATCAACACAATAGACCTCTGCAAGGGGTACTGGCCAACGTCCAGACCCTACACTGCTTTCGGGTCGCCAATAGGGCTCTATCAATTTACTGTCCTTCCTTTTGGGCTGCATGGAGCTCCAGCAACGTTTCAGAGACTGATGGACAGAGTCCTGCAAGGATGTGAGGAGTGGTCTGCAGCATATCTGGATGACGTCGTTATCCACAGCAACTCCTGGCAAGAGCACCTACCGCATCTGAGACAGACTCTGGAAAAGATCACAAAGGCTGGTTTAACATTAAATGTTGGAAAGTGTGAATGGGCAAAGCAAGAAGCTAATTACCTGGGTTATCACCTGGGCAACGGACAGCTACGTCCTCAAGTCAACAAGATGGAGGCAATCTGTCAAAGTCCCAGACCGAAGACCAAGAAGGAAGTGAGGTCGTTCCTGGGACTGGTGGGCTGGTATAGACGGTTCGTCCCGAACTTTGCTTCGATAGCTGCACCCCTGACTAACCTGCTGAATAAAGGTGTGGCAAACCCTATCCCATGGACCGAAGACTGTGAGGCAGCATTCAAGACTCTGAAAGAGAAGATGTGCTCCAGTCCAGTCCTGCAAAGTCCTGATTTTACCCAAAGTTTCCTGGTCCAAGTAGATGCCTCTGCTATAGGACTCGGGGCAGTCAGGGAACCTAGGGGAACGAGAAACCCGTTGTTTACCTCAGCCGCAAGCTGTTGCCAAGGGAGACTCGTTATACGGCAGTGGAGAAGGAGTGCCTCGCCATCAAAGTGGACCCTGGAAAGCTTACGGTATTACTTCCTCGGAAGAGAGTTCAGCCTGGAGACGGACCACAGAGTCTTGACCTGGTTACATTCGATGAAGGACCATAACGCCAGAGTGATGAGATGGTACCTGTCACTGCAGCCCTTCAACTTTAAGGTCCAGCAAAGACCTGGAAGACTGAATGCAGTTGCCGATTACCTGTCCATGGCTTGAAGAGGTGGAAGGTAATGTGACAAAGCACCTGTTTGTTACTGCTGAGGGAGCGGTTCCGGCCTGAACACACACACACCCATACACTCCATTCACTCTCCATTCCCCCTCCCTTTCCTGTTGTTTATGCGTTTGGCGAAGTGCACACGCTGAACTGATCACGGACATTTCTCCACATCACAGTTTCTTATACCCATTCACCTCACACACACACGTTATTCGTGTCTTGTCTTTTGTCCTTGTGTCTCCGTTCGAGTGTTTGTTTGTTTGTCAGGAAGTAGTCGGTCTTCTGGCGGGTAGACGCTGCGTCGGCCAAACCGAGCAGACAGAGGGCGCCTGCTTTTAAAGGCACAGAGTGCGTCGCGCCAGCGCAGTGCCGCCGGAAGCCGGCGAAACCATCGTCTGTTAGTAACAGGAACTATGTGTAAATTATGTGTTAATTATTTACGTGTTTATGTGTTGTAATAATGTAAAATGTGTGTGTTTGAATTATTACCAGTAGAGAATTATTATTTAATGATGGTTAAATGAATGTTTGAAGTGTGGGGAATATAAAATGTGTTAACATACCTGAATAGTTACCTGTTGGTGAGTGATGCCAAAGAAGGGGCGGAGTCTGGCCTATGAAAAGGGAGGCCAGACTCACACATAGTTGCTTGTTAACCAAGTCGGCGAGAGTGTTACAGTAGTACCTCAAGCAAACCCTTATTTTTTGTATATTGTGGATTTGGTGTGTGATTGTAAATACAGTTTTCTAATATCTTTAAAAGTATACTGTCGATACATTATATCATCATAAAACATTTTTATTTATTCAAGTATTTGTACATAAATTTGCCAGGAGTACATGAAAATTTCTGCTGCATTCAGATTTAAATGAATGGGCCTACATGAAAGAATCCAGGGTCTGTCACTGCATAATCTTCACAACTTATACAACAGTAATGTAAGGCCCTCTCTATGCTGCTATAATGTTGTCATAGGTCTGAGAGGAGCAGTTCTGCCTCTTACTCACATTTACATGTAATACAATAATAGATATAATGTATAAATAGATGGATATACATTAAAAAAGAGCAACACATTAAGTTTGTTCAGAGAATATACTGTAAGTAATCTTATCTCTATAGACAAAAATTAAGTATTCAACAAATGAATACAAAGGATCACTATGTATCTTTTAATACACTACTTTTATTACACAAGCTCAGATAAGCGTGGATTATTTATATGTATATAATCAACTATACATAGATGTTGATGATGAAAGCCAAAGTCCAAAATGTACAAATGAATTATACTGGTTGTCTACGTATTTTATAAAGATTACATACAATCTTACATATAATTCTTATGAGGTGTTAACTGTCTATTTTTCTATGGTACTTCTATGCTTGGTTAAGACACATTATTATTATTTTCTAAAAAAAAATTATTATTATTTCGCTGTTAGTCTTACTATCAGTCTTCGACTTTTTTGTGTGTGTGCAAGAAACGATGTGTAATTTCAGCAGCCAGAAACTTATCAATAACAGCTCCGATATTAGAATATTAAAAAGAATGGTAACACTTTAGAATACTGTTACATCATTAATGATGTATAACTACATCATTAATAACTACACAAGAACACATGAGTAATGCAATATTAGCACTCTAGTAACAACTAGCAACTAAAAAGCAACTCTGATTAATGAATTAGTAAGTAATAGTGCTTAGTCGAATGTAGTAGTTCACTATTAGCTAATCAGTAACTATTATTTTTTTCATACCTCCCCAAGAACTACTAAGAATTACTGTATACAGGTTGAAAATTAATATGAATAATACATAATGTATAATTCATTCTAAAGTAAAGGTCATGGTAACCCACTAGTAATGACTCAAGTATTACCAAATTCTGCAGAATGAATTACTAATTATTTGGATCAGTATTCTAAAGTGAAGATCATGATAACTCCCTAGTAATGACTGAAATCATTGTAAGCTTTTGAAGTTTTTGTAAGGTCCTGGTTAGTAATTTAATGTAAAGTATTGAATAGTAATTATTCAGGTGTTACTACATCCTTCTAAAGGAATTAGTCATTTTTTGGATCAGTATTCTAAAGTGAAGATCGTGATAACCCCCTAGTAATTACTGAAATCATTGTAAACTTTTAAGGTTTTTGTAAGGTCCTGGTTAGTAATTTATTTAGCTAGATTTGGTAACACTTAAATCATTACTAGTGGATTACCATGATCTTCACTTTAGAATACTGATCCAAATAATTAGTAGTTTCTTCAGAAGGATGTAGTAACACTTGAGTCATTACTACCCAAAACCTTACATGTATCTCAAAAGCTCACAATGACATCAGTCAATATTAGGACGTTATGATGATTTTCATTTTAGAATACCATGATCCAAGTAATTAGTAATTCCTTTAGAAGGATTTGGTAATACTTGAGTCATTACTAGTGGGTTACCATGATCTTCATTTTAGAATTAATTATTCATTATGCATAATTCACATTAATTATGAACCTGTATGTAGTTCTTAGGAGTTCTCAGGATATATGAAAAAAATAGTAGTTATTGGTTAGCTAATAGTGAACTACCAGTTTCAACTTAGCGCTATTACTTAATAAATCGTTAATCAGAGTTTCTTGTTAGTTAATAGTAGTTACTACAATGTTAATAGTGCATTAGCCAGTTGTTCCTGTCTAGTTATTCATTAACGACGGAACAGTATTCTAAAGTGTTACCAAAAGAATAAAATGAAAGCATTAAAAAATAAATATTACATTAAATTGTGCACATATATATTACACACTGAGATTACTCACTGACAGTCTTAAAATATTTTTGGCAGAGAATAAGTTGATCTGAGAGTTTGGCAAACATGTTTAATATTGCAATTATGATATTATGATTAAGGTTTTTGCATCTTGCAAGCCACAATATCTTTTTGATATTACCATTTGCTTGTCAAAATGCCATACAATTAATGTACATTAATAGAAGGCTTTACTTTTCCTGAACGATAGCAGAAGAAATATTTGAACAAGGGCCATAAGGCTTCATCTCTCATACCATAGATTAGAGGACTCAGGCAACGTGGTAGGATAAGAATAATAAGAAAATTTAAATATCTTAGATTTATGAAGAGAGAAGAGTTGCTTCCAGTCATCATGTATAGTGTTCTTTCTATTGAAGTATACAGGAAAGAGGTGAGACACAGTCCCAGCTGAATCAAGTGCAAGAGCACAGTTTTGAGGGCTTTCTTAGCAGAATCTTTATCAGAGGAAACAGACCTGGCTGTGATCATAATGCTAATGTATGTGAAAATTATGATCACTGCAACAGACACAAAATAAAGAACATCAAATGCTTGATATTTATCCAGCTGCCATTTGAATAAAAACAATTTTTCTAATGTGCAAAATATAATGCCGGCTAAATAATCAGGGCTGACAGTTAAAACAAAAATGATGTCTGTTATAATATTGATAGAACTAAAGAACCAGATGATTCCTATGGCGATTCCAGTTCGTTTTGGTGTGGCGATGTTGCAGTGCCTCAGAGGGAAGCAGATCGCCACGTACCGCTCCAGAGACATCAGTGCTAGTGTCAAAGGAGCATTACGGAAAGTGCAGTAAGAGATAAAAACTAACAGAGTGCAGATGGACCTAGGTATTGGTAGGAAACACAGAGCCACTGCATACATTATGGTAGTGACCAGCAAAAGCACAGAGTCATTTATAAGCATGTGGCCAAAAAGAATGTAGCGTGGCGTTTCATGGAATATGCGCTTGCTGTTTAGAGCAAAGAGCATCACACAGTTTACAAAAAAGAAGAACAGAGACATTAACACAGCCACTGCAGTTTTAGTACTGAGCCCAATATCCATTTCTAGATTAAAGATTTGCTGATAAGTGAAAGACACATCCCCAATTGTGCCATTGGACCCCGCCATAACCTGAAAGACAAGAAACAGAGAAACAAAATTGATTTGCAAAAGTTATACTAATGGGATCTTTTTACATATATTTGAATTAAAGATTAATATTGTAAAAGTTTGCATAAGATGCAACAGACCTCTTACACCAAAATGCCACCTTTCTGCAGTGAGTCAGACATTAAACTTCCATCTGCTCCAGCTGTAGATTCCACAAACAACTGCATTCTGCTCCTGAACTTATATAGCGGTTACATCAGAAATGATCTTGTTATTGGGAGATACCAGGGTCCATGCCTCTACCATTGGAGAAAGTGTATCGGCCAACTTTGATCATGTGTACCATCATAACCAATCAAATCACAGCCTTGACGTCATTGAATTTGTTCAACAGTTAATGGCCCTGTCCCAAATTGCACCCTAAACCCTCTTGGAGTCCACACTTTCGTTACAAATGCCGCTTTGTCTGTCGGTTAGAAGTCTGGCTCGGCAGAAGTGCGCATCAAGGGTGCAAAGGTGGTGCTTAGGAGCACCCTTCTGAAATCTAAAATGACGAATGGGACACTCTTCAGTCGCTATAGGCAAACATGTTGAAGATTAGCCGACAGACTGTCATTAAATGATAAGCAGTTTATCCAGAATAGTGAAGTCTCTCCTCTATTGACATTGATTTAAAAAAAAAAAACTGCCTCTGATCTCTTTATCTGTGTACCATAGCATTATGCTTTTCTTTGCTAACCTGAGTTAGAGGCTTGCCTTCAAGTTTTGGTTACACTGTGGCTAGTTTCAGGCTTTAAGTATAACTCCTTTGAAGTAATGGTGCTTCATATAACATTATCCAGAGAAACAAGTGTTAATAATCCCCCGTGATGTTTGTACTGGCTACTGTATACAGGCTACCCGGGCACCATACAGACTTTATTAAAGAATTTGCTGATTTTCTATCAGAATTAGTGCTGGCTGCAGATAAAGTCTTAATTGTTGGTGATTTTAATATCCATGTTGATAATGAAAAAGATGCATTAGGATCAGCATTCATAGACATTCTGAACTCTATTGGGGTTAGACAACTCGTGTCAGAACCCAGTCACTGTCAAAATCATACTCTAGATTTAATACTGTCACATGGAATTGATATTAATGGTGTTGAAATTCTGCAGCAAAGCGATGATATCTCAGATCATTATCTAGTCTTGTGTAAACTCCATATAGCTAAAACTGTAAATCCTACTCCTTGTTACAAGTATGGTAGAACCATCACTTCTACCACAAAAGACTGCTTTGTTGTTCCTGATTTATCTCAATTCCTCAGCATATCCAACAGCGCAGAAAAACTTGATGATGTAACAGAAACTATAGACTCTCTCTTTTCTAGCACTTTAGACACGGTTGCCGACTGAGCCTGGTTCTCCCAAGGTTTTTTCTCCATTCTGTCACTGATGGAGTTTTGGATCCTTGCCACTGTCGCCTCTGGCTTGCTTATTTGGGGACACTTAAGTTCCAGTGATATCGTCGACTTGATTGCATAGATAATATTTAAACTGAACTGAGCTGGACGATGTCATCACTGAATTCAACAACGAAATGCCTTTAACTGAAAATTGAGTGTTTAATCTTGTCATTTTACATTATTGACATTATTTTCCTATTTGGTACTGTAAAGTGCTTTGACACAATCTGTATTGTTAAAAGCGCTATATAAATAAAGGTGACTTGACTTGAAAGGTGACGTAGCCAGACCTTCAGACTGACAGCAGAAGGCCTGGGAATCTTGGCTGCTTTGAATGGCCAAGTCCTGCCCAAGAAGGCCTTGGCCATTCAAGGTATGACTGACGGGTAAAGCAACTAATCACGTTTCATTTTGTGCCGCGTCATGTTTAGGGGCATGCAAATGTCCCCACAAAAACAGACTGGTGTATAAAACTCTTGGACATATTTTAAAGATTCTATTCTGTGAACTTTGAATTATTTCACATACTTTTGAAAATCCAGCATTTAGTTGATCCTGATAAGCGGTGTGCATATTGATGTGCGCATGCCCAGTTGTTTTTGCTGTATCCCTTCTAGCTTTAACCTCGGATTGGTCGAATTATACAGGATTTCCGGGAGATGTGTGTGTTGCGTTTTTGCATTATTGTAAGGGGTAGGTTTAGGGTTGGGGTAGGTGTAGACCTTAATAAATCACAATCTAATAGATAGACAATTTAATTTATTGTTAGCTTTCGGTTTTTGCTGCATCCCTTCTAGCCACAACCCCAATCCAATGATGACTTTGAAACTCCTGAAGTGTTTCCAATTGTTTGTGCGACATGCGTTTAGCTTAGCTACATGTTTTTAAAGAGTGCGCATGTGTGTGAAAATGACTGAACAACTAAACTTGCAATGTTTTTAAAAGGAGCTGGTGGAAGAACAAATCTGGCTTTCTCCTGTAATGCAACTGGCACCATCTTGCATCTCAGTTAATATTTGTGTTGAAATACCTCAAATGGCTTAGATATGAAATTTTGGAAGCTTTATTATTGTCACGAATCCGATTCGTGGTCTTCCATCCACTCGCCATCAGAAGTCGGCCTTCTATCATATTGACTCTCGCACCACACAGACTGTTGCACGTCACACTGGACTGCATTTCCCATCACCCATTGCACTGATCACACAGCTGTCACCAATCACACGCTCACCTGAGAGCTATTACACATTCTCTTTTATACCCACTCAGATCCTGTTCAGATCACCAAGTATTGTCTAGCGTTTAGCACTCTCCTAGTTTTAGCTACTGTACCAAGCCATTCCGTGTTTGTTTCCTGTCTAGTCTCCAGTATTGTTCTGCGTTTATCACCTCTCCTAGTGATAGCTGCTTTACAGAGCCTTTTCTTGTCTTAGTTTCTAGTTTCTAGTTCTAGTCTTAGTCTAGTCTCGTTGTGTTTCCTGATTTCCTAGTTCCTGATTCTTGCCCATGTATTTTGGATTAACCCTTTGCTTGTTGTTCCGGACTGTGTTTGCTCCTCGCCTGGACTTTTGCTCACGTTATCGGATTACCCCTCTTGTCAAGCCCTCTGGATATTGTTCGCCGATCAAAGAGCCACGTTTGCCCTAGGATTACTCTGTCTTGCCTGTGCCATACCTGTTTGCTGTTGTTCGACCCTGCCTGTGTTTTCACCATGTTTCAAAATAAAAGCTTGCACTTGGATCCGCACGTCTCATGTCTTGTTGACACTGTTACAATTATAGTTATTTTACTGTAGAATGAACATTTATTTATTTATACAAGTTATACAGAGAACATAAGTAAGCTCAACTCTACAGACAAAATATAAACATTCAACAAATCAGTGCTGAGCTATTTTAGGATTATTGTATATAATAATATGATACACTGCTTTTCTAATATAAGCTCAGATAAGAGTGGGTTATATGGGTTATTTATTTTTTTATTTATATATGAATGTGTAGTTTGTAGATACAAAAACCCTAAATGAGTCTCGCTTTAACAGTGTACAAGTGCATAAAATAGACTGTGTGCATATATTTTATAAAGATTATATCGAATATGGCACTCCTGTTTTCATTATTCTTTTTTTCTATTTTTTTTTTTTCTTGTGCAAGAGACATTTTTTGTTTGTACTGCCAGGCATGTTGAAACTTGTCAACAACTGCTTCTGTATGATGGAACATGAAAAGAAAGCATGAAAAATAAATATAAGAAAATAATAAGTATGTTAAATTATGCACATATCACTTACACTTTTAAAAATCTTTTTAAAAAATCGGGAGAGAATAAGTTAATCTAAGAGTTTGCTAAGAATTGCTTGAGGGCATTAACAGGTTTAATCATTATGTGACACAAAACCTGTTTATCACATGTCATATTTTGGAGTGAGCTTTATACATTTATATACAGCATTAGTCCACAGTACTGCTGCAACATTTATAAATCATAGTCCATGAACCAAACAAACACACATGGGTACAACATTTTTTCCCCTTTTGATATTATCATTTGCTTATCAAATTATTATTACATATCCTCTCATACCATACAATTAATGCATGATAACAGAGGGCCTTACTTTGCCTGAACAATAGCAGAAAAAATATTTAAATAAAGGCCCCACAGCTTCATCTCTCATGCCATAGATCAGAGGACTCAGGCAGCGCGGCAGAATAAGAACAATAATATAATTTACATATCTCAGATTTATGAAGAGAGAAGAGCCGCTTCCAATCACTGTGTATAGTGTTCTCTCTATTGTTGCATACAGGAAAGAGGTGAGACACAGTCCCAGCTGAATCAAGTGCAAGAGCACAGTTTTGAGGGCTTTCTTAGCAGAATCTTTATCAGAGGAAACAGACCTGGCTGTGATCATAATGCTAATGTATGTGAAAATTATGATCACTGCAACAGACACAAAATAAAGAACATCAAACCCTTGAGATTTATCCAGCTGCCATTTGGCTATAAACAATTTTTCTAGTGTGCAGAATGCAATATCTGCTAAATAATTGGGTTTGACACTTAAAGCAAGAATAATGTCAGCTATAATATTGATAGAACTAAGGAACCAGATGATTCCTATGGCGATTCCAGTTCTTTTTGGTGTGGCGATGTTGCAGTGCCTCAGAGGGAAGCAGATCGCCACGTACCGCTCCAGAGACATCAGTGCTAGTGTCAAAGCAGCGTTAAAGAATGTACAGTATGATATAAAGACTAACAGAGTGCAAATAGATTTAGGTATTGGAAGAAAACAGAGAGCCAATGTGTACATAATAGTTGTGACCAGCAAAAGCACAGAGTCATTCATAAGCATGTGGCCAAAAAGAATGTAGCGCGGCGTCTCCTGGAATCTGCGCTTGCTTTTTAGAGCAAAAAGCATCACACAGTTTACAAAACAGAAGAACAGAGATGTTAACACAGCTACTGCAGTTTTAGTACTGGTGGCAGCATCCATGTCCAGCTTAAAGACTTGCTGATGAGTGAAAGACGCATCCCCAATTGTGCCATTGGACCCCGCCATAAGCTGAAAGACAAGAAACACAATACTAATGAGAACAGTATACAGTATAAATCATGCAGTTAGACTTATGATCCTGCGCAATGAATGTTTTCTATCTTTCAGTTTCATGAATTAGAGAGGAATTAAAAGATTGCAAGACATAACAGACCCTTCTGCCGTGAATAAGTCAGACATCAGCCTTCTATCTGCTCCAGATTCTGAACTTATATAGCTGTAAAGGTATGAGGGATGGAATGAAAGAGAGAGATGGGGAAAAAGTGTTTGTGGCTGGGGGTTAAGAATGACGTAGAGTGGGATTTTAAAGTGAAAATGTATGTCATTTAATACAAAATTCTTCATTAAAAATTACATTGTCATCAAATCAATTAGAGTGAACTGAAAATTTACATTGGTTTGTGTAAAACCTGACGAACATGTTATAATGTAAAATCAATGAAAAGGAATAGCAGAGTCCACACCACAAAAATAACAGCACAGAAGAATGATATTGCTGGAATCACTTTCAGAAGGTTTTTATATGTATGTATGTAAGTATCTATCTATCTATGGTAACACTTTAGTATTGGGACCAACTTTTATTAACATATTGGCTGTTTGTTAGTACTTATAAAGCACAAATTCTGCATGACCATATTCTACATTCCTAATCCTACCCAATACCTAAATTTAACAACTACCTTACTAACTATTAATAAGCGTGAAATTAGGAGTTTATTAAGGCAAAAGTATCTAAGTATGGTCTAAGTATGTTGTCCATCACAGTAGGGCCACAGAAAATAAATGCTGCCACATCAATATCAGAAGACTGATTTTGAGGAATAAATATATATAAATAAATGCTATATGTAATGACATGATTGAGAACAGTGGCTGGGCTTTTGGTAAATGGGGCAAAACATTATTTTGCTATATGCTGTCAGTCAAAAGTTTTTGAAAAGTCTCTTCTGCTCACCAAGCCTGCATTTATTTGATCCAAAATGCAGCAAAAGCAGTAATATTGTGCAATATGTTTTTTATTTAAAATAACTGTTTTCTATTTGAATATATTATAAAATGTAATTTATTCCTATGATTTCAAAGCTGAAGTTTTAGCATCATTACTCCAGTCACATGATCCTTCAGAAACCATTCTGATTTGCTGCTCAAAAAAAAAAAACATTTATTATTTATTATGTATGAAAACAGCTGAGTAGATTTTTTTTTTTTTTTTCAGGTTTCTTTGATGAATAGAAAGTTCAGAAGAACCGCATTTATCTGAAATATAAATATTTTGTAACATTATAAATGTCGGTAACACTTTACAATAAGGTTCATTAGTTAACATTGTTATTAGTAAACATGAACTAAGAATGAACAATTCTTAATACAAAACATTTATTCATCTTAGTTAATGGTAATTTCAGCATTTACTAATGCATTATTAAAATCACAAGTTGTGTTTGTTAACATTAGTTAATGCACTGTGAACTAACATGAACAACAACACTGTCTCACTCCCAACTCGTCATATATTGACGCTTGGTCAGGACCCCTTGGCGTCGTTTTTCGACGCACAGGGTCCTCCATTGTTTTCAGTTGTTTGTCGTAATTTAATGGTTTTCATGCATTTGTATTAAATATAAATAATTTTATATAAATTTATTCTTTCACTGGAGCACGTAACCCCACCCCTACCCTACACCTACTCACTTCTGAACAATATAAAACACGTAACAGGCAAATAAATGTACAGTCACAGGTATTTATTGCAAAAAAACAACCATAAACAAGCAGTATAAAAGCATTACAAACATGTCGTGTTGCATTCCAAGTCTTCTGAAGCCATACGATATCTTTATGCGAAGAAGAGAGCAAAACATAAGGTTTTAATCGCTGAAAATGAACACGCTCACATCTCATTCAAAAAGATACTCCTGTTCAGTAGCATGACGCGATCGGTCACGAGACACACAAGAGCCAATTGCTAACATAATTTAAGGCTTCTTCTGACGACATTTTTTGAATTCGCACACAGAGACACACAGGAAGAGCTTTACAGCGGACGGAGATGGCGATCACGTCTATTCCTCTCATAAATCAATCGTTTTGCCTCGAAAGACTTGGAATATTACTTAAAAAAATAAAAAATTATTATGATGGTAGTTGTATCTGCCTGTTATATCTTGTGTTTTATCTTGTGTTTAGGGGCAGGGGTTGGGTTACGTGCTCATAAATGTGTAAATAGTGTAATATAAATAAAACTGTTGTGACACACCCCAACATATATGCAATAATGGCAATATTATTGACCAATATATAATTTAATCATGACGATAAAGCCTTTTGCGTCGGCATATTGACGCTAAGGGTTTCTTATTTAAAGCAACGGAGGACCCTGTACGTCGAAAAATGACGCTAAAGGGGTACCTTGTGTGTCAAAAGCGACGCCAAAGGGTGCTGACCAAGCGTCAATATGTGACAAGTTGGGAGTGAGACCGTATTGCGAACAAACAATGACCAACTGTATTTTCATTAACTAACATTAACAAAGATTTATAAATAGTGTAATAAATGCATTGTTCATTGTTTGTTCATGTTAGTTAATACATTAACTAATGTTAACAAATGACACCTTATTGTAAAGTGTTACCTAAATGTCTTTATCATCGCCTTTGGTCAATTTAAAGTATCCTTGCTAAATAAAAATATTAATTTCTATAGGATCATTTCTGAAGGATCATGTGACACTGAAGACTGGAGAAATTATGCTGAAAATTTAGCTTTGATCACAGGAATAAATTACATTTTAAAATATATTCAAATAGAAAGCAGTTATTTTAAATAGTAGAAATATTTCACAATACTACTGCTTTTGCTGTATTTTGGATCAAATAAATGCAGGCTTGATGAGCAGAAGAGACTTCATTAAAAAAAAAAACATTGGAAACCTTAAAATCTGCTCAAAAACTTTTGACTGGTAGTGTATGTTGAAAAAGATAGAAACACAAAAAACAACCTCGGCAGAGCTGAATCAACTCTGTCCTAACCTGCTCCCTGATCTCCTCATTATGACATGTATGAATAATTTATGATTGGTCTGTCTATCAAGTGTGTTGTATTTGTGAAAACACGGCTTCCTTGGGGATATAAGCCTCTGTGTATGTAGCGCAGCCTTCCCTGTGAGCGCACCCAAACAAAGACACAAAAAAAGAAAGATTAAACATGTATAAAAAAAAACATGGTTTATATTAAATCCATAATCTGTAGCTCAGAGGTTCTTTTTCAGGCTTAGAACCCCTGGATGTATAGAAAGATGGAGCAGGTTACTCTGATGCTTGCCTTGAAAATACATCAAAATAATTATTATTGACAAGTAGACCAATATACTTTTCCTATGTACACTTTATGCTTCCAGTTTTACTTAATATTTGGTAATACTTTGTGCATTAGCTAACATAACAATGAGCAATACATTGTTACCATTGTTACAATATTTATTACTTTGTTAACATTAGTTAATAAACAACTATTATTAAAAGAATAATTGACTCATAAATAAAAATTTACTCCAAAGTGTAGATGAGTTTGTTTCTTCATCTAAACAGATTACATCAATTGCTTATCAATAAATGATGAATCAATTGCAGTGAATGGGTGCCGTCAGAATGAGAGTCCAAACAGCTCATAAAACATCACATGGTCCAGTCCATCAATTAATGTCTTTTGAAGTGGAATAACTGTGAATTTGTAATTAACTCCTTATATGCAACTGTATTAACAGTGTATTTGTAATTAAGCGCTCTATCCATAATATTGCTTTCTCCAGTGAAAAAGTGAAAAGAGAGACATCCATAAATAAAGCATTTAAAAGTGAAAACAGTTCAAAACTGTTCTAAATAAATATGTTGGTGGATTTTGATGTGAGAGGATGCGTTAATATTGATTGTGGATTTTGGCCAGAAGCAACAGTTTAAAGTTAAAATCGCTTAATGATAAGATTTGCTTGTGACAAACAAACAGCTTTTCACTTTACAAGACATTAATTGATTGACAGGATTTCTGTGGATTACTTGTGGATTATTGTGATGTTTTTATCAGCTGTTTGGACTCTCATTCTGACGGCACCCATTCACTGCAGAGGTCAATTTACAACTTTTGATTTTAATAATGTAGTAAATGTTGAAATTAGCATTAAATAAGATTCATAAATGCTTTAGAAGTATTTCTGAATGACCTTTTTTCACTTAAAATAAATGAATAAATAAAAATTAACAGCCACCTCATTGAAGGCCCTTGCTTTAACTAGTTATAAGTTCTTCCACAATTTAGGCCTACTTAACAAAGACTTAACGTATAAAGGAAATTAACTGTACTTTTTCTTGACAGCACTAGCCCTCAGTGAAAAGACTGTCTCTAAAGAGAAGCCTTGTTTTTCCACTACATGATGACATGTGTCATGGGCTTCCTCAGGTCTGAAATGGCAGAAAGATTTGAATAATTAATGAGTTTTAATGAGATGGTTTTAATGTTGATCTTAAGGGTGTTCTTGCTGCTCTCTTGTGTCTCTTTACTTTAATGTTTACTTAAAGTTAGTCTGTCCATCATCATCATCATCATCATGACACTGTGGAAATTAACTTTTCAAACTTATAGTGTTATTAACTTTTGGCACATTTCAAGTATACAGTACACGTCTAACAATTAAAATAATGCAACAGTTTGCGACATAATTCTGACTGAATCTACTGAACTGATTATTAAAACACTGTTTCTACAAAATGACAGAAAGAAAAGTTGAAAATCTCTTTCCAGTTTACTTAATTTTAACACAGATTGTAGTGTTGACTGTGCTTGTCAAGGTCATTTAAACTTATTACCCAAATAATTCTAAGAAAAATACAAATATGCTATAATTCTCAGAGCAAATACTTTTCTTTAGTTTATGGGAGACCATCTGTGCTCCTAAATAGATAGGATCTTAACATAAGCTAAATTTGCAACCATAAAATTAACTTTTATGTATGGATTTGATTTGATTTTAAATTATTTATTTTCAACATTGTCAGAGAAAACACCTTCAGTGATAGTTTGTTAAAAAACGTTTTAAAAGTTTATAATACACTGTAAACGTGTTTGACAGTAAACATCAGACCCTTTTGATCATTTCTATCTCGTTAATTGATTTATTTACAGATGGTTTTGTCACGTCACACCTGAGTTCGCGTCTACAGGAAGTACTGCACATGATGCTCGAGACGGACTCACCTGCAGCTCGAAACGGTGGGAAGTGAAACCTTACGACTTGCAATAAATATGTTTGTTTTTCAGACACAAAACCCCCATTAAAATCAAATCAACAGGGTTATACCCTCTCAGTGCTAAAGGATCATGTAAAACAGCATGGAAGGCTAGTTTCTTGCGGTTTCTCCTGCAGACACCTGCGCGCGCGTCAGTGAGTTTCGCTGTAGGTGAGGACAAAAGGCCGCCTGCGTGACACACGAACGACAACACAGAGGACTGACAGCGGCCAATCTGACAAATACATCGTATGACATGGAGCCACTCAAACCTGGGAAAAAATTTCCGGTATGTTTTAAACTGAATATTGTTATTTTGTTCTTTTATTCCGCCGTTGTCAGCTGTTAACATTTTCCGATCTTTAATCTTCTGGGACGTCCTGTAGAGGGCTGTTTGTGTTTGGTAATTTACACAATTATGTGCCTAAATTGTTCGGTATTTATAGTTTATATACATATATATGTTAGTTGTAATATATTGTTATATATTCTAAGTTATTTGTAATCATACAGTCATATATGTACATACATACACACACACACACACACACACACACACACACACACACACACATATATATATATATATATATATATATATATATATATATATATATATAGCTATATACCTGTATGCTCTGATTTGTGTCACTGCGTTTTATATTGTTCAAATTATGGTTATATTGCTGTTTCAGTTTCACTTTAATGCTTATACTTTAACTTTTTTTAAAATATTAAAAGTTGTGACTTTAAGATTGCCATCTAAAAAACCAGTTTTTCTTATACTGAGAAAATCTGGCACTTGAGTCACATGACCCACGCACGCTTTTGCATACTTGATTGGGGTGGGTTGTTGACGCTGATGAGCAAGGTGTTGGTTCAGGATTTAGAAAACCGTTGCAGTCGCATTATGCCATATAGTCATACCAGTGAGTTTGAAGTTCTTAAGAGGAATATCCTGTTTTGGCATGGGCGGTTCAAAATTGCGTCTTAGTCATGTACAGTACAGTGCGTCCTTAGGGTAGTTCCAGAGCGTAACTCATTCTATTTGTAACTGTCACGTGTAAAAACAAGTGTATTTTACTTGTATTTTACATTTCTCTTTAGGACCATGGCTTGGACCAGACAAAGCAGTTTCTTCCAGCATCAGATGCAAAAAAGTTGCAGAAGAAGAGGGTATCGTTCAGGGCCATCGTGGCAATAGGTCTACCCACAGCACTGGCAATCATTGCATTAGTAACTGGACTGTTAGTGTGGCATTTCCATTGTGAGTGATTTAACTCATAAACAAACAAACACACTGTTATTATCACCAGTAAACTGTACATTTGAATGATTATGATAAAACAATAACTCCAGCGTGTCCATTGTTACAGACAGGTATAATGGGAGGGTGAAGAAGATGTTCAGTGGTTATTTGACCATCTCCAGTCAGAAGTTCTCAGATGCTTATGAAAACAGTAACACCACTGAATATAAAGAACTGGCTTCAAAGGTCTCAAGGCAGGTGAGGTTGTCATGTTTCTTTGTAATATTTTCAGTTATTTTTTTATTTTCTTTATGTCTACTTAAAACTTTGCTTCATTGTGTGTTGTCTTTCAGCTCAAAGGTATATATGGTCAAGTACGCTTGCTGTCAAAGTACCATGTGGCATCCAATGTGCAAGGTTTCAGGTAATTTAAATAATTCTACCATACATGGGAGAAAATTATGGGTAGTTGACATGAAAGGTCAGTCAGAAAGGTCATTATTTCAATTTTTCTTTTTCAAATTTTTGTAGTTATTAAATATGCATTTGACCTTGTATGACCTCATATTAACTGACAGACTGCATGAAGTATTTGGGCTTTAGAAATGCATTGCAGAACTATTTAAGTGGCGATATACATAAAATATTAATTGTCTCTTGTACATTTATTTTCAAAGTCAAGTCAAGCTCTTAATTATCATTATGCAAGTAACCAAATTATTTTTCTTTTCACTGGTTGATGCAGAATATTAAAATTATAAATTAAAAATGTAAATAGAGAAATAAAAATAAGATGTAGATACAAAATTACAATTAGAAGTGTATGTGTAAAGATTCATTTTAAATTAGAATTTCATTGTTGAAAATAAAAGTTAGACAAGTTTTTGTCAGCCAACCTTGAATAGTTCACCCCATCACAGATATGCATCACAGAATATGCCAGACTCACTTTACACTGTGAATCTCATTGATGTTTATTTGTATTGTAAGCTCCATTGTCATTTTTTCCCCTTTAGTGAGGGCAGTAATAATGGTATCATCGCTTATTACCTGTCTGAGTTTAATGTGCGGGAGTCCCAAGTATCTGCTGTGGACGAGGCCGTGGCATCCCTGGATGAGGGGGAAAATGCAAGGAAAAGCCGGAGCGGGATTGGTCGCAAGACTGACAATAGCCTTATCATTGACGGCATGACGTCAGGAGGTAAATCTACTGGAAGAGAGTTTCATATTACTTGCGTAGTTTCAGTATGTCACCTCTTGTAATCTAACCAGAAACTTCAAACTTCATTTTAGTCTAGCAATATTCAGTCTGATGGTTAACAGTTAAAATTCAGATATATTTTGGTGTGCATTACAGCTGTGGATGCTCGGTTAGCTGGCAGAAACCTCAAACGTGAGTTAATAATACTTTCTTTACATTTAGCTGTTTATATATGTTTATATCATAGACTCATATTCAACTTATTCTGTCTTTCAGGGTCCAATAAGAGGTCTCATCATGCTCATGGGAACCAGACAGACATTATCCGGTCTCCAGGTTTTCCCGATTCTGCCTACCTTCCCAATCTTTACACCGAGTGGCAGATTCGGGCCGACCCAGAGCACAGGATCAGACTGGAGTTTGACGTCCTAGACTTGGAGAAAGATTGCCGTAATGATTTCATCAAAGTGTACGACTCATTAACACCATCAGAGAAGCATGTCATAACAGAGTAAGTGTTTATACACTCTCAGTGATGACACAGTGAGCTGTATCACGTTACACATGTCTGTTTTCATTATCTTTGCGATATGTGGAATCTAACAAATATGTTCATGCAGGAAATGTGGATATCGCTTACCTGATGAGAAGCTAATTTTCATCTCCTCTGGGAATGTCATGCTGGTTACACTGGTTACAAACGAGGAGAAAAATTTCCCAGGTTTCAGGGCATTTTACTCTCAGATTCCAGCCACATTTCAAGGTAGAGTTTACTGAGATATTGTAAACTAATTAGGGTCCAAAGTTCATTTTTGACAGACTTTGCCAGCCATGATAAACAGATATTTCTTACTTGCCACAAAACTGTATTTTGCATTATTTTGATAAAAAAAAAAAGAAAATACAATTTCTAAATATTTTTGAAATAAGTCTTATACTAACCAAAGCTGCATTTATTTGCTCAGTTAAAACAGTACTATTATGAATTATTATTAAAATGTCAAGTGACTTATTATAATATCATAAATATGAATATTAAATATTTTTTTAAATGCAATTTATTCCTGCAATGGCAAAGCTGAATTATCAGCAGCCATTACTCCAGTCTTCAGTATCACATGATCCTTCAGAAATCATTATTTGCTGATTTGGTGCTCAAGAGACATTTTATTATATATTATCGTCATCAATGTTTAAAATAGATGTGCTGCTAATTTCTTTTTTTTTTATTCTTTTTTTGTAACCATTATGCTTTTTATCAGGATTCTGTGATGAATAAAAAAAGCTTGAAGAATAGCATTTATTTATTTGAAATAGAAATCTTAATAAAAAGATTTTGAATGTTTTACTGTTTTGGTTTTTTTTTTGGTTCAATTTAATTCATCCTTGCTGAATAAAATAACAAGTTTCCTTAAAAAAATGTTGTATTGCAGTTCTTTATAAAATGACCAGCCACTAGCAAGTGACTTGTTCTTTAGTGAGCATTAATTCTGTGTTAAATCCTTTGTGTTAAATCAAGAAGTCTAAGCCCTATATTTGTGTTAATAATGTCTTGTCCCATTCTTTAGACTGTGGAGGGAGACTGACCGGGCTTCGTGGTACCTTCACATCACCTGGCTATCCCTCTCATTACCCATCTCAGACTGACTGTGTCTGGAACATTGAGGTAAAATGATTTCTCCTTAGTGTTATTTAACATCTCCTTCATCATTGATCTGTTCCTAACATTCATATTGTAAGTTCTTATATGTTCTGTCTGACAGGTTCCATCAGGAAAGCATATCAAGGTGAAGTTTGACAAGTTGTCTATACATAGCACTGAACAAAACACCATCAGCTGTCCAGCAGACTACTTGGAAATAAACTACAGGTCAGATAAAAGTATCATGAGAGTAATCATACTTATACTTGAGTAGATGTTACAAACTATGAAATATAAAGATGTCATTTATACACCACTATTGAAAAGCATTAAATTAATGTTAATGTTTTGTGATAAAATGATGTGCTTTTGAACTTTCTATTCATCAAAGAATCCTGAAAAAAGCATCACGGTTTGATATCATTCATATTATCTAATATCATTCATATTAGAATGATTTCTGAAGGATCACGTGAAGACTGCTTCTCAGCTTTGCATTACAGGAATATATTATGTTTTAAAATAAGTGCTTTTAAAAATAGAAAACAAAAATGTAGTAATATTTCACAGTAAAACAGTTTTTTACTGTATTAAATGTAGACTTGGTGAGTATAAGAGACTTAAAACATTTTACTGACTCCAAACTTTTGAACAGTGTATATTCTCTAAATATCGATTATAACCGTTATTTGTTATTTTATAAATTATTTTAGGATATGTGGAGAGAAGCTACCCAAAATGGTGTACACAATCAAATCAAACCAAGCAACAGTCAGATTTCATTCTGACCTGTCTTACGTGAGCGAGGGCTTTTCTGCAGAGTTTGAGGCCTTTGAACCCACTAATCGTGAGTAGAATCATATTATTTTTCCTGCTGATATTAAAACGCAATGTTCAGAGCTTGTACACCATCACAAAAATATCTAAAATCACTTTTCCACAGCCTGCCCTGGGAGGTTCCAATGTGACAATGATCTGTGTGTGTCCCCTAACCTGCAATGTGATGGCTACAATGACTGTGGAGATATGAGCGATGAGAGGGGCTGCAGTAAGTTCATACCATATCACTTGTGCTTAGTCTTTGTGCAGTTATTGTCTCTTAAGCTTTTAAGATACTATAATAGTGTAATTTGCCCATGAATGCAGTGTGTAATGAGACTCAAATAAAATGCAAGAACGGCTTCTGCAAGCCCAGCTTCTGGCGCTGTGATGGGGTGAACGATTGTGGAGATAACACTGATGAGGAAAACTGTGGTAAGCATGAAACCAGCACTCAAAATCTTGAACTATGGAGCAAAAGTGATGGAAACGATTTCAGGTTGTTTGTTCAATTTTGTCTTTAGGGAACTGCAAAGCTCAAGAGTTTAGCTGTCGAAACGGCCGCTGCATCCAGGCACAGAAGCAATGTAATGGTTACAATGAATGTGGAGATGGCTCAGATGAATCTCAGTGTGAGAAATGTAAGAAATTTCAATGTCTTTTCAATATTTAGCCTTATTTTGACCTCAAAAGTTTGTACGGTAAATTACATTATTATTAATGTATACCTTTATTGTTTATACTTTTGCAAGTTACTGTAGTTACTTACCAGCACTAAAATTTTACTTAGAGGTTGATAAACATCCCTGCTGCCAACATAAGCAGTCGCTACACTAAGTGACTCAGTTGCCTCTTTTATATCCAGCCATAGCTGTTCACTGCTCTGCTCTCACATATAAGTGCAAGAATAACCAGTGCATTAGCAAGCTGAACCCTATGTGTGATGGAGAGACTGACTGTGCAGATGGTTCAGATGAAGCTGAATGCAGTAAGTTCAGAATTCCTCTGTTTTTCCGCATATATACAGTATATGTTTTTCAGTGATGTTTCGAACTGTTTCATGTTCGATTCACTGTAGAATGTGGGACGAAGCCCTACAAGTCTAGTCGTATTGTGGGTGGAAAGGACTCGAATGAGGGAGAATGGCCCTGGCAGGTCAGCCTCCACATGAAGACACAAGGTCATGTGTGCGGGGCGTCTGTTATCAGTAACCGCTGGCTGGTCACTGCTGCTCACTGCGTGCAGGACAATGAAAAGTTCAAGTGAGTTCTTCTCTTGTTTGGCCCTTTCCTCCTCTCCTGCTCTGATCCTGACTGATTGTTTGGTCTTTTGCTAGATATTCCCAGCCTGACCAGTGGGAAGTCTATCTAGGTCTACTTCAACAGGGTGAAACTAGTAAGTCCACCCTTAGACGCGTGAAACAGATAATTCCTCACCCTCAGTATGATCACGTGAGCTACGACAATGACATTGCGCTGATGGAGTTGGACAGCCCTGTAACTCTCAGACAGAGCATCTGGCCCGTCTGCTTACCTGAAGCCACACATGACTTCCCAGTAGGAAAATCTGTCTGGATCACTGGCTGGGGCAAACAGAGAGAGGAAGTTGGTAAGTCATGTAACAGCCTACATTACACTACCATTTGAAAGTTTGGCGTTGATAAGATTATGTAATGTTTTTGAAAGTCTTAAGTTCTTTGATTGAAAATACAGTAAAAACTGTAATATTGTGAAATCTTATTACAATTTAAAATAACTCTTTTCTGTTTGAATACATTTTAAAATGATTTATTCCTGTGATAATAGAGCTGAATTTTCAGCAGCCATTACTCCAGTTTTCAATGTCACATGATCTTTCAGAAATCATTCTACTAGTGTAATTTTTAGCTTAATGTTTTTGTTGAAACTGTGAAGCATTTTTTTACAGGATTCTTTGATTAATAGAAAGTTCAAAAGTACATAATTTATTTAAAACAGAAATCATTTGTAACATTGTAAATTACTTTCCTGTCACTTCTCACTCAATAGAATATGTTCTTGCTCTTGAAAAAAAGCAAAACTTATATTTTAGATTCCTTACATTATTTTATAAAGACATTTCTCAAACAGGTGCATCCTTTAAAATCACTCTCCAGCCCAAGTTTTAGTTTTGTATAAATTCAGATATAGACAGTTTTTTTTTTATGCAGGATTAATTTAAATAATTTAAGGGTATATTTTCACCCATGAAGAAATTAATTATTTTGACAAAATATCATATTAGTTTTTCCCCTTCATGCTTAAACCCTCTATAGAGAAACACAGATTTAGTCAAGTGTGTCTAAACTCTTGATTTGTGTTATTGTGTGAAGTACACAATAAGATATGAGCTTCTCTGTTTGTCCAAACCAGATAATGAGAGACAGTACTTAAAATCTCAGGTTACTGACTACAAATTATGACACAATAAGAGACCAAAATTGTTAGTAAGCTAAGAAAATGTCTTCTCCCTGCTTTAGATGACGTTGCATCAGTGTTGCAGAAGGCTGAGGTGCGCATTATTAACAACACTGTGTGCAACAATCTGATGGATGATGGGATAACACCACACATGATCTGTGCAGGTGTATTGAGCGGAGGTGTTGATGCTTGTCAGGTGAAATCAAAGATCTTCTGTTTTTTCACATTCAGATACATCCCATAGCCTTATATTTCTCACTAACACATGTATATTCTTCATTCCTCTGGCAGGGTGACTCGGGTGGTCCAATGACTTCCACTGAGAGCAATGGCCGCATGTTTCTTGCTGGCGTGGTGAGTTGGGGAGATGGCTGCGGCCGCAGGAACAGGCCTGGCGTTTACACTCGGGTCACAGAATACCGCAGCTGGATCAGGCAGATGACAGGGGTATAATGTCACAACAGTGACATGAAATGGACTAAAGTAAAAAGTATCAACCTGTATTGAGAGTTATTGAAAATAATTAAGGCATTCATGTTCATTGAGTTTTATTTCAGAAGCCATAAAGGTTCCTATAATCAGGCCAAATGTCCACTAAAAACTGTCTTTGACTTTTATTTTCCATGAATATAATAATGAGCTTACATAGTTTCTTCATCTATTCTTTGTGTTTCTCTATGTATTTACGCTCTTAAAATAGTTTCGTCTATGCTGTTTTTGAGCTCAAATGTTGCTCTTGCTGTGGAGGAAAAGTATTTTTGCTGCCTTGCTTATAAGTCATTACAACTTGAGTGCTTCTCAGGGACTTTTGTAATGTAATTGTTGGCATAATGTGTTAATTGACTGTGTTTTATTTTTATTACATTGTAATTTGATCACCTTTCACACCAAACAGACTTCATGATCAGATCTGTGCACAAATGTATTTTATGACTAAGTAATAGGAAACAATTTTAGCGTTTTCATTTATTCTGGGCAGTTGATGCCCTGTCATTTTAATTTTAAATATATGCTGATAAAAAACATAGAATTTCTGTAAGCTTTGTATGTTAGTGGCAGACTAAGAGTGTGTGTGTGTGTGTATAGATAAAAAAAATTGTGTTCTTACTCCTTACATTACCATTGTAATTTTGAAACTTGAAATAGGAAAATGTCAGCATTTTTTGTTGAAACAATTGGTAATTGTTAAAAACTTTTTTCAGTTTTGTTTACACAGTGATCTTTATTTTAGTGTTATGTGTATCTGTGATCTTTTGTTATAATATTATTTTTTTTTTTATGTTTATTTTTGTTAATGCCCTCCTTGGGGGATTGGCGTTCCCATAATGTGCCTTGATACTTCAGTGGATTCTTTGTTAAACATTAAAAGGGAAATTCCAATCTGCTTTGTATTTGCTTTTTTTTTTTTCATGTTGTGAATTGTGAATAGTTGGTGCTATATTTAAAGATATGAAAAGACCAAAAAAATTCAAATTGCATCAAATACATTTCAAATGTAACTAATTTAACATGTAAATACATTAAAAATAAAGACAGGAAGAGGTTATGAAAATGTCTATAAAGTTCAGTGAATACTTTTAATTATCTTAAAGTTTGTTATTTTTTGTTTATATATTGTACACTGATATCTATGTAATGCCTTATTTCCTTAAAATTGTACAAATTTTCCTTAAAATGTAAGGCTTGCAATTATGATATTTGCATTTGTAAAATTTACTCAGAAATAAAATTAAATTCATAATTAAACTTGTATTTTCTTATGAGGGATGAAACCTATGCAACAAGTGCATAATCGGCTGTGAAAATTTGCACGAAAATTTAGATGAAAACGTTCCTTTTTGAAACGGTCTTCACATTGTGTAAACCTGCTTATGGGAAACTCCTGTTTACTCTGAATGCTGAAGCCTGATTTGTTAACGTTCGTGTAGCTGCACCAACAAATGGCATTTCAGCCCAACAAAACGGGCAGAGCTGACAGCCTATATAAGTCAGCGCCGAATGCCAATTTCATCAGAATTTTCTTCTTCAGTGTGAAGATCATCTCCTCGTTGGACTCTAAAGAAGAAGAAGAACGAAGAAGCCTGCTTACTTGCCATAGAAGAGCCTCGGCAGCGGAAAGATGTTCTTCTTCAGCGCTTCTCCTTTACGGCCATCAAGTGTGTCCAAGCAAATTACCGCTGTGATAGCGGTCCCACCTAATCATAAGAGTATTTCTCCTCTTCACGACAGCACTCAGACCACTTGCCGCCCGGCTCCTGGCTTGGGAAACTTTTACAGCCGCTACTTCCTTGTTCCAAAGAAAGATGGTGGGCTCAGGCCCATCCTTGATCCCAGACACATGAACTGTGCCCTAATGAGATGTCTGTCCAGGCTCTTTGAGTTTATGTAGAGTGCTCTGGCCACTTTCGGCAATCAGAGCAGCTCTTTGCATGCTTCGTAGGCCACTCTAAAGGGCTGCCAGTTACGAAGCAGAGACTATCCTGATGGATAGACGATGCTATAGTCTATAGCCCTGGCTTACGCCTCAGTGTACTTACAGTGTCCTATTCGAGTGAGGGCCCATTCCACCAGAGGAATGGCCTCCTCCTGGGCTTGGTCCAGCGGAGTCTCATTCAGAGATCTGTGAGGCAGCCAGCTGGTCTTCACTGCCTACCATTTTTTTTTTTTTTTTAAGAAAATTAACCATGGTTTTATTGTTGTAAAAGTGTAGTAACCCTGTTTTTTTTGTTTTGTTTTTTGTGATGAACTTTTTATTTTTTCAAATCAACAAAACAACATTCACTCAAACAAACAACAGGGAGGGGGGGAACAACAGACACACCATCAACAATTTCAATTTCAATTTGTAGTAAAAAGGACAAAACAGAATTCACATGAGTCCATAGACTGACAACAATTGGACATTCCCATAACATGTGGAGAAAAGTACCTGCTGATATAATGTTACAGATATGAGTTATAGGTCGATTGCAGTTTCATTTTAAGCCTCTTGTAAGGAGGTATGTATGCTCAATGGATGACTTTGAAATGGAGAAGACGATGAGCCAAGTTTTTAGAAGTTAAGATTAGATTAGACCACACCCTCCCCCAGTCGACCGATAAATCAAAATCTGTTAATTCACGATTCCAGATAGATTTACTAGAAAGAGACTTTGCAGTGTGATCATTAAGTTTACTATATATTAAAGAAACAGATGGCTGACCAGAGGGTGGTGCGATCCAATCCCATATAGGATGAGAGGAAATAGGGGATGCCCAGGGAACTCCATAGGCCTTGAGAACTTAGTTCTTAGTTCTTGAGCAGAGTCCCTGGTTATCATATAAGTCACTGCATGTGTTTCTGCCCAATGTAGACCAAGAGGGCTGGACAAATGGACGATTTCAACATAAAAAATTAAAGTTGTGCCATAAGGGTGTGTTGTTACAAAATTTGAAAGGTCCTCCCATCAGATGTTCCACCCTTTTTAGAAGTCCTTAGATGTAGTATTCTGGATTCTCCAAAGATCGATTACATTAAGTTCAGTGATAAATTTATTAAATAACTTAGAGGATGGGTTAGCTGTAGCATCAGGGTGAGATTTATCCAGTGCAGGATTTAAAACAGCATTAAAATCACCACCCATCACTAAAGGACAATCAATCTGCTAAAGTAATATATTGGAAATATTTGTAAAAAATGCACTGTCTGCCTCATTCGAGCAGTAAATGGAGACCAGTGCTAATCTATCATTATGTATTTTACAGCGTATAAAAACAAATCTACCTTCATCATCATTCCCGGTATGTTCAGTAGTTAAATGTAACTTCCTATCGACTAAGATAAGCACCCCCATAGTTTTATTACAAGCACAAGAGAAGGCTGCCAATTTGTAATACTTGTACAGGAAATCGATTTACGGTGCAAATATTCTAATATCTGGGTACGCTTAATAGGAGAATTTAGGCCATCCACATTCAATGATAAGATATTCAGAACATGCATTGTGTGCTCGCAATGCCAAGATTCTAAGTGAAGAGAAACAAAAGCAATGCCATACCTCCAATGACATGTAAACATTGGTATGTTTAGATTATGTTTATGTTTATGCTTCCGGCTTCGCTACTGTTCGGACGCTCTTGCTTATTGCTCTGTGCTTTGCTCCTTATTCATGTACTTTTCTCAGATCTCTCTAAGATTTTAACTTCAGCAGATCAGCTGCAGGTCAGATCATGAACTGCCACAGACTTCTACAAAGGATTGTGGTTCTTGAAACAAAGTTATTTGCTGGACTTCCAAAACAGGCGGAACACACAGCAGACGGTCATCACGGACCCCCTTAGCATACAGCCGGTGAGTCATGTGAATCTCAACAGTTTATACCAAGTGTAGAGGAACAAGCTGAAACTGATCGACAGACTAATCGATGGCACAAACAGGGAGCGAGACCCAAAGGCAAGAGTGCTAAAGGACAATATCTATTTCTCCCTCCGTCATCCTTCAGTGTTGTGTGCCAATCCACTCGGCCTGAATGGCACACACACACCTGGACAGAGTGACCACAGGACTTCATATCAGCTTCCGAGTCATCATGTGGTTGACACATTCCACAAGGACATTGATAACGCCATGCAGCCAAAACAAGCTCTCCTCATGGAAACTATCCCGTCTGAGCCCTGCCCACAGAGCTAATCACAGACAGACTGTGATGTACTACAACAGCTCTAAGACTCAGCACCCAAGGACGACTTTCTGGAAAACAGCCAGGGAAGCCAGGACAACATATCACAGCCACCGGAAACACCAGAGCCAGAGCCCTGCTCACCAGACACATTATCCCTCTCTCCAGCATCTCCACTTCTAAGCTTCTCACAGAAAATAGAGGAACTGGTATATGCTGGGACAAAATTCCCCCACTCTTTCGCTGCAAGCCCCCAGATATCAACTAAAAAACGGCGGGCCCCACAACCACCAAAGACTGCAGGCCCAGATCTCCCTCCTCCTGTGAGAGTTTTCCGACCGTTGCCACAACGCCAGGGTCCAAACCCTCCTCCATCGGCTGTAGGTGAACCAAAAACAACTGATAACAGCTCTCAGTGATATGTGTTGGGTCCAGGGGCGTAAATTTCATCTGACAGCAGGGGGGGACAATAAACGTAAAATTTCTCAAGAGCAATTTTTGAAGGGGACACAAATAATACAGCCAAAATTGTACTTGTAAGGATAGATGTGTGTACACAGCATGTGTACATAGCATGGAGACTGTGTTTAAATATGGTTCACCACGCCCTCATAATATAATTATTATTTTGCGTCATCCGTAGTATTTTAGGTTTCATCTGAAACCTAGTATGTTTCTTTCGCATTAATTCGACTGCATTAAACCCACTAATCTGCCACTTAACATCATATTGAGCAAAACCCAACACTTAGGTCTACAATATTAGCCTAATATCAGTTCACACACAGGCTTATCGCCGTGTTAGTTGTAGTGGGTGACAAGCTACGTACGGCATTAAGCTTGTTAACCTTATAATCGCTCATAGAAAACACATCGGATGTCATAATTTTTTTTGTCATGACTAATTTATTAATGATCCAGCATCATCTGTATTAAAGAGAAAGAATCATTTCACCCGATGTTTAAAGAGAATAAAACAGCCTTGACAGCCTACTTACACATAACTAACTTGCTCTCTCCCGCCGGACTCGTGTGTGTGTATCGGTAAAGAAGGAAAGCAGGCAGTGGACCAAACCACTGTGAGGAAAGAGAGGGGGGAATCAAAACATTTCTGAACTTAAAACGTTTTTTTGCGTTTATTTTGTTTTACTAATCACACAATTATTTTAAGTATATGTCCATTATATTATTTTCAATACACAGAGTCGCTTGTAATTATATTTTTTTGGGGGGGACAAGCCTCAGATAGGGGGGGTCCTGTCCCCCCCGTCCCCCCCGGGATTTACGCCTATGGTCGGGTCCCCACTATATTAGCAGCAACATTCACAAATGTTTACAGAGCAAGTGGGAATCCAGTGTGCCTGTAGGTTTCTCTATCTCTGTTTTATCACATGATAGAAAGTCTAAGGCCTTCTCAAGCTGTACGGCTGACCCATCTAATCTGCGGCCTGTAATGCATCAATCTAAGATTGCTGTAGAGACAAAATGTAATTCCATCAAGTTAGCATTTTTAAACATTTGCTCCCTAAAAAATAGATAATTTCTGATCAATGATTTAATAACCACAAACAACCTGGATTTTATGTTTCTAAAGGAAGTGCAGTGCAACAGTCCTCAATGAAACAGCCCATCCTAAATTTAATTTTATAAGTGTCTGCTGGACTGGTACTACTAGATCTTAGTGCTGCGTTTGACACTGTCGATCATAACATACTTCTAGAGAGACTGGAAAACTGGGTCGGGCTTTCTGGGATGGTACTCAAATGGTTCAGGTCATACTTAGAAGGGAGAGGTTATTATGTTAGTATAGGAGAGCATAAGTCTAAGTGGACGTCCATGAAATGCGGAGTGCCACAAGGCTCAATTCTTGCACCGCTCTTGTTTAGTCTGTATATGCTCCCACTAAGTCAAATAATGAGAAAGAACCAAATTGCCTATCACAGCTATGCTGATGATACCCAGATTTACCTAGCCATATCTCCAAACGACTACAGCCCCATCGACTCCCTCTGCCAATGCATTGATGAAATTAACAGTTAGATGTGCCAGAACTTTCTTCAGTTAAACAAGGAGAAAACTGAAGTCATTGCATTTGGAAACAAAGATGAAGTTCTCAAGGTGAATGCATACCTTGACTCTAGGGGTCAAACAACTAAAAATCAAGTAAACAATCTTGGGGTGATTCTGGAGACAGACCTTAGTTTTAGTAGTCATGTCAAAGCAGTAACTAAATCAGCATATTATCACCTCAAAAACATTGCAAGAATTAGATGTTTTTTTTCCAGTCAAGACTTGGAGATACTTGTTCATGCCTTTGTTACTAGCAGGGTGGATTATTGTAATGGTCTCCTCACTGGCCTTCCAAAGAAGACCATTAGACAGCTGCAACTCATCCAGAACACTGCTGCCAGCTAAAATCTGAGCATATCACACCAGTCCTCAGGTCCTTACACTGGCTTCCAGTTACATTTAGAATTGATTTTAAAGTACTTTTACTCATTTATAAATCACTCAATGGCCTAGGACCTAAATACATTGCAGATATGCTCACTGAATATAAACCTAACAGATCACTCAGATCATTAGGATCGAGTCAGATAGAAATACCAAGGGTTCACACAAAACAAGGGGAGTCTGCATTAAGCTATTATGCTGCCCGCAGTTGGAACCAGCTTCCAGAAGAAATCAGATGTACTAAAACATTAGCCACATTTAAATCCAGACTGGATTTAATAAAAAAAAATAAAGAAAATAAATCATTATTATTTACCAATCAGCGGATGAACGTACAGGGCAGGGGCAAGATTCCAAAAATAAATTAACAAGTGTCCATGGCCACCTTGTTATTGTCCTCTTCAGGGCAGTTAGGATCACCACAGACGTCATAGTTAATTTTCCCTCGTTGAGCTGAGAGGATGGAGACAGTAGCCGACACCTTCCCGCTGCTTTGTAGAGCTGCAGAATACGTCTTCTGTGACAGTGAAGTAACAAAATCCTCTGCCTTTTGAGGAGAGTCGAACATCATCTGCTCACCTATCAACTAGCTATAGCAGCTTTGAGATCCTCTCTGGAGATGGTGGAATCTTTGAATTTTTTCTTTGTTGGCGATTGTTCACTCTTTTTTTTCCGGCTGTCCTGACTGCTGGGGTACTCATAGTGAGCTAAATAAAGAGTTCAAAATTTACTGACAGGATATATGCAATTTAAATTTCTGACAAAGTGAGCAGAGCGAAGGACTCTGCGTGCATTGCCGCCGAAGGGTCACGTCATCCTCCTTCACTGCCTATCTTCACTAGGTTTTATAACCTGGAAGTCCCTGCTCTTCAGGCACAGATCTTGTGTACCTAATCACCCTGATCCCCTATGTGAGTGGAAAGGGTCTTCGTTGACGTTGACCCGTCCCTGGCCTTGTGACCAGGGTCTCGTTATTTCCGGGCCTATTGTGCCCTTATTGACTGATGCTTTTTAGGGGCCCTTAATATGGGCACCCCAGGGCTGAATGGAAGTTATTCCTACAGCCCTCATTTCTAATTTCCACCAACACTAGTTGTATTTTTGTATTGTATTTTATATGTCTATGATTGAATCAGTGTCTATGTTTTTTTGTTTTTTTATCAGATACAGATCAGTTTTATACATTTGTAGACATTTTAAATGAGACATTTGTGTAATTAAAAGGAAGAGTAGTATTCAATAGTCTCTTACCAGCCTGTTTAGAGCGGCAACCCTCTATAAAACATTTCATGTTATACATTTTAATATTGAATGGTATTTTATTATTTATTAATTGCATTTAATATGTTATACTTTCAATAAAACATTTGCAAAACATTTTATGCATGTTTTGGCATAAAATCGTCTTTTGTTGTAATAACCCAGTTTTGACCAGCAGGCGTCACCAGCGTGTAGTGTACAGATGGATGGATGTAACACATTTTGTAACTCACATTTATTAATATTAAGCAGGAGGCCAGAAGCATTTGAAAAGGACTGTAGGATGTTTAAAGCAATTTGGATCTGAAAGGCATCTTATGGAACAGTGCTGTATCATCTAGCAGTTGACTAATTATCAATTCTGTCCTGGTAATACCCGTAAGAGTGGTGAGATGGGGCAAGCTTCTCTGACACCATGCTTTAAAGCAAATATAAGAGAAATGCCATTACTGAGCTGGACAGTGCTATTCATTACAATAAAACATTTTAACACATCTGCAAAAGAAATCAACAAAAACCTCTGTCAAGGGCCTGTAAAATAAATTAATGTTCTAAGCATTAAAAAAATCCAGATTGGCATCTTTGCTAAGACTAAGGCAATGTTTTCAGAGTCAGTGTTCAATAACTAAATTGGGTGCTAGTTATCTATTAAAAGGGGATATTTATTGAGCTTAGGAATTAATGTTATTAGTCATTGACATAAAGAAGGAGAAACACTCTCTTTTCCCAACACTCTAAACAGTTTATGTAAGAAAGGTCCCAATCGTTCGTTTAAAGCTTTGTAGAGCTCAGCAGGGATTTGTTACTTTTTTACATTATTTATTGAATCAATGATTTCTGAAAGACTAATAGGTGCCTTGCATTGGGTACAATCTTCTTTACTAATTTGTTTTATGTACGATAAATAATTTAAAACTATGAATACATTGTCTTAGGAATTAATATATTCCATTCTCTCTCCTTCTGCACCAGTTAGGACTTACTATATTTTCTTCTCTCTCTTTCTGTAACTTTCTTTTTCTCTGTATTGAAACCAAGAGTTAAAACAGGTGCCATGAAAATGCCATGTGATTAATATTACCAGCAAAGTCAATAACAAATATATTTTTTGGTTCCAAAGAAGAGTCTACAATGCAGCCTTATTGGTGTTTACAAAATTATTTGAATTATGTGAAATGAAAATGAAAATTACATTAGATTATGAAAATTAAATTGTATTAGATTTAAATCAAAATGAGTATTTTCCATTAGGTTGTCTTTCAGTATTTTTCCTCCACCTCTACCAAACAATGTCCTGTCTTACCTGCAGTTCTTTGATAATATACTATGAATGTATGAATAAATATTCATACAATAAGCCGGTGTTAATGATTGGGGCAAGCAGTTTTAAAAAGTAGGGTGAATGTTTTGATGTTGCAATATAATGGTTCTTGAATGACCCCTTGAGTTTGATCAAATTATTGTGGTGTTTAACCCTAAAAGTATTTCCCTAACAATTCTGCTGTTTTCTCCATCTATATTTTGATGAAAAATGTAGTTGAATAGTTGAAGATGACCATAATTGTTTTGTTGCTTTTTTGTGTGATTGTTACAAATAAAGATGGTAATTATTTTGTTGTGTGTGCCGGGAAATTGATTTTCTTTATTTGACTTGAGGTTAAACATTGACCTGAATGTAAGTAAAATCCTCTTGCTAACCCCACTATAAAAATGCTACCCTGTCCATTTGCCCACTCTGTTTTTGTTGTTTTTTATCTCAGCTGAACACTTGGAATAAACAGCATGGAGTGTAAGCAGCGGTTGAATTGGTTAATACTTGCACTGATGTGTCCTCTTACTGTGGGTACTGTAGGTCTTTTTGCTTAATATAAATGCATTCTAAAATTTAGAGAAATTTAGATCTCCTCCAAAGGATCTGGTTGTTTCCACTACAGGCGTCCAAAAGATAACCTAAACATTACTGGAGGGACCTTTGTTCTTTCTAATGGCTATTCACATGGGAGTCTTCTAAGATACATTTGTCCGAATGGATATTACCCAATGGTTCAGTCATGTCTTTGTCAAGATGGACACTGGACCTCAAAGACCAAAATCATAACAACCCCAGAGTGCCAAAGTAAGAAACAAGGCATTATTTTGTGTCAAGATATTATGAATAAATGCTGTACTTATTTATTTTTGTTATACTCTTCTACAGTATGCATTTATTCATGCATTTATCCTAGAGATCACGTGTCCCTATCCTCATGTTTTTGAGAATGGAGAGGTGATTCCATATAAAGACATGTACTTTGTAAATGACACAACCACCTACTCATGTCATTACAATTTTACGTTCCGTGGCTCAGCGGTCCGTGTTTGCAAGCCTAATGGGAGGTGGAGTGGAAGAAAACCAGTTTGTGGACTTGACTCTGAGTAATCGCAATACTTTTGTAAATGTGTAAAAACACAGCATTTTCGATGAACTAATCTGATTTAATTTGGTGCTATTCAGTCACTTTTAACAGAAAAATTGTATGTTTTGAAAATTTTGTTAAATCACAGCTTCATCGGAATGGTACGGCACTTGGTGACTTTTATGGCCAAAAAATTGAGGGCTTGATTCGAGCAGGCTAAGTGGTCGTAAAAAAAATTGTCACACTTGTGCTCTTCAGTCAAAAATGACCGACCATAGGAAATGAATGGGAAATTGACAAAAACGTGTACAATCTACAAATATGCCACAATGCAGAAAAAAGTACACAGCAATGACGGGGTGAAACTCTAAAACATCAAGAGTGCAAAACCAAAACATCCATTCACTTATACACACACTTGTATACACACACACCTATGAACTGGTGTGACTGTAACACAGCAAATATGTAAAATAAAAGCAATAATTCAACAACAATGCAGTAAAAAAGTTGACAGCAAGGAAGGGGTTACACTGTAAAACATCAAGAGTGCAAAACAGACACATCCACTCACACATACACACACTCACAGACATACACAATTATACACATTCAAATGAATTGGTATGGCCAGCCTATTACCATATAGCCATAACGAGTCGGAAAACTGAAACAAGAGGTTGAAATCAGATCAGACCCAGAAGGATTAAACTCTGATAAAACATTTGTTCATTTTATGTTACATTTTGATAGAATTTTAATGTTTTGTGTAACAAAATGCTTTCTCTGTGTTCAGGTTTGACTGTAGTAATAATCATTCAAAAACTGACGCTTTAAATCAACATTTCAAACCCCCCAAAAATCTAAAACGTTACAAAAAGTTGTCTTTGAAAATGTCTAAATATATATCCAAACCCACAACTTAATAAAAATAAGTATTTATGTCAAAAAACAACAGAATTTATAGGCCTTTTATATAGAACTATATGGGAATCTATGGGCTAAACCATGGAATTGCAGATGTTTTCTTATCTTTACGCCCACCAGATGGCACTAATCTGGCTTTTTTTTAAAAATGGATAGAGACAAGGCATTGTCTCTATTTTAACATGAAATGCTGCCATAATTGTAGAGTAATAGAAAATATTAGAAAAAAAAATATTATTTTCAATGGGAAAAATTGATCATAATTATTGCATAAATATTAATTAGTACCATGAAAATCTCTCAAAACAAAAAAAAAATAAAAAATATTATTAAACAAAAACATGTTACATTGATTTTACTGGGGGAGGGGGGGAGGAGGAGAAGGTACCATTACTAATTTTAATGCTCAGAAAAAAACACAACACATTTCAACATGAATGCTGTGTTCCTTCTGCCTTCAGATCAGCATGGGAAGAAAATAACTATGGATAAGGGTGGGAAAATTGATATCTATATTGCTGCGGATGTATCAGACAAAGATTAGGAAGATTTTGACAAGGCAAACAATATTATTAAAACAAGGTATGTCAATTGTCAAATAATTTGTGGGAACACATGACCCTCAGGCATTGCTGTAGTGTAGTGAAGTTGTATGACCATTTATTTTGGCATGTTTTTAGGCTACTGCAGCCTTTCTAAAATCGTTCTAAAAGCAGTCATTTAATTGCTGATCATTTTGATGTTTATGGTTTTGTAACATAAAATGCTGGTATTTTAGATCCTCTCAAGAATGAACTTCACTTTTAACCTTGTTGAAAGCATTAGCATGTTTCAAGAGGGGACTTGGACCATCACTGTATTTCACAAACACACTGAATGTGTTCATACCATCATACTCAACATTAACTGAATTGAAATCCAGCATTTTGATTGCAAAACAGTCAGATTTCCAATTATAAATTCTTAATGCTCTTTCCCAAAAGATTAGCTATTACAAGGTCTCCCTAAACTATGAGATCCTGATGTTTGCTACGGACGTTACACGGATAATCTCTTTGAGGGACTTCAAAAGGAATGAATTTGCAAGAAACCTAACAAAAGTTTTTGAAGATCTGGACAATTTTAATTATGATGGTAAGCATTCTGTTTGTATGTCTCTGAGTCTATTTATTGATCCAATCAAATTGAGAGATTATTAGAAAAAATATACTATGCAAAAATTACATACATAAATACATTTAAGGGTACAGCAGATTGTCACAGACGCAGTACTCTCATAGGTATCCTTTATGTACTGATATACTCCTTTAGGTACGATTAGACACACTAAGAAATAAGTGTTCCATAAGTGTTCCTTTTGATAGTTCTTCCCAAGTGACAAGTTGTTGTACCTACAGTTTGTACAGTATAAAGTATGCATGTATGAAAGTATGAAGTATGTCTCCATAAAACATGGAAACCAGCGTGTGTGTGTGTGTGTCTATACTTTGCCATTAAGTAGTTTAAGTTCTTTGTCAGAATTAATAAATGAATACATGAAAGGCCCAATGTATTACAAGTATTATAGTATTATAAATTAGAACAGAGCAGCAAATAGTCTTTTTGAATAGACGTTTGAAGCAAATCATTTCTGTATATTGATCTCTTTTTACTTGATAGGCAAGACAGACATGGGGGGGGGGGAATCCCGCATATAAAGTGGACCAAATTAAAGAGCTTGTCACCAAACGTGATCCAAAGCGAGAGGAGAAACTCGGTGAGCAATAAATTGTATTAATCATAATTGTTTGGACTTTGTTACTTTCATTCACAAGCAGCATTATCATCACTGTACATACTGATTTTGCCTTTATTATAAGTCTTTATAATGGATTTTATATTGATATGAATGTGTCCTCGCCTCTCTTTTCAGCACTTTATGTATTTGGAGTTGGAGTTGACGTAAAAATAGAAGATATACATTGCTTAGTGTCACACAGGGACAAAGAAAAACATTTATTTAAGCTTCCAGATTTGGACGAGGTGCAGAAGATATTTGACAGAATGATTGGTACTGTATCTGTAATTCACTCATATGTGAAATTTGAACATCTGTTCAGCAGATTACAGTATGCCAAAATTTGAATTGTTGGATAGAGACGAGACTGTCAAGACTTTTGTCTTGTATGTATTTCTGATGTTTAAAGCTAGATATGTTTAATGCAATAAAAACATGCCATTAATAGTATGTTCATTTATGTCTATTATAACCTACAATATAACCTAGACTACCATTCAAAAGTTTGGAGTCGGTAGATATTTTAAATGTTTTTGAAAGAAGTTTCTTATGCTCATCAAGGCTGCATCAAAACTCAACTCCAACCCTGATCAAACTCACCTACCTGTGATTTTCTAATGATCCTGAAGACACTGATTAGCATGCTCAGGTGTGTTTGATTAAGGTTAGATCTAAACTCTGTAGGAAAGTGGATCTCACGAGTCAGATTTGAGTATCCCTGCTCTAGAGAAACGTAAATTTAGTCAAGTTGACTGGTAAGTGCATGATAAGACATGATGAGTTGCTCTGTTTGCCCAAACCAGATAATGCACTTAAAAACTCAGGTTTGCAGTGAATGTATTTCAGTACAAATTAGGACATAATATGAGCCTAAAAGTGTTAGTAAGCTAAGAAAATATCTTCCCTCTGCTTTAGGTCCCATTGCATCAGTGTTGCAGAAGGCTGAGGTGCACATTATTAACAACACTGTGTGCAACAATCTGATGGATGATGGGATAACACCACACATGATCTGTGCAGGTGTATTGAGCGGAGGCGTAGATGCTTGTCAGGTGAAATCAAAGATCTTCTGTTTTTTCACATTCAGATACATCCCATAGCCTTATATTTCTCACTAACACATGTATATTCTTCATTCCTCTGGCAGGGTGACTCGGGTGGTCCAATGACTTCCACTGAGAGCAATGGCCGCATGTTTCTTGCTGGCGTGGTGAGTTGGGGAGATGGCTGCGGCCGCAGGAACAGGCCTGGCGTTTACACTCGGGTCACAGAATACCGCAGCTGGATCAGGCAGATGAAGACAGTATCAACCTGTATTGAGAGTTATTTAAAATAAAGTGTTACTCCACCCCAAAATGAAAATTTTGTCATTAATCATTTACCTCCATGTCATTCCAAACCCGTAAAAGCTTCATTCGTCTTTGGAAAACAATTTAAGATATTTTGGGTGAAAACCGGGAGGCTTGTGACTGCCCAGTAATTAAAACTCTCAAGGTCCAGAAAAGTATGAAAGACATCGTCAAAATAGTCCATCTGCCATCAGTGGTTCAACCGTAATGTTATGAAGCTACAAGAATACTTTTTGTCTGAAAAGAAAACTAAAATAATGACTTTATTCAACAATTCGTCTCCTTCCCATCTCCACCACGTCAGCTTAGCGCCATTTTGGAGAGTATCCTCTGGACGCAAACAGCATATGCTCTTCTGTGTCAGCCGCACCACACGGATACGCTGTTTTCGTTCAAATCAAAGCGTAAATATATGTAGAAGACGTGTGGTGCGACTGACACAGAATAGCATACGCTGTTTGCGTCCAGATGGACTATTTTTATACTTTTCTGGGCCTTGACAGTGTTAATTACTGGGCAGTCAATGGGACAGTCACAAGCCTCAGTTTTCATCCAAAATATCTTAAACTGTGTTCCGAAGACGAAGAAAGATTTTGGGTTGGAGTAACCCTTTAAGGCATTCATGTTCATCGAGTTTTATTTCAGAAGCCATAAAGATTTCTATAATCAGGCCAAATGCCCACTAATTTTTAATTTTTTTTTACTTTAATTTCCATGAATATAATAATGAGCTTTCATAGTTTCTTCATTTATTTCTCTATGTATTTATGCTCTTAAGAGGTTCGTCTATGTGCTAAGTAATAGGAAATAATTTTATTGCTTTCATTTATTCTGGGCAGTTAAGGTCCTGCTTGAATATTAATTGAATTTTAAATGTATGCTGATAAATTTATATAATTTCTAAGCTTTGTATGTTAGTTGCAGACTAAGTATATTTCGTGTGTGTGTATATGTGTGTGTGTATAGATGACAGTTTGTGTTTTTACGCCTTAGATTTCTTTTAACATCCATTGAAATTTTGAAAAATAAAAATGTTATAATGAAAATGTAAATACATTTTTTTAGATGTTATTTTTGCAATTTTGTTTACATAATTTTTGTTTTACTGTTATATGTATCTGTGATTTAGTTAAAATGTTATATTTCTATCTTTGTTAATGCCCTCTTTGGGGGATTGGCGTTCCCATAATGTGCCTTGATACAGTGAATTCTTTGATAAACATTAAAAGGGAAATTCTAATCTGCTTTGTATTTGCTTATTTTTCATGTTGTGAATTCAGGGCTTGATGCTACATTTTAATAGGTTAACAAAAATAAAAATGTCTATAAAGATCAGTGAATACTTTTAATTATCTAAAGTATCTTATTTTTGTTTATATTTTGTACAAAGATATCCACAGTGGGTACGGAAAGTATTCAGTCCCCCTTAAATTTTTCACTCTTTGTTATATTGCAGCCATTTGCTAAAATCATTCAAGTTCATTTTTTTTCCTCATTAATGTACACACAGCACCCCATATTGACAGAAAAACACAGAATTGTTGACATTTTTGCAGATTTATTAAAAAAGAAAAACTGAAATATCACATGGTCCTAAGTATTCAGACCCTTTGCTCAGTATTTAGTAGAAGCACCCTTTTGATCGAATACAGCCACGAGTCTTTTTGGGAAAGATGCAACAAGTTTTTCACACCTGGATTTGGGGTTCCTCTGCCATTCCTCCTTGCAGATCCTCTCCAGTTCTGTCAGGTTGGATGGTAAACGTTGGTGGACAGCCATTTTTAGGTCTCTCCAGAGATGCTCAATTGGGTTTAAGTCAGGGCTCTGGCTGGGCCATTCAAGAACAGTCACGGAGTTGTTGTGAAGCCACTCCTTCGTTATTTTAGCTGTGTGCTTAGGGTCATTGTCTTGTTGGAAGGTAAACCTTGGCCCAGTCTGAGGTCCTGAGCACTCTGGAGAAGGTTTTCGTCCAGGATATCCCTGTACTTGGCCGCATTCATCTTTCCCTCGATTGCAACCAGTCGTCCTGTCCCTGCAGCTGAAAAACACCCCCACAGCATGATGCTGCCACCACCATGCTTCACTGTTGGGACTGTATTGGACAGGTGATGAGCAGTGCCTGGTTTTCTCCACACATACCGCTTAGAATTAAGGCCAAAAAGTTCTATCTTGGTCTCATCAGACCAGAGAATCTTATTTCTCACCATCTTGGAGTCCTTCAGGTGTTTTTTAGCAAACTCCATGCGGGCTTTCATGTGTCTTGCACTGAGGAGAGGCTTCCGTCGGGCCACTCTGTCATAAAGCCCCGACTGGTGGAGGGCTGCAGTGATGGTTGACTTTCTACAACTTTCTCCCATCTCCCGACTGCATCTCTGGAGCTCAGCCACAGTGATCTTTGGGTTCTTCTTTACCTCTCTCACCAAGGCTCTTCTCCCCCGATAGCTCAGTTTGGCCAAATGGCCAGCTCTAGGAAGCGTTCTGGTCGTCCCAAACGTCTTCCATTTAAGGATTATGGAGGCCACTGTGCTCTTAGGAACCTTAAGTGCAGCAGAAGTTTTTTTGTAACCTTGGCCAGATCTGTGCCTTGCCACAATTCTGTCTCTGAGCTCTTCAGGCAGTTCCTTTGACCTCATGATTCTCATTTGCTCTGACATGCACTGTGAGCTGTAAGGTCTTATATAGACAGGTGTGTGGCTTTCCTAATCAAGTCCAATCAGTATAATCAAACACAGCTGGACTCAAATGAAGGCGTAGAACCATCTCAAGGATGATCAGAAGAAATGGACAGCACCTGAGTTAAATATATGAGTGTCACAGCAAAGTGTCTGAATACTTAGGACCATGTGATATTTCAGTTTTTCTTTTTTAATAAATCTGCAAAAATGTCAACAATTCTGTGTTTTTCTGTCAATATGGTGTGCTGTGTATACATTAATGAGGAAAAAAAATGAACTTAAATGATCTTAACTTCTGCAATATAACAAAGAGTGAAAAATTTAAGGGGTCTGAATACTTTCCGTACCCACTGTATGTAATGCCTTATTTCGGTCCATTTCTATCAACTGTAATGTAAGTCTTGCAATTATAATATTTGCATTTGTGAATTTAAAATTGGAAAATAAATTCATAACTAAACTTGTATTTTCCTATGGAGGATGAAACCTATGCAAATGTGCATTTTCTTCAAGTCTGAGATGAACCTTGTTCATTTCTTTATCCATAAGCTATTATAAAATATGATGATTTTGAATTTTTGAAGGTGAAAAATTTGGATGAAAACGTTTGCTTGTGTGTGGTGCTGCATCTTTGCCGCTAAGTGTAGTGCAACAAAAGAAAAATAGGAATATTTGAATTTCTTTAACATTTTCGTATTTCCTCAACCATTCATTCATTCACTTTCACATTTAATTATATATTTATTTATGCACGAATATATGGATTTGTCTTTATTCATTCATTTTTGTGTTTTTATTTAATTATTCTGTACACAGTAGTAGTCGCCTAAGTTACCAATATTTTTGAGAAATCATTCTTTTGCAGAATGAACGGAAGTTCAGATGACAGACAGGAAATGTGCACCAATGTTTTTATTCCTGCCGCCCTTGTGCGGCACTAGCTAGCATATTCAATCCTAATTTCCAACAACATTCATGGTAAAATGCTTTAAATATTTACTTGATATGCGTAAAATAGATAAACGAAAACGATACATTCGGTTAATTACATCACAATAGATGTAAAGGCTGAATGGGACTGTTAGCTCGTTGTATTAGCCAGTAGCAGAATTAGCAACACATCAAAGATAGTTATTACATGTGTCTTTTGTCATAAATACATACGTACAAGTTGTCAATACAGTTGTCACGGGAAATAATACGCGGTTTCATATTTTCTGGTTTGTTTTCCTCAAATGTAACAGTTAATACGCAAGCGAACATGTTAAAGTATCTTGACAGTTTGCATGCATGCTTATTTTGTTGTCATTTTTGTCATTATCACAAATGGTATATTAAATACAATTGTGTGAAATGCAGCAATTTAATAATGATATATTTTAAAAGGCGAGTTAATTACTAAAATAATCCTAAAGTCATACAAAATACTGCTTTTGATATGTCTTTAGACCTGTTTCCTTAGTTGATAATATTTAATTTTGTAAACCCGCAGATACCGTTTTTGCTGCTGTGAAGGGTTAGGTAAAGATGGATGCATTGGATCACATGTTAACAGACCCACTGGAGTCTGGAATGGACCAGGATGGACGTGTGATGGAAGAGTGCATGTTGGGAAACTGTAGAGTTCGAGTTCCTGAAGATTTGTTAGAGGACGTGAGTTATCATCCTCCTCATTTATTATTTTATGAACACATGAGAGTAAAAACTAAACCATCCATTTATCTTGTGTGCATTTGTGTCTTTGCGTAAGAGCAGCCAGAGATATTCTTCTCAGTAATGAGTGAAAGCACATGGACAGATGTGCTCACAGATGCTCAACGGACACATCTACGTCAACTCCTGCCTCAGTTCTCCGATAATAACATGTCCGAACAGAACAGCATCATCAGTGACCTTTTCAACAACCAGAATTTCTTCTTCGGAAACCCCTTGCACGTTGCCCAGAAGCTGTTCAGAGGTTACTCTCTTTTCCTATTATTTTCAACCCCTGTATTTTAAAATACAACTTTAACTTCACTAAAATCAAATTTTAAATACAACTTCATGCATATTAGTTTGTTCATCTTTCCTTAGATGGTTACTTTAACCCAGAGGTGGTCAAGTACAGACAGCTTTGTGCCAAATCGCAGAAAAAAAGGCACATCTACTCCCTTCAACAGTACTACCACAAATTACTCAAGCAGATCCTGGTTTCTAGAAAGGTACAAAGAAATCACAGACCTCACAGAAAAGCTAATTCAGTTTCTGTTACATGGTCAATGTTTATCTTTCCATATTTCCACGTTTTTTTCATTTTTGAAAAAATGTAATACTTCTGTTCAGCAAGGATGCATTAAATTGATTAAAAATGAGTGTAAAGACATTTAATATGTTCCAAAACATTTCTATGAAATGTTGAATGAAAATGAAATACTAGTTAAATACTGTTCTTTTAAATCTATTCATCAAAGAATCCTGAAACAATGTGTCATGATATCCTCAAAAATATTAAGCATTATAACTGTTTTCAACATTGAAAATATTAAGAAATGCACATTAGAATGATTTCTGAAGGATCATGTAACACTAGAGACTGGATTAATGGCTTCTGGAAATTCAGCTTTGGCATAAATTACATTTTACAATATATTAAATAGAAAACAGTTATTTTAAATTACAATATTACTTTTTACTGTATTTTTTTATCAAATAAATGCAGCCTGGTTGAGCATAAAAAACTTTTCAAAAATGTCAAAAAATCTTACCAACCACAAACTTTGGAAATAATTGACTAGTTGGTGCAACCCTATGTAATCTACTATTGAATGCACGCGGTTTCTCTTGTAATGCAGGAGTTGCTGGATTTGGCAGTCCGCAGTGGACCTGAGCTTGCAGTAAAACGGCGGTACCCTGCCCCCTCTCATAAGGAGATGCTGGAGCAGACTGTGAGACGTCGAGTGGGTCACATACTGAAGGATGTGAAAACAGAGTGTGGGGACAGTAATGTGTCATCTGATGAAGATGGTGAGTGTGATGCAGAGTGAAAACATCTTTTTCAGAACCATTTTTGTTTCTTGTAATGATGATTATATGTTCATGTAAGCAGATACAGCCTCTTGGTTACCTGTTCCTCAGTCGCCCTCCTCCCCAACTCCAACTGTCTCTCTCAGGGTGCTACCCAGCCTTTCTACTCAGGACATGAAAACCAGAGGTCAGTTAATGCTATAGTTTTAATGCTATATGAAGTTATAAGAAGCTAAATATGATTTTCCATGTAGACAAGCCTGAGCTGGGTGAGAAGGAGCTAAGAACCATGCTGCACAGACACAGAGAGAAAAGAAAACGACAGCCAGTAAGTTGCCTAAAGGGGTCACTGTTTTATTACTTTATTATTTATATTAATTTTTCCACTTGATGTCCAGTTATAATGTTTTGTCATTTTTTTAGTTAGTTTTATTCCTGCTGCACCTTTAAGAAACTATGTGATGTCACAAGTTTCTTAGAACAATCCATTTTTGCATCTTATTTACAATAAATGGTCGTTTTTAACTGGGAAAATTAAAGTTCTTAAAGATACAGCATGTTTTAATCGTACATCAAGCCCAAAATTACATTGTGCACTAGGACAGTGGTTTTTAAACTGGGCTCCGGGGACCTCCTGGGGCTCACAAGGGAGTGCAAGGGGATCCGTGAAAGAGTTTATAGAAAAATAGTATAAAAAATTTTAAATTAAAGAATGAAAAAAAAAAAGAATAAAATAACTAAATACATGAATAATAATTTAAATAAATAAACAATAATTCTAACAGTGCAGTACTGCAGTGAGAAGAAAATGTGATGATGTAACATAATAGGAACTAAATATTTACAAATTTCACACACACACACACACATAGGTTTCCATTTTTTGTGGGGACATTCCATAGGCGTAATATTTTTTTACTGTACAAACTGTATTTTCTATCCCCTAACCCTCACAAAAACTGCAGGCATTTTTAGTTTTTCAAAACACTTTCTGTGTGATTTATAAGCCTGTTTCCTCAAGGGAACCAAAAAATGTCCCCACGAGGTCAAAACTGACTGGTATTACTATCCTTGTGGGGACATTTGGTTGTCATAATCTAGTTATGGGGGGGGGGATTATGTTTGGGGGGTCTGTGGCATCTAAAAGATTGAAAAACATGGCACTAAAGGACAAGATAGAAATAAGTAAATGATGTCATCTTTAGGATCACCCTGACCTGATGACCTCTGACCTCCATCTTGGGGATATCATGTCACGAGTCAACATTGGCAAAAAAGGATCTGCTACAAGTGAGAATGATGCATGCATATGCTTCTCTTAAATATCAGATGCATGAATTATCACAGCAGGTGGAAATCTATGTGCTCAGTGTCTCTGCTTTTGACCTGTAGACGTATTTGACCTGGCTTTACCTAAGAAGAAGATAAAGGAGGAGAGGAGGAAGAAAAAGATGCGGCCCATAAAAATGGAATCGGAGGAAGTCTGCGATGTTCTGATGTCAGCAGCTTCCGTGAACTCGGGTCTTGCTGATGTCCCCACTGTTCCTTCACAAATTGTTAAAGAAGAGTAGGTCTTTCTACTGTACACAAGAAGCTTTGTTCACACCTCTCAGCATTTAAATATCTCACACTCATCTGTTTCCTTTTGTACCAAAGGCCCATAGATGAGACTCAGACGAGCCCTGACACAGTGGAAGAGATAGCTATGAGCTTTTTTCATTTGCTTGAGGACATCCTCAGACTGGAAAGTCTAGCAACATCCTCAACGGTACATGTAGCACCTTTGTATACATACAGTATTGGTCAAAGGTTTAGTCACATTTACTTATTCCATCACACTTTAGTTTGGGGACAACTTCTCACTATTAACTACAGCTTTTGCCTCAATAAACTCCTAATTTGCTGCTTATTAATAGTTATTAAGGTAGTTGTTAAGTTTAGGTATGGGGTAGGATTAAGGGATCTAAAATAGATTAAAGTGTTAATATGTGCTTTATAAGTACTAATAAACAGTCAATATGCTAGTAATGTGCATGCTAGTTAAGAGTAATAATTGGATCTTAAAAGAAAATGTTAACACTTATTCTTTATAATTACAATTTTCCCCATTTTGTTGAATATTTAAGTCAGAATAATTAGATAACACAAATACAAGTATGGGTGTAAAAAATACAGATACATTACTGTTTAATACATAGTAAGATTTCAGTAGTGAGAGTTTTTTGGGGTGGTGGGAGGGGTAAAACAATATTCTTCTATTCTGCAAAGGATGCATTAAGTTGATCAAAAATTGACAGAAATCAGCATTTTAGACTGATTTCTGAAAGATCATGTGACACTGAAAACTGGAGTCATTCTGAAAATTAATCTTTGCCATCACAGGAATTCATTTTAAAATACATTAAAATAAAAACATTTTATTTTAAATGATTTTTAATAAAATAAATGCAGCCTTAATGAGCATAAGATACTTCTTTTAAAAATATTTTAAAAATCTTACCAACACCAAACTTTTGAACTGTATGGGAATTATGCAGTTAAACAATTACAAATGGCTATATATTACATTCATCATGATTTTGCTCCTCACAGTCTTCTTCATGAGGTGAATCCTGGGATGCTTACCATGTATTTTGGCCAGTTTTGCCCTCTTTTTCTTTATTACCTATGTCCAACTCATCCATTTAAAAATCATTTTAAAGTTGTAAATAAATTAATACGTAGGCATAATTTGAATTTCTAAACTAATTTCAGCATTTCCTTTAGACCAAAATTTCTTGTAATCATGAGAAATATACATTCAGTGTCCAGACTTAAAATCTGAAATGTCATGTTTGCATAAATAGCTGAAGGGGTTTAATAGTATTTCACTGACCTTGCTGCTCATCCTAAACATTAAATAATTATTGTGATTGTCCCTTTTACTGTTGCTCTCAGCTGGAGGAGAAGGTCCAACAGTGGCAGTCATCTCCAGCCAGCACACTCAACCCCTGGTTCTCTATGGCCCCCTGCTGGTCAGAGTTGATAGTTTCTGCTCTACAGTTTCTCGCCGGAGAGAGCAAAGGTATACCTGAATTATTATTTTTTTTTAATGATAAATTCCTGCAGCTGTCATTTATTATTTTTATTTTTAATGATGCATGTTGATATTTTGGCTTATGCTTGATGTGTCTGTTTCCTGTCAGCTGGTGTAATGTCTCTGCCTACTGGCTTCGTACCTTTTGTGGAGTTCAAGGAACTTTCCCAGCAATGGAAATGGATAGGTATGATGCTCTCTCCCATTTTCCTCAGCTTGTATTTTGCTGTTTTTAAATGGAAGCATAGGCTGTTTAAAAAAGGTTGCATAATACACTACCATTCAAAAGTTTGAGGTTGGAAAGTTAATTTATTTCATTTAAAAAATGCAATAAAAACAGTAATATTGTGAATTATTATGAGAATTTCAAATAGCGGTTTTCTATTTTAATATATTTTAAAATCATTCAGAATTAAAATCATTCTGATATACCATTTTGGTGCTCAAGAAACCTTTTTGATTATCATTGAAGTTGAAAACAATCGTGCTGCTTGATATTTTTGTGGAAACAGTGTTTTTTGTTTTTTTTCAGAATTTTTCCAGATAATTTTGTGGACGAATATAAATTAAATGCTTTTACAAAAGTAATATTCTAACCATTTTTTCAATGAGAACTGCAATGTGCACAACTATTCTGTAAGACTTAAAATTACTTTTAATAATCAAGAATTCATTAAATTAATCAGAAGTGACTAATGAATTCTTGCAGAATAAAAGTCTTACTGAACAGTTGTGTACACTCCAGTTGTCTTTGAAAAAATGGTTAGAATATTACTTTTGTAAAAGCATTCAATATATATTTGACTACAAAACTCATTTTTAAACGGGTGTCTTTCAGATCAAGGGGTTTTTAGATCATGTGTAAATTCATACAGTTCACGCACCAGTTCATTGATGTGTATCAAAACCACCAGTAGTTTGCATTTCTTTACACTGATATGTACAGGTCCAAGTCAGGAAGCAGACAAAGATCTAAGCGCCCTGTGCCAGTTATGGCTGGAGTCAAAGGATCATGTGATTGTCAAGGTAGTAAACGTCTTCTATGATCTGATGATAATGGCACACTCGCCGATTTCTGATCCTGTGTTTGTTTTACAGCAAGAAGGAGAGGAAACCGCAGAGCTAACTCCTCCAACACCCAGAGTGTGAGTTTGAAAGTGGATTACAGTGTTTACCTAACCATAAGTGTCATACTCGAACAACAACTCCTTTGTCTTTTTAGTTGTAACTGGTGCACACACACATTCATGCTGTTTTTTTCTGCTCTTTATTAGGTGGACTGACTATGTGGTGAGGCCTAGTACGGGAGAGGAAAGGCATGTTTTTCAAGAGCAGGTCAGTGCTAGGGTCTCACCTACTCTAAAGGGGTAGTCAAACTTGGCATGCTGTCAAACGCATATTTTTTTACATTGTTGCACCGCTTGTGGAATGTAGTCTGTTATTATTCTTTCAATCACTGAAGTGTTTGTGTTTTTTAGGAGCAGCAGCGTTATGATCAGCCGCATAAAGCCTTCACTTACCGAATGCACGGCTTTGAGTCTGTGGTTGGACCGGTCAAGGGAGTTTTTGACAAGGAGACGTCGCTCAATAAAGCACGAGAGCATTCTTTACTGCGCTCTGACAGACCGGCTTATGTCACCATACTATCTCTTGGTAACTACTGGGTCCTCCTTCTTTTTGCAGTTCTGTTAGGGGTGTATTGTACTGACATGATTTATTAAACCATGTCAATACAATACGTTATTAAGATCCTTTTTTCTTCCCAATTTCTGGTGTTAGTTCCTCAAAATAATAACCAGTTCACCCAAAAAAGAATGACTCACTCCCATGTTGTTCCAAACCCATTTCTTTAATTTCTATGACAAGAACGGCCAGTAGAAAGAAGTTCAAATGGGTTTCTAATGACATGAACCATGTAAATACTGAAGGGAAAATCAGATTTGAATGGTCTTGAATTGAGGTTCAATAAAGAAAAATAAAAGGCATATACATGTGTATTCTTTTTGCATAAACAGTCCGAGATGCTGCTGCCAGGCTTCCTAACGGAGAAGGTACTAGAGCAGAGATTTGTGAGTTACTCAAGGACTCCCAGTTCTTAGCCCCCGATGTCACCAGTGCTCAGGTCAGACGTTATGCATACATTATGCTGCCGTATTTACTGTTATAACACATTAGTCAGTGTATCACTTACACATTCTGTCTGTTTTTAGGTAAACACAGTGGTGAGCGGTGCCCTCGACCGCCTGCACTACGAGAAAGACCCTTGCGTGAAATATGACATCGGCCGCAAGCTGTGGATCTACCTCCACAGGGACCGGAGCCAGGAGGAGTTTGGTGAGCAACCCTGGCTGTAACCAATGCATTCACGGTTTCATTACCACAGGCAGAATGTGGATCAGTACGTGTGCTTGTTGTCACACTTCACTAATGAATTCCATTTATATTGCCCGACAAGTAGAACAGGTTTAGTATTCAGAGAATAGCAGCCTGTATCAGGTTTCCATATGCTGCTATTGGTAAATATGAACCTGCAAAGTGAGACATGACAGGATGATACCAAACCAGTGTAATTTTTGTATTATTTATGTACTATTTTAATATTAATTAATAGCTTTTATTTTTATATTTTCAGTTTTAATTTTAATTTTATTGAAAAGTTGCGATTTTCTAGGCCGATATGGCTAGGAACTATATAGCTGGGGACTACTTTCAGGTGCTGCGTAATATCATTGCGCCTGCTGCACCCATGATACGGCAGCAAAGTTCCTTGATTATTATGCCGGAATGAGAGTATAGTTCCTAGCCATATCGGCCTCGAAAATCGCAACTTTTCATTTTTCGTCAGTCTTAGTACACGATGTAACTACAGAAGAGTCAAGTTTTAAATAGGAAAAAATATCGAAACTCTTTGGTCATTTTTGAGCGAGATGCTAACTGTCTAATCAGATTCAATTATCTATGCTAAGCTACGCTAAAACTCAACTGTTTAACTCTTGGGGAGTTGGAAAATGAGCCTATTTTCAAAAATAGTGGAGTGTTCCTTTAATGTTAAATTGATGCAGATACTAAACATGAATATCTCTTGAATCAGAGCGAATACACCAGGCCCAGGCTGCAGCTGCCAAAGCCAAGAAAGCTCTGCAGCAGAAGCCCAAACCAGCACCCAAACCTGTAAGTTCTTCCACACTCATCCATGACAATGTCTTCTCACACTAATTTGAAATGTGTAGTGTCACTGTTGGTCCATGCTGACTTGCATCAGCTGTTGCATGTTTATGTGTGTGTGTGTGTGTGTGTGTGTGTGTGTGTGTGTATGTTTGTGTGTAATGTAGAAGGCAGGCGGTAAGGAGCCAGGAAGTAAAAACGGTGCTGCAGAGGCTGGTCAGAACTCAGGGAATGAAGGAGTAGCCATCCCAGCTGCCAGTTTGTCTCAACCTCCCTCCACCCCCACACCAAGCACACCTGGAACCCCTAAATCACCCCTCCCTCCCACAGCAGCTACTCCAACCAAAGTAGGCGCCCCAGAACCCGTCAAAACCAATCCCAGGTCAGTGGCTGATAAACAACTAAGAAAGAATTTTATTTCCCTTAGGAGTGAATCTGGCAAATCCAATTCCTTTATAGTTAGCTCAACCAAAAATGGAAAAAAACAAAAATAATTTTTAAAAATAAGTTTGTCTTTTTCAAAACCCATATGACTGACTGACATCTGTGGAACACTGAGGAAATTCAAAATGACAAAATTCCACAGAATGTTTATGCTACTGAAATTCTTTCCTTTTCTGTTCAAGTTGTGCAGGTTTTAAAAACAACATGAGGGTGAGGTGATGACACAATTTCCTTTTTTTGGTTGAGCTATTTCTGTAATGTGTATCTCACAGGGACAAATTCAGGTGAAATTTTGGTAAAGTGACACACCTTAACAATGCAACACAAAGCTGAAATTCAGCTGTACTGTTACTCACATGCTCCATTCTTTATTATTTGACTTTAATTATCATAATTTAATTTCTCTTTTCTTACCCACAGTGTCCTGTTGGTGTCTCCTCCTTCCATGCCGCAGTTAGGAACGTTGCTATCTGCCAGTCAGCCTGGCCCACAGGTTTCCCAGCAGGCCTCTCCACAGCCTGCAACTCGGGTAGTGGCACACTCTGCTGCCACTGGTTCACTACCTCAGGTGCGAGTGGTCACTGCTCAGCCCGGTCTTCAGACATCCTCTGCAGGCCAGACGGCCACATTAGTGCATCAGAGCCCTCACCACATCCGGGTGCCGGTCACTGTGGCCCATGGAAAGAACATCACGCAGGTGCACTACAGCATCTCAGATTACAATAACGTTTGTGCATTCAGTGTAGTATAAACAGATGACGTGTCCAATTCTATCCTGTCAAGTACCTGTATTACATTCTTGTTTGTCTGTCTTCGAGCAGGCGGTGGTGACTCTACCACTAAGAGGCCAATCTGCAGGAAGTCCCATTCAGGTACAGGCTTCACGGGGTCAGGCCAGTCTTACTGTTCCAGGTCTTGCCTCTGCGGTCACAGTAACCAAATCTCAGACGAGCTCCCCTGCCAGCCCGGCACACAACCCAACATCATCTGCAGTATTGCAGGGTGTCAGCAGCCAGAATATTATCAAACAGGTACAAACTGCATTAGACTCTGTTTACACCAGGAATAAACAGTGGATGCACTATATATTGGGAACCATACTGGTTATTGGAGAATATTAGATATCAGATGTTGGATATCTACATCAGACATGCCTGTTTTAGCATTTATATTACCTTTGCTGTCATCTTACGCTTACTTAACCCTCCTTTTGCATTAAAAAACTTTATACACTTTTTGCGATCCCAGGTCAGTTTTGACCTGGTAAAATATGAGCTTACAAAGCCTAAAAAGTTAACTATTTAAGTTAACTTAATATTTTTAAACTAAAACCGTATTGTATCTGATCAGTAACTCCTCATTAATTACTGAATGTGCAGAAAATGTCAAAGTTTTAAATGTTACCATGTTTTACTATGTTTTTACTACTTTTACCCCCTTTATATTAATTAAAAGTTTTTAAAAAATCTTTGAAATGTTTTGAAAAGTTTTACAAGAACTATTGAAAAACCACTGTTTTTTTCAGTATTCGCAAGAAATGTTATTTCAATATATTATTCTATGAAATTTATAAGAAAGTATAAACTGATAATTGCCAGTATTAACCTCTTTGGAATTAATGGAAATTAAATCAATTAGTCATTAAAAGCACTAATAACTTTAATTGCAAAATAAATATCAATTTTTCATACTGTACATTATAGTGCTGATGCCTAAATTCATTTGTAGCATTTAAAATGATTGTTTTTAGTATCAAAATAATATAGAATTTTAATATCAGCCACTTATATTTAACATTTGAAAAATTAAGGAATTTAGTTTCCAGGATAGATGGTTCAACAACGTAGGTTTGCATATCCAATATCAAAATTGGGTGTAGGTGCAGGACAAAATAAAAGCAATAAATGAAGAAATTGGGATTATGTCTGATAAAAGCCTGACTTGTCGAAACATTGCACTGTTTTGTTTATAAACTTTCTGGAGCTGTAATTTCAGTTTGCAAACATATCTACTATTAATATTAAATTGCTCTTATTTTATTATAGAAAAATAATAAATCTTGGTCATTGAATGCATTTTCCATGAATATATATGAAAATAATTATTGACTTATCTTTATTGGCCAGAAAGTATCTACATCTCTAATTAAAACACAGTATGATAAACGGAGGATATTAGCCATTCTATTTCCATGTTAAATCTGTCTCTCTTTTGTTTCAACCAGGTTGCAATCACTGGTCAGTTAGGTCTAAAGACCCAGGGTGGGACAGGGATCCCTCTCACTGCCACTAACCTCCGAATTCAGGGGAAGGATGTGCTCCGCTTGCCCCCCTCCTCAATTACGACCGACGCCAAAGGTCAGACGGTACTTCGCATCACCCCGGACATGATGGCCACCCTCACTAAATCTCCAGTGACCACTGTCAAACTCACTCCAGACATGCTGAGCAGCGCTACAAGCTCAGGCAGCAAGAGCATCTCTGCTACACTACATGTGTCTCCACCACAGCCCTCGCCTCCTGCATCCGCGACAGCTGAGAACCTGGCTGCCAAAGCACCGGCCACCCTAGTGAAGGTTCACCCGGAGCTGAAAGCCACCTGTGACACCGCCATCCGCCTTATGCCCGCCTTGGCCGTCACTATGGCTGACCCCAAGACCCGCACATTCTCCACTGTCACCTCGTCTGACTCTAAAGCAGGCACCACTATTCGAATAGTGCCAAATCTTGGGGTAATCCCTCAGAAAACAGGTCAGACAGTCTCAATCAGCACAACCACCACAAGTACAAAGCCTGTCACGGTATCATCAGGGGCGGCCACTGTGACCATAGCCACCAGTGGAGTGGGAGGGGCTAAAGGCGTGACGCTGGGCCCTGCAGGCACAGGCTCTACGCTTTCACTGGGCACTGCTGCGACCACGGTCAGACAGGTGCCGGTCAGTGCTACTGTAGTAGCCACACAAGCTGTAAGTTTATCTTTTAGTATATGATTCATTAACACCTTTCAAAATTAGGTTGTTTGAAAAGCACTTTTTATTAGAAAAATGGATTTTTAGTACTCTTCTGTTCAAAAGGTTGGGGTTGGTGAGATTTTTTATGTTTTTAAAACAAGTATCTTATGCTCACCAAGGCTGCATTTATTTGATTTTAAATACAGTAAAGACAGTAATATTATGAATTATTATTAGAATTTCAAACGACTTTTTCCAATTTTAATATACTTTTAAAATATAATTTATTTCTGTGATGGCAAAACTGAATTTCGGTGTCTGTTTTATAGAATACAGTGTGGTTGAAAAGTCTGGAACCACTAGTAAAAAATATATAATATTAAATTTTTTAAAGTCTTTTTTTTTATAATATTATGAGCATTTGTTTGTTTAATTTAGACATTTAATTAAAAATAAACTAAATCTGTAAAATTTTCTTGAATCTCTTATGCTCACCAAGATTGCATTTAATTCAGAAATTTATTTTTGCATTTAGATCAAAAATACACTTAAAAACAGTAACATTCTGAAATATTATTTTAATTTACAATAAATCTTTTCTGTTTTAATATATTTAAAAATGTAATTTATGTGATTGCAAAGCTGAATTTGCAGCAGCCATTTCTGCAGTCTTCAGAGTCACATGATCCTTCAGAAATTATTCTAATATGCTGATTTGCTGCTCAAAAATGATCAATGTTGAAAACAGCTTTTTTTTTTTTTTTTTTAGAAACTGTAAAACCATATTTTCAGGATTCTTTTGATGAATAGAAAGTTCAATAGAACATAATTTGTTAAGATATTTGTCATTTATTTGAATTCATTTATTCTAAAAGGCAGCATTGCAAGTGTCCTTTGTAGAGAATGCAATCCCATAACAAGCTTTGTTAAAAAATTCAAAATATTATGATTATAAATATACTTAATTAATTTAATCATAAAAAAGTGTTAATATAAAACTATTAAATCTAATAAAAAAAGTCACAAATACATTGTAGCACATCATTCATTTAGCAAAATGCTAAAGTAATATTTGCTACTGTTTTTGTTCTTTTGTTGCTGCCTATATGTTGCAAATCTTGGGTTTAATTTCAATTAGTATGCTGCCTATCAATGTAGACTTTGGAGCAGAGCCACTGTCTGTTTTGCATAACTGCCTGTTACAATGATGACTGAAATTCTAATCTTTGCTCTTTTCAGGGAAAACTTCCCACAAGGATCACGGTGCCTCTATCTGTCCTCAGCCAACCCTTGAAAAATAAGAGTGTGGTCACTACTCCCATACTTAAAGGAAACATAAGCACCAGGTGAGCATTCTGTTTCATCATCTAATAGTAAACAAACTGCAATCTTAAATTTTGTTTCACCCTATCAGCTGAAATGGCAAATATGTCTTCTGTTTTTAGTATCAGCAATCTGGGGAGGAACATTATCTTAACTACCATGCCGGCAGGCACCAAGTTGATTGCTGGGAACAAGCCTGTCAGCTTTGTGACTGCTCAACAGCTGCAGCAGCTACAGCAGCAGGGACAGGCCACACAGGTTGACTCATCAGACTTTACCAGCTCACTCCTAAACAAACTAAAACTGGCCTTACAAGCCAAACTGTTTGTGCAAGTTAACTGAATATGTTTCTCTGCCCCAGGTTCGAATCCAGACGGTACCGGCTCAACAGCTGCAGCGCACAGCCACCAGCTCTCCGAAATCCACTGTGTCGACGGTGGTGGTCTCCACTGCACCCTCGCCAAAGACAAACCCAGACCCTCAATGAGAAGTACAATAGTTTCAAGGCCATAGCTCTAGCCATTTCTCTTCAGATTAAGATCAAACGTCATAATAAATAAGCATAGTCCTCAAAAAAAAAGTCTACTTTCCCATGAAGCTTGCATATGGGCAAAGCAGTGTCCGATTCTACGTGCTGGTCTTGTCCTGACGCAGCTTTTCAGTTATATGTTGAAAAAGGAAGTTTGATTTGGATGCTGATATATGGTAAAGGAAGTAATGTATCAATCTATGATCTTAGTTAAAGAGAATGGCCTTTCTGTTGACATGTACACAGAGGCAAGTTTGTTTATTTGTGCTTTTTATATCATATGTTCTTCTAAAGAAATGTAATTTAACAAGTACTGTTTATATTCTGTAGCCAGTTTGTGTTATGATAAATAAAGGATTGTGCTAAACAAATCAACTCAAACCAACTGTTACGTTAACTCAACCAAACCGAATCTAGGACTTAACCCTGCATTTAAATTATGTATATGTAAAACAAAAAATTTGCCTGTTTTGAGCCACTTTGTTTACATGATGTCGTCAGTAACATGAATCAAACTGACAAACAATTACATGCTTGTATATTCATTTACATTTCATTACAAAACATTTGAATGCATTATGCAACCAGTACAGGTATTTTGGAGTGAATATCATTCAAACGTGTTTTACATCCTGAAAGAATATCGTGATCTGTTCTTTACCTCTAGATTGGCAAATCTCAGGGTCTTTCCAGGTGCTTCTGACATACTTATGACACAACCACATTATTTACAAGTCCATTTGGATGTGATATTTTCATCGTGAGCACTTTTGCAGTGAAATTATGCAAACATAAACTCATTTAGTTCTATAGAAAGACAGCTTGATAGAAGAGAAAAGGGCAAAAAGCTTTGCATTCAGTCTTGGCAGTCATCACAGGCTCTCACTACTCTTCGTCTGATTCCTGGAGCAAAGCCTTCTGGGAGCTAGAATCTGAGGCGGCGCACTTTCTGAGGCCCATCTCCATGTCACTGAGCTGCCTTCCTTCACACCATTTTGAAGACCTGGAAAGATCATGGGCACAATATAAGCAAAATGAAATAGTGGAAACTTTTTGATTCGTCCAAAATGGTGTGCACCCACCAAAAAACTCCACAGTAGCAGATGCCCACAACCAGCAGAGCCACAGCGTAATGCCAGCAGAAGCACATGGTGATGAACATGATGTTATCATGTCTGTCCAGATCCCACTCTTCTCCATTTAGAGGATACAGCACAAACCCGATCTGAAACATAGCAACATATCTCCATATTGTAATGACGTATTTTGTCATTTAAAACCAGATTTTTCTGCACCTGATGTTGTCTTTACCTGATAAAACCATGTGCCTTGTAGGATGGCCAAACTGCACCTAAGAAGTTCCAGCACTGTGTTGTCTCGCTTAAACACCTCCATCATTGTGCTGGCGGCTCCACCAAACACCGCAAACAGAAGCAGAGAGTGAATGTGCTGGTCCAGAGGAGGACGATTGTGGACATGGAAATAGAAAAGGAACCCTGGAAGGGAGAAGCAGTGACATTTCAGGAAGCTCAATGGTGGGATATTGCTGCATGTTCAATTCATTAATGGCTCATTTTGTTTTATACCTTCCACAAAGAGAGCCAAAGAAAGGGAGAGCCGGTCAAGACCAACTGGCACGTGGCGAGTAGACATGCTGAGAACATCTGCAATGCCAGAGATACCGAAGAACAAGTACATGGTGCTGTGCTGCCAGTTCATCAGCTTCACCCAGCCGTCCTGATACAGATGTGCATGAGGGCCATCAGGCACAAACTGCTCTGCCATGATTCCTGGAGACAGATTTCAGTGTAAGTAAATGGTGACCTCAACCATCCAGGCATTTCCAAAGCAGGATTTTCAGCGAATATCTATTTAAATTTCAGTCTGTCCCACACACAAAGCTAGCATACGGCTTTAGATTGGTTGTAATTTACTGCACAAGTTCTAGTGCAATTTTTTTCTTTGACATATTCTGGTCCCCATCCACTTTCCAATGAAGAGAGCAGCTTGGACATTCTGCTAAACGTCTAGTTTGGTGTTGCGCCAGAAAAATAATAAAATAAATAATAATAATTTAATTTAGCAATTAACTATCCACAAGGTATATGTCCATATATGTTCATTTGATTAGTACAGTGATTATTTTACCTCATGTCATCCTCATTCTTTTACTATTATATAGGAAAACGGATAGGAAACCAGGGTAAAGAATTGTGTATTTGATTTGCAGCTCACCAACAAATGCAAAAAAGATCTTCAGAGCTCCTTCGATTAAATCTATGCGGTTGAGTACAGTGTGCATTTTTCTGTCTCTGTCCCCATGTTGCCTCTCTTTTTTCCTCTGTATCTGTCGGAACGGGTACTTTATCGACCACCACAGGCCAAACAGCAGGAAGAATGTACCAGGTAATGCATGTCCCTTGAAGTTAGCCATTCTGCCCCTGGAAAAAAAAACAATGTTTGCTATTAAAAAAAATGTATAAAATGTCAAAAATGTAAATATTTCAATGTCAGCTACAGCAAAATACATAAAAATAGCCTCCAGCAACTGAAATGTTGTTTAAAGCTGGCTTTCATAGGACCTGGACATCAGTCATTGTGTCGTGCAAACCAAAGTTCAGTATGATAAGCCTTTATTACTCAAAGCTATTACAACAGGCAGTTCTCTGATAATCATTAAATAAATAAATATGTAGATATGAAAAATGTTATTGATAGGAATGTATACTTATAGTGCTTGTATCAGAGAAAATATTAAGTGCAATCTTATGATCTGGGGCTGGATGCATAAAACCATTGGTCTTAAAAAGTTAGTCATCTATTTTTTTTTTCTTTAAGACAGTTATAAAAACGGAGACTGGTGTAATTTTAATCCAAAAAGTAAGTCTGGTTATCTCTGGGTTAGCTACTAGTTGGTCAAACTAGTTATTAAGACACAGTCTTAACATAGGTGCTATGTTTATGCAGCTGGCCCCTGGTTACATGTTGGGATCCATATCAGCTATAAATAATTTGTCTTACTTACAAAGCTCGTTCTAATAAAAATCAGACATAGTTAAATTCCTATAATCCACTTTTAATCTTGCTGCACCCCTGACGGCCAGAAACCCCACACCTTTCAAATTTAAGCATACGGGAGTTCTCCTCGTCGCTGTCACCTTTGGCTTGACGGTTCAAGTCATCTTCTGTCAGTCAGGTTGGAAATCAAGTTTTTCCCGGTAGGCAAGATAGCACTTTTATTTACTCGCGCGCGTGTGGGAGAGTTTATTGTCTTGCAAATTAATCAAGTCGACTATTGTCTCAGCGCAGTAGTTTATCAGAATCCTCCAAGGAGCCCATTCAACATAGTAACTACAGTAGCCTATCGGATAAAATATAACTAAAATAGTTATTGTTACTGAAATTAAACTTCACTTTAATAAAAAAAAAAAAAAAAAACTGTAATTAAAGAAAATGAATGACAGATCTTTGAATATCTCTTGCTTATTTGAAAGAGACGTGATTTATGATAATTTTACAGTAGTAACAATAATTCTGGTATTTCGGCGAAAACTGTGGTAATACTAAATGTAATTAATGTGCAGATTTAATATCAGAAAAATCACCCAAGCTAAGTGATTGTTCGAGCTCGAGACTGCAGTATTTGTATTCATATAGTCCATAAAATAAATAAATCTCTGGTGCGAATTTCCATAATTTCATTGTATTGGCTACCATAAAACGCCATATGGATTTGAAGGTGTAAACTTGTTTGTTTACTCTACCTTAACTCTGGCCTGTGTTGTCACGGCGGGGCGCCCAGTGCTCCTGTGTGGCTCTTGTGATGGGAATATCCTAGTTACCTGTCCTCAAAAAGTGCACCTGCTCACCTGCCTTACGTTATAAAATATAACCCCGCCCCTCTTGTGCTTGACTGACAGAACGAGCAATTTAGAAAAGATGACCCCGCCCACCTACTCCTGGGCTGGGTTAGTGACAACTTTTCTACGTTTTTCTATATGCAGCTGCTTTGTTATTTTAAAATGTACTTTTTGTGTTTGGGCATATAGGCAGCATTGTAAAATATATAGCCTAAATCTTAAAAATATAGTTAACACAAAACAATGGTAAAACAAATCTGTTTAGGTATGCAGGTATTGATGAATTTGTACAGGAAAGGGTAATGCATGTTAATATATAAACCATTCACGGAAGCTGATACACAAGGACGTACAACAAACAAACCTTAAGCAGAATGAACTTTGCTCTCTCTTGTTTTATTGCTGTTATGTAGGCTGAGCAACCTCACCAAACACTCATAGCAGCTGTATGGTTGATTGGAGATTAACAAACATTTTAAAATAGCGCCACCATGAGGAAAAATAATAAAGGCCTAGCCTATTAGTGAAGGCTAAATTATTATCTAAAGGATGACCTGGATGAATGAAAATTCCAAAACACAAAGAAACCTGTTCTTGTAGCCTAAAACATATTGGGACATGTAGAGGTTATTCACATTTATTGACATTTAAGTGACATTTATGAAATCAAAGAAACATTTTGTTTAAAGGGATAGTTCACCCAAAAATGAAAATTCTGTCATTAATTACCCTCATGTCGTTCCAAACCCATAAGACCTTTGTTCGTCTTCGGAACACAAATTAAGATATTTTTGATTAAATCCGAGAGCTTCTGACCCTCCATAAGAGCTTAGAGAGCAATGCAACTGAAATGTTCCCAGACCCAGAAACGTAGTAAGGACATAGTTCAAATAGTCCATATAACACCAGAGAAGAATTGTTGAATAAAATGTTTTGTTGTATTTGTTTTTGCACACAAAAAGTATTCTCGTAGCTTCGTAAAATTACAGTTCAACCACCGATGTCACATGGACTATTTTAATGATGTTATTACTCTGCGTCTCTGGGTCTGGGTCATTTGAGTTACATTGCTCTCTATGCCGGGTCAGAAAGCTCTCGAATTTCATCAAAAATATCTTAATTTGCGTTCCTAAGAAGAACGAAGGTCTTACGGGTTTGGAATGTCATGAGGGTGAGTAATTAACCTAATGACAGATTTGTAATTTTTGGGTGTACTATCCCTTTAAGGTCTTGGGGATATCTTGAAAATAAAACAATAAACCTTGTAGCCTATAAATAGCATCTACAAAATTGTACAGAATATCTTTTTCTCTCTGAAGGGGTTTTCTGAGGATGGTACGGGGGTCACCAGGGGGTCCTCTTTTGCATGGGACTCACAGTAAGCCATCAGCTCAGCTGCTGCTTTAGATACCTGTGCAAAGAGATACATCCCATAAATGTGCTTTTCTGTGTATTTTCTTTTCCTCTTGAATAATTTTAAATAATTTTGTAATCGAGTATGTTAATGAATAAATCTAACATAAATTATTTAGCATAAAGATGCGTCTTACCATCATCCTGTCAATATTAACCTCCAATTTCAGTTGTTCCACTGTTTTTCGTGC